>NC_135760.1:29346149-29936608 GCF_052425735.1 Oculina patagonica | reverse complement strand
CTTTTCACGTCTCGCCAATATGGCGGCCATTGCCGAGATTTCAAGTCTTCAAGAATGGGAAGAAGAATGGAATGCCTTAGAACAGGAGACCCAGAAGTTCAAGGTTTTAAGATTTTTATGTCGTTGTTTAACAGTAGTTATGATCAGTGGCTAAAAAAGACCTCATTTGACATTGTGGTGAACGCGGTGTCCATTTAGCGGTACCCGCGCGGACAAGATAAGTTCCTGCATGCATAAACAATTTTTTTTTTAATTGAAAAATTGCTTCGTCTTGTTTCAGATAACGTAATTAAGAACGGTTTTAACTGTGAGTTATTTTAAATTTGCTACAAAGATTTGACGCCGCGTGTTAACGCAAAGGGGCATCCTAAATAATTTATGAAACCATGCATTGTAAAAATATAAACCTGCTTCACCAAATACAATGTATTAAAACTGACCATTTGACCGTCGATTTATATACGCTTTTTACTTTTCCTTTTCATTATAGACGACGCTTTTAGATAAGTCAGTGAATATATTTTTTGGTATTGAACATCATTTTATCTTTGCAATTCAAGTCTGGAGATCGGGATGAATTTGACCTTTTGTCCAGGAATGAAAAGCAGAGATAAGTCTTGCCTACAATTCACCTTTTCATGGATTGGCAGTGATTATAAGCTTACTTTCGTTGTGAGAAGCGTACTTTCTTTATGAGAAAAGCTAACTTATAAAAATTATGGTCATTCATGGTATCACACAAAGGTTCCAGGTGTGTAATTTCCACACACAACCAAAAAGAGTGGTTATTCTTCTCATCTGATTTTTGTTACCTTTAAGGTCGCGGGGGACACCTTAGGCTCATCATTATGCATTTATTTAAAGCGTATGCACGAAGTGCAACGACGGACATCGTCAACTTTACGAGATATTCATGACTGGATAAAAATATGGGTGCGTGCGCGTGATTTTTTTTTAAAAAAAAATCCTTTTTCTTTGATATTTTAACCAATTTAAAACAACACTTGGCGTTATACGTTTATATAGATTGTAGGAAGTCTATGAGCTGATTTTTATTCAAATTTGAATGTTTCTGCAACTCAGAGTAATCACAATAATATTCGGCATAAACAATCGTGTCCTTCATAAAAAACGCATTGTTCTCACCATAAAAGCGTGGAATATAATTACCATAATTACATCTCTCCTTTGGAAACTGATCGTGTTTTGGTCGGGACACCTTCGGAAATCTCAAAGTTTGGACTTTTCCGACAATTTTGTGGCAGAGAATACAGCGCGGATACAGACCTTCATGACTTGCCACTGCAGATAGGTAAACTATGGATATTGTAGAGTGTCATAACAGAGGCGGAATTTTAAATGAGCGCTTTTAGAAAGAGGTAGAAGGCATTAAATAAAAATTTGCACATTTAAACCGCCATAACTTGCTGGCAAATTTTAAATTAAAAAATCCGCTTCTGTTATGACACTCTAGAGATATTGACTGATCATTTTTTGACAAGCTCACAGTGTGCTGTCTCGTATTCGTTCCGCAAACTCTGCCACAAAATGATGTTCTTCCCAATTTGGCACAAACGTGGCTATTACATCGCCGCTAAGTACAATCTACCACACAAAAGAAGACATACATAATCTTTTATCATTTCTTTATGTCTCTGTAAAATTTGAGCTTAATCGCACCCATAACAGCCGAGAAATAAGCGTTTTAAAAGATACAGGTCAAGCAAAATTTCGCTTCATGGATTTATTCATGCTGTAGGTATCCCCTGCGACCTTAAAACAATGTAACTCATTATTTAACTGTAGGTAGTAGAAATTTGACTGGTGATTTATAGAAGAGCAGAACTTAGAATTTGGCATCTTTTCTCCCTTAGGCTCCCCTCTCCTCTTTAAAAAACTTGTTGGAACATGGTGACTGCAAAAAATGTTAGTAAGAGAAATTTGTAAATTCCAAAATACCAAACCAGCCAATGCTCCTAAAAGTACATTCCCTTTACTTGGAAAATGTAATTAAATGTATTACATTACTATCCATGACCTTTTGATAACAAATATTAAATTTATAGAGACCTTATTTTCACTCATACATGTAGCTAGTAGTATTCTAGGTGGGTGTTCAATACAGCTCTTTATACCATGCCATAGAAAATACAGCCAATCAGAATACAGGAAAGCCGTTGTATATTCGACGGTATTCAACCCAACCTTCCCATCGTGCGCTGCGATCTTATTCTCGATGAAATTTAGTGAGCGTATTTTCTATGGCATGGTATAAAATAGTTACACAACACTTTCTCGTGGTATACTATGGAATATCCCACTTGTCACTTGTATTTTCTTCGTATACACACTCGCCTAAAGGCTCGTGTGTATACCGAGAAAATACAAGTGACTCGTGGGATATTCCATAGTATGCCACTCGAAAGCGTTGCATAACTAGTATATACACAACTCAATAGAGATTCCAATTATTGGAATCTTAAGAGCTTGTATGTTTTTTACTCATGATCAGGTCTTCTCTGGCCATTTTTAATATGTTACTGACCGTCCTGTTGTCTTTAAAACAAAGGTTTGCATTTGGCTGGCACCTTAATTTTATTATTCAATTTTTCAGTCATTCACTTTTCTTCATGATTTTAGCAAACCAAGTTGCAAGACTATCAGCAGAAAATGGACGAGTTTCATTCAAGTCAAAAATCCTGTGTCTCTGCAGTAAACCAGCAGAAAAGAAAACTCAGGGATTTCCAGGAGTCACTGCGACGGTATGTTAAACGTCTCATATTTATGATGCTGTACTTTTTACAGGGAGGCATGGTGGTCTATGTAGTGTGTTGGACTCCGGATCAGGAGGTCCGAGTTTGAGCCCTGGCCTGGGTCATTGTGTTGTGTTCTTGGGCAAGACACTTTACTCTCACAGTGCCTCTCTCCACCCACGTGTATAAATGGGTACCGGCAACTTGAATGCTGCGGGGTAACCCTGCAATGGACTAGCATCCCATCCAGGGGGGAGTAGCTACTAAAACCGGGATAAGCTCCAGCCTGACGGACCACAGAGTCTACCTTTTACCTACTTTTTACAGTTCTCTTCTTTCCTCTCAAATAATGTTACTTAAATTGATGTCACTTTTTCACGCATAGATTTCAGAATGGACCATTAACTGATGAACAGAAAGATAAGACTCATAAACTTCAGTTGAAGATCTCTGAACTGGAAAGAAAAATAAAGGATTTTGAAACGAGTTTTCCTTCAAGAGCAGGGTAAGCTTTTATTCACCCAGAATGTGGCTTGTGTTTATTTTCCTCAATTTATTTTTGAATTTTCAAGAGTGGTGTATGATTGCTGTGATTGAATGTGCAGAACCCCAAAAATATATACACCCACTCCAAGGAGGATCACTGAAAATTTTAAGGGGGAGGGGTGTCTCAAAAGCCAACATTTTTAAAGGAAAGTATGAACCAAAACTGGAATTTATCAATAGGGGTGTGGGAGAACCCTGCATGGGAGGGGTGGATATTTGCTGGAACAACACAATTGTGTTTGCTGATCTCTGATTGATCTTAAGAACTCAGGTATTAAAGCTTTGGAATTGCTAACAGCGATTCAATGGGCTCTGGATAGTTTTTTAATAAAATAGGAATGTAGGTATTGGTGATAGTAATTAAATTTCTGCAATTCTGCACCTTAGAGAAGAGCTCTAACCAATCAGAACAAACATGTTTTTGATTTGTTTTTCAAATATGACATATTATCAGGAGTACAGAACAGAAAAGCTACTGTAACAGTAAGAACCCGCGAGTAAGAACCTAACATTTAAAAACCTGTTAGGCTAAAATTTACATATTAGATCCCCTTTTACATGAACCTATTAAGCCTAAAATTTGGAAACAGGCTCTTATTTTCTAAAATTGATTAAGAATGTTTACTTTCAGGATAAGTTTGGACAAGGCATTACTGTACATGTATATAATGTTATGTTATGAATGATCAGTGCTTCATTTTTACATAAACATGTATGTGGTGTGCAAATTTTATACAAGGAATAGGGCGAATACCACTAAAAGTTCTATTAGCAACAATGTGAATTTTTCTTCAGAAAATAAGAACCTATTAACAACCTTAGTTTGTGTTAACTACCATTTATGTTAGAACCTGTTTAGGCTAACCTGGAAAAATTAAGTTCTTACTCACGTGTTTTTACTGTATTGGAAACTAATCCTTACTAGGCTTATGTGCATTTGCATGTTTTTGCTTCAAGTCATGATTTCTTTATTGTGTTATTTGTTTCTGCTATGATTGGCCAGGTGTATTTACTTTGGATTTGGTTTTATGACAATCATTAGAAAGCCACTTTATTGAAGGCTGTGACCAATCAGAATTAACAACAAAGTAATATTCTTTGAAAAAGTAAATAGCCTTTCCTTCATTTTGTCTTTACAGGTTATTTCTCAAGTTGTGCTTAGGGAATATTAATGTCTCACTGTATAATTCAAAGTAAGTGATTCTGTAGAATTCTATTGTGACTTATGGCATTGAAAGTAACATGATTGATCAGTATGAATTAATATACACAACATGACTCTCACTTTCTTTCTACTGTATTTTCTTGATTAAACGCCGGGTACCTAAACACCGGGTCTCCAACTGAAGGTGAAGTTGAAAGTAGTCCCCTCAGCTACTTATGTGAGGTACCGGTATAATAAGCTGGAGGTATATTAGCAAGACAGATGTTTGCCAAAAATAATGAATAAAAACCATTGGTTAATGCAAACCGGTCTCGAATAAACTGCAGGAGTCAAATAAATGCCGGGTCCACCAGGCTAAGTTTGAAATAAATGCCGGGGCATTTAATCGAAAAAATACAGTATCTCTTTAAACCTGTTTGTCATTATTCACAACCACAGACCAAAGTTTTGTTCTTCCCCCTCCCCTCCCCTATTTAATATTGAGCTACTAGCAGTATTGAGCTACATGTACTAGCAACATTACTCATACAAGATTACATTATACCAAGTCAGTGCCTACTAAGAGACTTGTGTGGCTTGCTGTATATACTGTACATGTATTTGTCTAGAGTACCATATTTATTCGATTAAGCGCCCAACCTTGAATAAGCGCCCACCTCAAATAAGCGCCCACCCCGAAGGTAGAAAAAGTTAATAAGCACCCAGCCTTGAATAAGCGCCCACCCACCTCCCCCAAGAAACTTAAGTCCACAAGAGGAGTATCAATGAGATTGAAATAGACTTAGTATTACCAACAGACTTCCCCGAAGACCGAGTTTTGTTAGTATTTTACAGAAAGCTTCAGTGAATAGTTAAAATTCTGCTTTAGTTCGTAATCAAGGTTGTTATTATTTGTTGTTTTGTTGCAAAATTAAGTTGCTACGTGCTGAGAATGGTTGAAAATTATATTTATAAGCGCCCAGCCTTGAATAAGCGCCCACTCCCTAACTCCAAAAATTTAATAAGCGCCCAGGGCGCTTAATCGAATAAATATGGTAATCTAAAAATTATAATTTATTATTAAAATAATAGTAAAACATTTGTTTTGGGTTTGATATTAATCTCTTGTAAATCATTAGTGACAGTTGTAATTAATTTTCAGGATGGAATATAAAAATGATTATGAGAAGTTTAAGTTCAAGATGCAAGTGCTTAGCATGGTTTTTACCATCTTAAACTTGTACATCTTCAACTACAGGTAAACAGCTAGCCTGTGATCTCCAAGCAATACTTTTTTTATTATAACAGTTTTATTATTATATGAATAATATTTATTTAGTGCATTTGATAAGGGAAAATGTTTCAAATCTGGTGGGGTGCCTGTGATCTCATGGATGTCCTGTGAATTCTAGCAAAATGCTTCAAGGATATTTTGTTCTGGACATGGTTCATTTGTCTTCCATAATTTTTTGGTTTCATTTTTCAGTTGACTCTTTAGTGCAGCACTTTACTCTAAGACTGGTTTCAGTAGTGTGAATAGACTACGGGTTCTCCGCTGGATGGGTTTTTACAATCTAGCTTAAGGTGGCTCGAACCTATTTATTTACGTGATGGTTGCATTTTTGAATTCGCGCTTTTTGGCAGGAAGGATTTCACCGATTTCTTCGAATTTTTGCGTCCTGAATGAAAAATGTTCGAATTTACAGAATATGGCATTCGTTTTTCAGTCAGAATAAAATCTTTTGAGATTTGAACATATTTTCAAAACCTAGTTTTTACCAAAAATGTCCATAATTTTAAAACCCGACGACAGATTCCTCCCAAACTTTAGCAAATATGCCTCAGAGCTCTCTAGTTTTGTATCAGGGAGTTTCATGACAATCTTGACCATGCAACTCGCTGCACAAAATGCTTGTCAAATTTTATCTAAAAATGCTTGGCCAATGCATTATGTCAACTGATGCACAAACAGCGGGACAGTGCAGCCTGACTATCTGTCATCTGCAAGGATTATGATCCCCAAAACCTTATCAAAAAGAAAGCGAGGAATCAGAAACCTACAGCAAACATAAGCAGCGCAACAAGAAGCACAATTTTATGACCCATGCAAGGTAAAATAAAATATTTTACATTTATCTTACCTATCACGTATTTGTTCGTTTATTTTCGGAAAAAATCTCAGCATGGCAAAAAAGAACGTCTACGAAAACCCCTTACCAGTTTTCATCACAGTGGGTTCCCATTCTGAGGAGAAATAAAGCCGCCAAGTTCAGTACCTCCAACTATCCGCTTTTCGACTGCATCGAGAAGCCTCAGTAATATATTCAAGATAGCTGACTTTGTTTTCGAATTCCTCACGGGCAGTTAGCCACTTGAGTATAGCAAGTGTTCAAATATAAAAATTGGTTTTCTTATTAATAATGATGTTTTAATGTTTCACAAGACTTGTTATCTCCAAGTGGCAAACTGGCCGTAAGGAATGCGAAAACAAAGTCAGTCATCTTGAATATATTATCAGGCACAGGGTTTTCATTGCAGTCGAAAAGCGGATGGTGGGAAGTACTCAACTTGGCGGTTTTATTTCTCCTCAGAATGGTAACCTACTGTGACGAGAACTGGTAAGGGTTTTTCTTAAATGTTCATTTTTGCTATCCTAAGATTTTTTTCGAAAATAAGTGAACGAATACGTGATAGGTGAGATGAATATAAAATATTTAATTTTACCTTGCACAAGTCATAAAATTGTCCGTCTTGTTGCGCTGTCAGTATTTGCTGTAGGTTTCTGATTACTCACTTTCATTTTGATAAGGTTTTGGGTAGCATAATACCTTCAGATGACCGATAGTTTGGCTACACTGTTCCGCTATTTGTGCGTCAGTTGACATGAATGCATAAGCGAAGCATTTTTAAATACAATTTGACAAGCATTTTGTGCAGCGAGTTGCATGGTCAGGATTGTCATGAAACTTCCTGATACAAAACTAGAGAGCTCTGAGGCTTATTTGCTAAAGTTTGGGAGAAATCTGTCATCGGGTTTTAAAATTATGGACATTTTTGGTAAAAACTAGATTTTGAAAATATGTTCAAATCTCAAAAGACTTTATTCCGACTGAAAAACGAATGCCATATTCTGTAAATTCGAACACTTTTCATTCAGGACGCAAAAATTCGAAGAAATCGGTGAAATCTTTTCTGCCAAAAAGCGCGATTCAAAAATGCAACCATCACGTAAATAAATAGGATCAGGCCACCTTAACCCTTTAACTCCTTAAAGTGACCAACATTAAATTTTTCCCCACAGTATCAATATTTCAATGAGAGAAAAGGTTATGAGAATTAATAAAATGATCACCAAAGTGAAATTGCTTGATCTTTTAACAAATTCTCCCAACTAATACCATAAGAAATTGTATAGAGATCAGTCAGGAGAATTTGTATGTAGTTATTAAGGCCTAAAGGGTTATAAAAGAGTGAGGTTGGATAATGATGGCTAAAGTTATTTTTGTTTCCAGGATAGCCGATGCCCTGTTTCATGCCATGTTATTGTGGTACTACAGTACGCTAACCCTTCAGGAACATATTTTGATTGCCAATGGCTCACGGTATGAATCAGATCATTTTGCACATGTATTATGTTCTTTATACACTAGTGTCAGGTTGCCGTTTTGGGAACTTTCTTTAGTTAGAAAAAATAGAAGCCAAAAAAAAAATGTTTTAAGTATTTTACCAAATTATTTTAATTTATTTTTTAACATAGGATTAAGGGCTGGTGGGTGACTCATCACTATCTGTCCATCCTTTTATCAGGATTGCTTCTAATTTGGTAAGTTTTCTCTCTTTCTGAATTTCTTTCATACTTCCCAAATAATTCTTAAATCCTGAATTATGACAATTATATTATGCTCGAAAGAGTTGATTGTCAAATGAATAAATACCATCTAGTATGGCACAATGTTTTTAAGTCATCGCCAATAGATGCACTTTGAGAAGGTTCCTATGCAAGTGGGTGGTGGTTCCAGGTGAACTACGAGCCTTGAGCAATGGCACACAGGTATCCATGGCAACCCTGAGAGTGGCAACCACCACCAGGCACCATCACACTGAAAAGTTCAGTGGAGATGCTTACCAACTGCTATACTTACCATATCCACCTGAGGGAGGGAGGGCAAGGGAGCAAACTGCAGAAACCCTGTATGTCACTTTGCCACTCATTGTTCCAAATCACTGCTGACTAGCATTGGCTTGATTTTTGCTTAGCCAAAATAACATTTAGCCACATTCAAACTAATGTGGCTAGTTTTAAACCAAGACAGTGGAATTCTAATTCCTGGAACCCTTCATTTCTTTAGCCTGCCAATAACTCAAAAGTCTTTGCCTTGGATTTGCTTTACCAAGTTGAATACTGCAATTTCTCTAGCTAAATGTTGTTTCTCTTGGAGGTTTGAGGTTTTTTTAATCTCAAAATTTGAAAAACAAATCAACAGTCAGTTACAAGGTAGCTGGGATGGACAGATCTTAACATGAACGATTAGGAACTACAGGTTGTCATTTGACTCATGGTTGAGCAGTTCAAGTTTGAACCTGGACACAGGTTGTGTTGTGAACTCACAATACCAGTGTCTGCATGCATTAGTGTATTAAGTTGGGACTGATTTTTTTTAGGGAAATTTACTTGAAGGGGGATAACCTGCTATGGACTATACTCTTAGTCACTTTATGCTGCTGAAACTTTGTCTTATTTTTTGAACAGTCCTGCCTAACGGTATTTTTATTTCTTTTCAGGCCAGAAGGAAGAGTGTATCAGATATTTAGAGGACAGTTCTTTTATTTTTCTCTATATCTAAGTAAGTACTTAATGTAGCTGAGGGGGTCCTCAGTGTGTAAAGAAAATAATTTTCCAGGTTGCCTTCAGACAAGTTGGAAGCACGTGCTAGCCTGAAGGCATTTCTTAATAGCCTCCTTCAGCTACCAACAAAAAAGTCCAAACACCTTACATGCCCATCGAACAACTGATGGATATAATTCACTAGCCCCAGGTTACTTTCTTTGCATGCTGGTAATAAACAGAAACCTGAGACGAGTGACACCAATAGGACTGTCAGGGTGTCAAACCTTGACCCTGTTTAAAGCAGGAACTGTTTATTTATTTGCTTACCAGAAGACAACTAATTTGAGTCTATGATGGGATATGCATGGAATGCTTAACTATTTATTGTTTTAACTCACCACTAAATTTTCTCAGATTCTGATTGGTTTACAACGATCATGTGATGCGATAGTGTTCATCCGCAGGGGGCACTATGAGCCCTAATAGTTCACAACTAAATTTTCTCCGACTCTGATTGGTTTAAATTGATCACATGATGCGATAGTGTTCATCTGCAGAGGGCACTATCAGCCCAAAATGCCTGTTTGAGAAAAAATGCCCGGATAGATAGTGCCCGCCCATGAATTTTTTTGCAAACAAGCAGGCCTGCAGACAAAGAAACCCAACCAAATTCACTGCATTAAGTGGGTTTCCACTTATCATGGATCTCTTTCTTTTTGTCTATATTAATCAATCAATCAATCAATCAATCAATCAATCAATCAATCAATCAATCAATCAAATGATTGATTGATGAATAAATATTCATCAATCAATATAATAAATATTCATCCACGTAATGTCTAATGAGCTGAAAGCTCATTCAAAATATGTATGTGCTAATAAAAAAAATAGTAAAAATATGATAGCTCTATCTAAATATATATAAAATATTACAAAGCCTAAAAAAATGCCTCAAAAAAACACAAAAACTGAAACTTGTAAAAATAAAACAAATACAAAAAGTGACTATTATGATAAAAACCACAGGTACATACTTTGTACCATTTTAGAAAATTGGAGATTGCCACTGAAGCCTCAAGCCTCTGTATCTTGTGCCTGCAGCTGCAAATTGAAAAGCTTTGACTGTAGTTAAATACAGATTGTTCATCATTCCACAATATAAAGGCCATCACTGACAGGAACATACTTTGTACCATTTTGTTGTATTCAGGTTTTGTTCATCTGCTACAGTTTAGATACCAGACTGGAGCTCTTTATCGTTTGAGAGCACTTGGTATCAGTACTAGCATGGATGTCACTCGAGGTCAGTACTATGTTGTTAATGCATTAATGTGTTAGTAGTTCATCTGCTGTGGGTCTTGCAAACTGACCAATCAGTTTTAAAGAACCAGACTTACAACATCATCAACCAACAACAACCTACCGGTAGTTTCACTTGACACTGAAAATGACTTCCACTCATGTTAAAGGGGCTATGTCACGGTATTTTAGGTAATTCAGTCTGTTTATTTTCATTAATTAAGAGCTCTAAACTTCAAATTGGCAGAGCAAAAGTCTTTTATTGGCTAAATCACAGCTACATAACAAACAAGGATGATTTTTTGGCATTGTACGTGACACTTTCATACAAATTGAGATTATCTCGAAAAAGGTTTTCCCCAAGTTTTCCCCAAACGCAATCTGTTTTAATCTTCTCTAAATTTGCCCATCGATGCCCCTTTTTGGCCTTTCTGTGTTTCTTTTGAGTTTTTCTACAGTTTTTAAAGCCGTTATTGTGATATTTCAGTTAATTCTATGACCAGTTGGTCAGTGCCAAAATTGCTTAAAAGTGCGTGACAGAGCCCCTTTAATGTTGTCAAAATTAATGGCTGAAATCATAAACAACAGTTCTTTTGAGAACTTCCTCAACTGGACAATCACGCTATACAAACCTTAATAGATACTCCTGGGCTCAAACTTTTTACTGATATTAAAATGTATTGATCAGTTAAGTCAGCCCATAAAGTAATTACTGTTTACCAAAGTTGGAAATTTGGAATATCTATGCCAAGGCGTATCCAAACTTTGTAAAAAATGGAGATTAACAGTGAGGCCTCAAGCCTCTGTATCCAGTACCTATAGCTGAATGTGCTTGCATGCATTTACTGATCAATGTACTCGTAACTTGTTAAACTTTTTTGACTGCATTTTAATAATGAATCAGATTTCAATAATGAAATTGTGAACATTGAATTTATATTAGTGACTTGGTTTAAAAAAAATTACCTAACACAAAATTGAAAAATGCTTTCCTTGCAATAATTTCTATAATTGAATACTTGTAATGTATAAGTAAGGTTTTGGTTGTCACAAAATGTCAGTCAGTTAATATGTAATTGCTTGCAGAGGGTTTTCACTCATGGATGTGGAGAGGACTAGGGTTTATCATTCCATTTCTCATTGTGGGATATGTAAGTATTCTAAGTACATTGTATAACACGTAGCTTATTTAATGTTGTCAGAGCTTGCACCATCACGGCAGCTGACATGCAAGTAATTTGCAGTCTGCCTTTTGCCTTAATTCCAATTGCAATACCTATACCACTAAGTATATCTTTGGGGTACCCCAAGAGGACGTTTTGAAGTGGAGCATAATTTGCTTTCTAGGGAGGGAAGTTTGTTTTGTTTGTTTTTTGCATCACATGTGGAGAACTACCCAGCAGCTATTGAGTTTGCTATGTTTATTTCTTCCACAGCTGTTCCAGTTGTACAATGCTTACACATTATACCGACTGTCCCTCCACCCTGAATGCATTGAGTGGCAGGTAATTAATTTTACATTGTGGCTGAATAAGGATAATATGATGTTACATTATTAAAAGCCAAAAGATTTGTTGTGTTCAGGATAATCCTTTTTAATCTTCTCCAGTACTAACCATCCTTGTTATAGTTTTGTAAAGTTTTCTTATATTTGTACCATATTGATTTGTTTTCTTTTTGGAATATTTATTTTTATGAATCATTCTGCATTTGATGAGAATAATTAAACTGCCATAAATTACTGTAAAATTATATGGAAAATCTTTAAAATTGTGGATACTTTCCATAAAGCCAAATATTTTTTGAAATTTTGGACGGAAATCAAAATAATCAAAAGGTCTGTTTTGGTTTTGGTCCGACTGGAATATTCCACTTTGACCTGTCAAACTTGTCAAACTGAAATTTACCATTCTATTTTGACAAACTGTTCAGTTGTCTTACTTTAATTCAGTAGCTTCTCACAGATGCGGGGAACTGGGGAAAGGAATGCAAAATGGAAAGGACCATTCCACCCGGTTGGCCCAAATTAAGCATTAAATGTTGCACCATTTTGCAATGGTCAGTTCCTGCTGGTCCGACTGGTCGCACTTTGAAAATGGAAAGTACCCAGTGTCTTTAATCATCAGAGTGTATTTTTACAATGAGAGTTACACAAAATCATAACTTGCAGTACAACTGCAGTGTACATGCACGCTTGATGTGGAAGGTGTACATATGTAGACTGAACATTTATGTGGGATGTATAAAAAAATTGGGCAAATAATTAGCCATTGAGATTGCTGGACATTGCTTAAGTTGTTGAAGAAGTGGCACCTGCAATGATTTTTTTTATAAATAATATTATGGCTTTATTGCAGGATATCGAGCTTAATACTTTGCATTTCTCGCTCTAATTTGTATTTCGATTTGCTTAATCTGCAGGTGCTGGCTCTGAGTGTTGTGTTTTTTACACTGTTTGCTGGGAACATGACTACACTGTTGTTGGTCTTGAGGCAGAAAGTTAGCAAGACAGTGGCAGTTCCACAAATGCCTTGTGGTTAGGCAACTTTTCTAATTTCTGAACTGAGAGAGGTGGAACAAGTTTATGATCCTGTTCAAAATTTCTGGGCTCAGTTGTTCATAGGGTAGATAACACTTTCTATTAATCACTATCCAGTAGATAAGTGTGGCTAAAACAAACTATACTATCAGTTGGGTAGTGCGCTATCTGGTGGATAGCATTATCCATCCTTTGAACAACCGGGGACTGGAAATATTTTAAATCACATTCAGCTGTTCCTTAGCCTCCCACGCAGTCGTTCTTAGGGGAGATCGTGTTTCAAAAGAACGACTGCGTGGGAGGCTAGCTGTTCCTTGAAGTGAATGAAACATCTGAATTGCTTGAAAAACAGAGTGTTTACTATTTTATACTTGATTGCTGTAAAGCCAACATATTTGTATGAAGCAGATGTATCTCAACTTTCATGGGTTCATGTGAATCAGTGTTTGATTGTCATTTTGAGTTTGTAGGGGTATATAGACTTCGTTGTTAAACGTAGGCAGGAATATTTGCCATCTGCAGCATGACACAACTATAGCCTCTTTTTAAGTGGTCTGTTGTGATTATTTTGTGGTACCATTTTTTTTTCTTGAAGAGGTTTGAGTCTACCGAAGTAAAATATCTTGGAAAATTTGAAAGGGCTATATCACTGATTTAAGTATTATTTATTGTCAGATTCTTCTCATTGATCAAGAAAACATTCTGATTCTAGACAGTATAGAAGACCAAATTGGTGGATTTGAATTATTATCATGTAATTTGTAACTTGACAAAGAAACTTATGTCATGACAGTGTATACCTGCCAACTCTCATGCCTGTGGTGTTGAAAACTTTGATCTTGTGCCAGGTCATGCAAAGGGTGAATTTCTCATGCTAGCTGAAAAAATAAAATATTAAAGCCATAGCAGTGACATTTTCTAAAGATATATTAACTCCAAACAATGCAAGAAAGAAAAAGTACATGTAAATGATGGTACTTTCTGCAAAATCCCCAATTTTAGAACGGAAAAAGTACTCAGGATGATGTTAATTATAATAAAAATATTTAGATAGGGCTTATCCAGGCCTGCTCTAGGCGCTTTATTGACAAAGAAAATTTGACAGTTGTGTTTGAAAAAATCCATTCTGGGATAATTTTGGGATCTGGAAATTTAGGTTCTAAGCAGGGTGTGCTCAGAAATCTTTCGAAATGTCCTTTGAAATCTTTGAACGTCTTTGGATATCGACGGGCCATGCTTGAAAATCCTGGCATTCCCAGGATGCCTTTGACTTGAGAGAAGTTGGCAGATATATCAATGTCTCAGATCTATTCTGCTTTTAATGCTTTCAAATTCCCAAAAGATCTGAAGTCATCTGAAATAGAGATTAGGTAACAGGTAAAGTCCAGTCATACATTATGTTATAAAACTAAATAATTATTATAAGGGGAGGGAGGGAGGGAGGGGGTGTTATGTAAATTACTTGATGGCCCTGACAATAAAAAACATTTATTATGTCGAATCTGAGTAACCCTGTATAGATACCAAGCAAAATATTTTAACCGTGCCTTCCCAATTCTACTTAATATTTATATTTTGAGAATTTGCAAATTAAACCTATCGAGTCTAGTACAAGGTATTCTCTATAAGATGATTACGTTTATAAAGATAGCAAGCAATTCCTTGTCATTGATTTGTAACTCTACATTTGTGTCAATCATTCTGAAGGAGAAATAAAGCAGAAATAAAGGAGAATTTTATAATTGTCATTTTTTGTTTTGCCCAGCCTATATCAGTTTTATTTGTGATGGATTGCATTCATCTTGAAACTGAGAATCGTACTAAAACAATTCAGTTTTAAATTCCCTTATCACATGGTCGATTTTGCTTGGCTAGATTTTAAATTATCCTTGTTAACATCTAGCCATTCAAATCATGTGTCCCCAGAACCACCATTTACTCATGAAATTTAGGGAATGCGAGCAAACAGGGACAGGCAGCTCTAGGTACAAAATAATGCAGTGACAGATCTAGGGCAGTGACTGTCTTTTCCCTTCCTTTTTTTTTTTTTTTTCTCCCCATAGAGGGCGGGTGGAAACAGAGAGAGAACTTGACACGAAAAAAAAGAAGAAAAAATTTTTTCTTCCGCTCCCTCCGCCACCTCCCCCCCCCCCCCCCCCCCCCCCCCTCTTTTTTTTTCCCCCCTCTCCTTCCCTCCCTTTTGAGCAAGATAGGGCTGCACCTTCACCCTTCCCCAGGCTCCCCTTGTAGGTTCTATTACCATGTGTGTTTGCCACTGGACATAGTGATGTTTACCGGTAACTCATAAATGGTTTAGAATGATCTTTGACATTGTAAAGTTATTGTAAAGTTGTGAAGCACCTTAACCCAGAAAAAGATCTGAGGGTTCGGTAAGGGTCCCTTGCCATGCTGTTGCTAGTGCTCTCTCTAGCTACTAACTGACCTATAATAGACCACCAGCAAGTATTGTTATAAATCTATACCTGCTATAATATGAATACCATCCATTGTCAAGCCAATGGATAACAAGGAAAATATGATAATAATGTATGCAATGATCAGTCAACAGCCATTTACCTTTGTGTAACTAGCTGGGGAAACAAATTATTTTGCGCATCTATTTCATGAACAAAAACATCTGATTTGTTTTCTTGTTTCCATAGTTAATAAAACACGTGACTATTTCCATGGCATTTCCTTTTCTTTCAAATATCACTTGTGTAAATATGAAAAGTGTTTTTTTTTCCTCATTGCGATTTTCAGTGATATGCGAACTCTGATATTCAATCTTCAACCAACAATTTGCGCTTTTTGCTGCCGTCAATCATCTTAGCAGACCTCTCAAGATACAGAAGTTTATTTCAATCAGGTCAAAAGGCACCTCTGCCCCAGGGGGGTACTCGGGATTTCAAGTGACGGGGATGGTCGCAGGATTTTTTTTTGGTTTGAAATTTTCGTCTCTGGGATTTTTTTGGGTAGGAAAATTTGGCAAGTCAGTATTTTTTATTTAAGTAGGAATTTTTTGGGGCATTACAAACAATCTAAAGATTTGTGGTAGTGCCTTGGCTGCATAGTTCTACGAATAAAGTACAAACAAGCGTGTTTCGCTGTTGATTTATATGGGGTTTATTATTTTTGGTAAGGGATTTTTGGGGTTCTGTTGGGAAGTCCTAGGGATTTTTTAGGGTCTTGATTTTTGCCCCCATTTGATCATCCCCATCACTTGAAATCCCGAACACCCCCCCCCTCCCCCGGGCCTCTGTCAGTTGTGATTGGTAACTTGATCCATCTTGTTTGTTTCTGTTTTTCATGGTTCGTTGGCTGTCGCCATAATTATGATGGACAGCAGCAAAAAAACGTAATAAATTCGTTAGTTGGTTTTGAATTTCAGAGTTCACATATCACTGAAAACTGCAATTAATCTTGCATGCATTAAACTATGGTGGCAGACAAAGGAAGCTTTTTTCCCCTAATTTTTTACACAAACCACAGGCACAAAAAGCTGCTTCTCAATTATGACAGTTTGAAAACAAAACTTTGTGCTACTATACCATACTCATCACAGAAACCTTGGAAAACCAAATTGACTTTTTATTTACTTTGATAAAACATCGTCTGTACAAATGTATAACTATTTTACAATCACTGTACATCTGTGTACTATTATACAATGTGGTTTCATCAACTTATCTAGGAAAACCTGCCCCGCAGGTTTAAAACAGAAAACACGGCAAGGCCAGACGAAGGAAACAACACAAGCTACAGATTGTACATGAAATATTGTTCTGTCCAATGTGTTAGTTTTATCAAGTTTGTTTTAATTTCTATTTCTTGTGGCTGTGATCAAGTTGATGAGAGATGCCAAGATGCCTTGAAATGTGAATCATCCCATCCATCATGTTATCAACCAATCTAAGAAAAGAAAAAAAGAAAATTTGTGAGAAAAAATAATAACGTAGTTCTTGCTTATTTTTAAAACAAAAAAATAAAAAGTGACTTACAGTATGTCAACCCCACATTATTCCAGTTACCCTACACAGACTCAACAGCATACGACATACTGCTCCATACATTGGTACAACATACTGTCAAGAAAACTGAAAATAATTCTTTTTGAAAACTTGTAATAATAAATCAGTAGTGTTATGTTGGTGCTGGGATGGAGCAGTGGTGAAAGCGATCACCCCCACCAATGTGGCCTGGGCTCGGGTCAAAACCCAGACATCATCATTAATTTTTGAGCTTGTTGTTAGTTCTTGTCCTTGCTCCGTGGGTTTTTCCTCCTGGTTCTATGGTTTTCCTACCACCACAAAAACCAACACTTGTAATTTCCAATTTGGATTTGAAAACATTGTATTAAGAGCCACTCAGTGGATATGCTACTGCATTTATTTATTATTTTATTTACATGTATTTATCATGTGACTGTCACATTGAGTACCAGTATCTTATTTGCAGTGGATAATGATTAAGAGGTCTGGGTTTGAGCCCAATTTTAGTACTAAGAGACTGAGTAACATATTTTCTATTGTCACCATAATAAAATTCACTTATTTGATGTCACATACCTATCAATGGGTTTGATAATAACAGGTATTGCACTCAATCCCACAAGTGTTGTCACCCACATCTGAGCATGAGGAGGCATTGTTCTTGCACATCTCTTGAGCGTGAACCTGGATGCAGCACAAATCCTGTTGATTGTGAAGCCTGGGATAATCACTGACGCCAGCCCCTGCCAGACAGCTGCCTCTACCATGGTTTCAACAGCTTTCCGTTTCTGAAGATAACTTGACAAATGGCTACTTTCCTGGTAGCAGCGCTTCCCTTTGTCGATGGAGTCTGCCAGGCAGTATGTTGAGGCAACCCCATAACTACCTAAGTACATCAACCGAGGGATGTGGGTACGAAATGCCTCACCAAATTCATTAGCATACCCTGTTGGAAATAAACACACCTTCATTAAATTTAATTGAATCAGGATTGGTGAGATAATTTTGAGGCAATGATTATGAAGAAATCAGAAATGAAAAGAAATGTCACTTGGTGAAACTATATTAATTTCACTATTCATCACATTGCATGTTATATGAATGAAACATTTATTTGCCAATGGAAATACAAGTTGAACAATTGAAGAAAGAAACTGTGGAAGGAAAATTTTTCTCATTTAAGCTGCATTAAAAAAACTCCTGAACCAAATCTTGTTTCTGGTTTTCAGGTATTTCAAAAACATTGTTTACTTTCCTGCCTCCTTATAGCTAAACTGGGAAAATTATTATCTTCTAATTTAGGCACTATAGGCCAAATTAATCCTACAGGCTTTGTTGTCGGGAACATTTTGATGGAAAACTGTGGAGTAAACAAAAAATTTCATTCTCCACAAATTTCCCCAGACTTTCTTTGACTAATCCCTGTTGAAATGTTGTAGTTGAATGCAGCTGGGCAAGTGGAAGGTCTGTATTCATTAAGGAAAAATTGAAATTTTGGCAAGTTTATGGATCAAGCCAAAGAAAGAGAATACAGTAAGCAGGCAGGGGAGAGTAGAGAAAATGTCCTATCTAGTATTATTTCATGGAGTGGGAGCTAAAAGAGTCCTTAAAAAATTATCTGGCATTTAGCACATATCTATAATTTTAAATCTAAGAAAGAAAATCAGTGGAAAAAAATGTCCAAAAGATTTTTTTAATTTGCATCAAAGTATCTTTGCAAAAACCTACATGATGTAAACTGGAATCAATGTCTCCTTATTTCTGATTTTCAGGTCATGGTCACGGCTATTGAATTACCACCCAATAAGTATTTTAATTTGTCACACTTCTTAAGGCTGAAAAAAGGGTTGTGTTTTTTACACTTAAAGGACTGCTCCTGTGCTTTTTTTTAAAGGTCGCATCGCATCAGTACCAGGTCAAAAAGCTTGTCTTCCTGTCTAAATTAAATCTACTTATTTACTCAAAAGGTAAAAATTAAAAGTTTTGTCATTTCATGCTCCAATAAGTTAACCAGTGACAGAAAAAGAAAATGGTTAATGGTTCACTGATTTAGCAGGTGTCTACATCAAAAGGTCTGCTAAATAAAGCTATCAGCCAAGACAGCTTAATAAGTGTTAAGTAGGAAAAACATCATTGACAATGATTTAAAGCTTCACAAAAGCACAAAATAACCCTTACAGCACTAATACATTTATAAAACAGTCCTTTGATTAACGTCAAAGTTTCTAACAGTCAGGGAAGTTTAAAATATAAAAAAGACTTAATTGTTTACAAACTATGTATTTTTAATACAAGTAAACTATTAAGTATTTATGTGTCATAACCCAGGTTTTCCTTTCTTGTGGCAATGGGTAGCACTTAACACTGTCATTATCTAAATGAGTGGTTGTTGTGTGATAGTTAAAAACAAACACCTGTTACAAGACCATGTCAAACACTTGACTTGTTTTGGGTGCCAACCCCTTGCTGCTATGCATGAGCAAATTGTTTTTACAAAATGCCTGTTCTTGCTGTGGTTAATGATCACAGACACAGGAAACCAGCGAACAACAGAGTAAACCAGTCTTACTTGATAACACAGGAATGATAACAAACTTTTAGCGCTGGATGGGGAGCTGCTAGAGTTGGCTACTGCGAAGAAACACTAAATTTAAATGAATATTCAGTGGAAATAGCTTGTTCAAAGGCTGCTACAAAAATGGCAGGCACCTGTTAACATGAAGGTAAGTGAACTTTTTACTCCTATTTGCTCAAGTGTCGCAACGTATTAAACACCCTGTTCATATACAGTTGGTTGACTTTATTTACACGGAGGATTCCATCCTTCACTGCTCCTAAGTAGAAAAAGTCGTCATCCATGACTGCTTAAGAGAAAGAGTCAAAGCATCAAGATCACTTAGAACGCTCTGCTACACAAACACAACCTGACACACCATCCAGATCTTGGTCCAATTTAATTTAAAAGAAGTTCCTGCTTTGCTCTTGACAAGGGTCAACAAGGGTCAATGAGGGTCATATATGTGTTAATCCAGTAAAACAGGTGAAACTTTTTAGTGTAAATTTAATTATACCAGTCTCTGTCTTTAAAAAAATGTGAAATACTTGAAGTTCTTCAAAGGAACAACTTTAAAATAGGCAAAAAGTGGAAACAGAAAATAACTTTTTCAAATGGATAAAGTCAGAAGTGTTCAGCGCTCTTGTGTTCCTAACAGGTGCCTTTCTTTAATCTTTTTAAACAATGTCTTATATTCAACAATTCCCATCAGGCCATCAACATTGGCATTCTAAAGCACTTTATTTAGCCAAAATGCTAACAGGGAATGACTGTCAGTAATACTTAGTTTCACAGTCCATGACGGGCTTAGAAAGATGCAGAGCACCAGATTTTTGTGAACCATATATGTCTAGATTAGTCATCTGGGCAAGTTTAAGATACAAATTGTGGAGATGTCACATTCTAAAGGATTGGACTCTCTTAGATGTCCTCATCTGTCCCTTTTTCCCAATGTTTTCAGTTTAAAATTTAGCAGCTGAGTAGTTTTGAAACAGTTTTATGGACACTGCTCTAAAGATAGCCCAATACTCTTGAGTGTCACAGTCTACTGGAAAGAGTAGAATAATTTATTGTAAAATTATGGGTATTTAGTTTGCCAGATGCAGGCAGGCATTGCCATCCAGTCATGGAAATTGCCTTCTGATTTCTTGTGTCAACATAGCAATTATAACACAAATAGAAACCATAAAATTCTGAAATTAAGCCTTGACTTATATTTGCACAACAACACTTTAAAGTGGGCTTATTTTGGGAGCGGGGCTTGTGCATACAAGAATACCACATGGGTAGCATCACAGCAGCTAGGGGGTGGCACCTAGGGAATTATCGAAAATATGCACTCAAATTGTTTGCGGAAATGGTTGCCATGGCAATGGCAACAGCTGTCAAAAATAAACCTTATTACTTCTTTTGATTGCGCTTGCTTTTAAGTCCACAATATATTTCACAAGATAACATTTTCAGCAAAGTGTCCACACAATAAAAATGTACAATGTAGAGGTGCCACCTTTAATTTTCCTCAAAAGAATCTCTTTCTACTCTGATCTCTCTGAGTGAGGTTTAAGTTTTAAGCAAACTGATTAGAAAAGTATAGCAGGCTGCAAGAAAAGATACTTTAGGGCCAAAGTAATGAACACTCTGACAGCATTTCACATCTGTGAAAGTATAAACATCTGAGCAAACGCATATTGGACATGTATTTTGAAGAAGGGATCAACTGCTGGTCTCACAATTAACATGATGATCTTGCAATAAATTCAGTGCTCACCTAGGTATCTTAACGCTGTATCCCTGAAAACATCGACGTCAGATCCCTTGATATTATCGGAAAAATCTTGTTGTTCAACCCGTTCTACCATTGTTCGTCCGCCATCTTGCTTGCCATTGTCTTACAATAGCCTCGTTTCCATGTTCATGAGGTTGCCTCATTCCCACCAGATCTCGCGCGAGATCTGGGAACGAGATTAGGAACGAGGTTATCCGTCGGCATTCCAACCAGCCAATCAGATGACAGTATTCCATATGTAAACATCACAACCAGAATTTGTTTTGGACACAGCGAATATTTTTGCAGAATTCAGCATAGTTTTCCATTACTCAAAGCTCGTAATTTAAGGCGGCATTCGGTATTTTAACGTTGCATAAAGTTCCCAGGCTTAAATTGAAAAATCCTTTAGCTACTGCTTTGTCGAATCGCTTTTTCGACAACGCGAAGGATCAACGAAGATGGTAAGTGAAGGTGGTTCCTTTCGATAATAGCTTAACGGATCTTGCTCCTAAAACTTCTCCTGTGCTCAGAAGAGAAGGGTTGCGAGAGATCCAAGGTTTTACTTTGGAAGGAGAGGAGGTAGGAATTTTCAAAAAAAGGTGCAGAATGTGAAGAAACCTTTTATAGTGGGTTAGCTCTCTTTCAAATTGGTTGCAGGATAATTGCAATAGGTTTTCCCTCAGTCCTAAATCATGATCAAGCATAAGATTACATCTAAGAATTCTTAAATTGATGTTTCTTTTTCAGTTTCGGCATGTAAAAAAGCTCTTTTTAATATTATTTTCCAAGGGTCAAGGTATAACTAATTGGAGTTTCTGCATACTTCAGCAACTTCAGAGAAACTATGACTTATTTTTAGAAATGACTTATGAATTATAAATTAGGTCATACCGTTCATGTTTTCGGTATTAAATAAATGTGGCTTGTAAAGACCAGCTTAAAGACTCAGAGGTATAGAATCATACAACTTCACCAGAAAATACAAAAATACATTGTCAGCTAGAGTGCACAATGCCTCATTTTTTCAGTAATGACTTCCGTTTAGGAATTAATGCCTATTATTAAAGATTTTTTTTGTTACTTTTTCTTGCAATTCCTTATTTCTAACCAAACCTAAAGCTGCTTTAATGCCTGGGGTCTCAAATCAAACAAAATCGAAATCAGACGTTCAATGTGATACGCCCAGGTTAATGATAACTCAAGTAAACAGGTTTCTTTTGTTTTACTATGTTAACATCCCTTGCAAATGACATCTGAAATATTATTTAAGCAGAAAAATAATATAAGGATGATGTTGTGTGCAATACCATAAGGAAACTTAAATTTTGAAATAAAAAAGGGGGTCACCATATTCGTTTAGGAGCAGGAAGACCTTGTATATTCCATATAATTCCTCTATAATTCCTCTGAGAGCACTGGCAAAGTACATGTTTTTAGCGATTATTTTATATTCAAATATAGGAATTGATCTGTTTTCATTTTACAGAAAGAATTTGATCGCTAGACCCAAAATATGAGAAAACAATGATAGGTCACCATACTCATTTACGAAAAAGCAACGATATTTATTTGCTTCTCTCGCTGACTAAGCCGCATAGAAAAAAGCTGCCATCTTGTTTATGTGCGCGCGCTAATTACGTGTAAAATTCTGCGCAGTAAGGATGTGCAATGCAAAACAGGGCAATGACCAGAGACACTACAATAAAATTACATAGCTAGATATAGCACTGTGTCTGACAGAGAAGTTCTGCATACTATCAGCTGACAGATCTACTCTCCTCAACAAAAGATCTGAGCTTGTTACCAAGTGCAGGCACGAAAACTAATTCTACGCATATTCCGATCATATTCCGACTGTGGACCTTTAACAGCACTGTCTAATGATCGCTTCATGCATGAAACTCACATAACTGCCCGTACAGTCTATTTTTCCCCTCTTAGCTGGAATCTGATTAGGAATCTCTTATACAAAAGATTGAATGAGTTAATTCAATCAGGGATACTATGAAAGGTGAACGAGTTCTAGCATGAACATCTGTGATAATGCATTTTCAGAATGGGAATGAAAGAAAAAAAGAGACGACTGGGCAGGACACTTGCCAGATTAACAGACAAACCAGTGATGAAAAGGACAAAGCAAAACGAAAAGAACCAGATCCCAGTGAATATACAACAGAGACCACTAATTCAACCACAGATTCAAATGGCTGTAAAAATGCATTAATGACAAGTAAGGCTACCAATGCTGTGGCCTTCCACATTCCCATTGAACAACCAGTCTGCAGGCCACCTCCAAAACGGTTCTGTGACCAGGTCAAGTCAGAAAGAGAAAACATCAGCATTGAGAGGCTCACAGAGAAACAAAAAATGGCTGAAAGAAGAAAGAAAGTGAGTTACTGCAAGATGACATGCATGTAGTGTACATGTTAGAAATGTTATAACCTGCGGTGCAGCAAATTAATGATCAATAAGGTCCTTTACTGGTAGTGTAGACTGTCCTTGACGCAGGCTAGCTAGACATTAATAAAAAATTCAATAATTTAATAGTTTGTCTGAAAAGTAGTAGGTCTCCTTTGGTTGGTGTCAACCATGGCCCTGATGCAAACAAAATTTAAAATTATTTTGCATCTTGACGTAACTTTTTTGAGGTTAAAAAATGTCTTTTTAAAAGGCGACATTTTGAATTTACTCTTCTTCAGGCTATCAGTCTGCCATCTTGCTAATGACAATCTGAAGAAGAATGGTTAAACTCTTTGAAATGTCGCCTTTTGAAAAGGCATTTTTAGCTCAAAAAAAGTCCTGTCAAGACACTTATTAATAAGTAATTCTGTAACATAGTCAAACTAGTTTGAAATAAAACACTACTGCCATGCATGCCAAGCCATGTGAGCCACATAAGCCTATAAGGAAATGTGAGTAGGTGTACATGTAATATTATTTATCAAATGAATGTAACTTGCTTACACAGCAACATGTGGAGCAGAGACTGAAAAGAATCCATGATCGACAAGAAGCTGCTAGAAAGCTTGCACACAACGTTGAACTCCTCCTACAGCAGAAATCCCTTATGGATGTTGGCAGAGGAGAGAATCACAACACACCTAAAATGACATCTTCTGAACTACTGACTACAGCTCGTCATGTTGCAAAAGATTTTAGAACCTTGACATCTCAAATGACAAAAGATTTTGCTGTGGATGACAAAAACAACAACTCGTCAAAAGGGTGCCAAAGGCAAGTCAAGCCTACATGCCAGAAGGAAAACCACACTACATGTAGCTCGGCAAAATCTCTCATTAAGAACGACAACAACAGGAGTGTTGCATTTACTGTTGGCTTTGATGACGACAAACAGCCTGTATCTCCCATTCCCAAAGCATTACAAGTGCCATACAAAAAAAAAGAGAAAAGTAAACTAACAGCTGAAGAATTAGATGAGAAACTAAGAAAGGCTGCAGAAAGAAGAAATGTAAGTCTTGAGTCACCAAGCTGTGAGTATAATGTATTAAAATAAAATAACTGTGTAGTACGAAATTGCTCCTGTGGTGTAGTAAAATTGGATAACTAAGCCAGGGCTATCATTGAGTTTTTAAGGGTCTGTTACAATGAAGTTACCACCCGTAGCATTTTGCTCTGTATACAAGTGTAACATAATAATCAATGTTAATAGGCCATTTTCGATATATTAAAATTCTAACTTGGATTCCAGGCTTGGGGGAATAAAACAAAAGATATCACATTGAGGTTCAGGGATGAATAAATAATTTCTTTTGTTTTATTCCCCCAAGCCTCGGAGCCAAATTAGAATTTTAATATATCGGAATTGGCCTATTGGTATTATGTTACACTTGTATCACTATACAGAGCTAAATTCAGCAATTCCAATTAACAGCTACATCAACTGAAAATACTTGTTTCTGTCATTAGGTTTCAAGACATACATAAATAATGACAGAAACAAGTATTTTCAGTTGATGTAGCTGTTAATTGGAATAGCTGAATTTAGTAAAGGCAAATCCTAAAGTTTTATACAAATTCTTTACTTTATCATCCAATCAAATCCAGCTCTAAACGTTCTTCTTTTTTAACCAATAATTTTATTTCCCCCACTTACAGCACAGACAACAAGAAAGAGTTAAGCAAGTCAGAGCTAACCGTGAAGCACTGTTTAAACTGGCTTCTGATCTGGAGACATTTATGTTATGGAATGACGCAGAAAGAACGGATGACAGTGGACGGCAACAACGACACCAGACAAGACAACTTGCAAATGACATTGCAGATGGCTTTGATAGATTGAGTCAGAGGTATTCAAGAGATTTAAAGCGAGCTGAAGGTTTTCCCTGCACTGTGTGGGAAGCAAAGCAATAATTTTCCGACTAATCAATCTTCATTTTCTTTGACAATGTGGACTAATAATAAACTGGGTATAGCATTAATTTAATTTATTGTTTTTGAATGACTCTAGCAGATCTAGAATGAAATGACTCACATTGTAGCTGAGATTCGCAGGGTAACTAGTATACAATTTACATAAAATGAAGCTCTCTCTCGAGTAATTTGAAAATACTAGGGTGTAAGCAGATGAATGCCTGCAAAGCTTTCAGGATAAAAAGTAGGCATTTGATTCAGAATAACCACTAAAATCATTATGATTTTAGGATTTGAGTTTTTGACAATGGTCATTGACTGTGACAAGGAAAACGGTAATTGGTGTGAAAATGTAATTATTTGTTTAAATTCGTCGTTATCTTTAAAATATTCTTTGAAACTTTTTCATGTGTGCAGTACAATACATTGTACAATGTGTAACAATATTATTCAATACTTGCAAGACAGTTTTCAAAACGTACAAGTACTTTTGAGAGTTTCCTTCCAGACTCAAACATTTTAATCACAGAGCCTTTTAACAATGTGCAAAGTTAACAATGAAATTCAAAACTTAACTGAAAATCCTAATTCAATAGGACAACAAACAAGACCCATGGCAGCACAAAAAGAAACCATAAGTTACTGAAAGGCACTGTACTGTTAGCAATGTCTACAACATATATTTACCTAAGTTTTCCTTTAGCTTGTTAATTGTGAAAACTTCAAGAATTTAGAAATTGTTGTTGATAGTTCTTCTCTTCTATGAATCGCTATGTACAAGTGTAAAATTTAAATGCTTATTTTAATTTTTACATGACTTTTGCTGCCTCATTCCCACCCAGATGACTCTATTTTATTACTGCCCTGGAATAGCCCAATTTCGATATTTTAAAATTCAGCCTAAAACAATAGACATCACTACGAGGCTCCGGGGAATAAACCCCACAAACTCTATAGTTTGGTCCCCGGAGCCTCGTCCCGAGGTCTATTGTTTTAGGCTGAATTTTAATATATCGAAATTGGGCTATTGCCAAAAAATGTACATAATTTATTAATGTAGTACATGTAAAAATGTTAATACTTTGCAGTGTATACAGTTGATGACGGGGTAAGATAGGTCTTTATTTACGATTGACCTTTGCCTAACTGTCTGTACAGATTATTTGATTTAATAGATGTACATGTTTGTAAATATTGTACAAAAGTAAACGACAGGTTATAGAGAGCAAGTTGTTTTCTTTAATGCTTAACTCAGCGTTAAGACATTTAATGCACCGCAGTGGCAAACTCAGTTGACATTACTTGGACTTTGGCATTTGCCAGCCTTTGGCTCTTATTGAAAACCTTGTTCAACAAGTGATCAATAAAATAATGTACCATTTCAACAAAGTAGTCTTGTGTTGTTTCTTAATTTGTACACCCAGACAAAAAAACAACAGTCTATATCCCACCTACACTGTATAAACAAATTCATCCTCATGTTTCATTTCTTGACACGGTACATTGTTGGTTTGATCTTTGGCAATCATATTTTTCTGCTTTGTTCAGGGTGAGATTTTCCACGTACAAAATCAACATTGTTTACATACTTAAGTTTATCAGGTCCCCATGATTCAAACACATTTTCTTCATTGTTGTCTGGTTCATCATAAACCGTTGATATAATAACATTTCTTTCAGCCTTGGGTCGTTTCACATGTCGTTGTAACTTGTCACCATAGTAACCTAAACCTCTCTTACATTTGGGCAATTGTCCTTCGGCAACCACAGGTTCTGTTATTCCCTCCTGTGTTGAGCCAAGGCTCCCCCCTTCCTTCCAACCTTGCTTCCTCATCAGTTGGCCTCCAAATGCTCTTGTATGTTTTTCAAAGCCTCCAATTTTATTCAGGTCAATATCATTTCCTTTTCTCCACTGCTTTTCTACTCGCATCTGAAGAAGATCTCGAGAATCTTTGTCCCCTCCATCTGAATGTGAAAGATAAATCATAATTAGCATAGATTTTCAGAATTTCATTTTACACTAACTCCGTAATTTTTGTCCCAGTTGAGAAGATGCATCAAACTCTTAAAGCTGTGTTTTATCGCATTTCCAAACAACTCAAATTTCGTCAAAGATACCATGCTATGTGTCACATTTTCAACTCTTTTCTCAGTGTTTGGAAATGTGATCAAACACAGGTCTCTCATGTTTGACACATTAAATTTCTGGAATGTCTACTAACAAGCACTTTCTGAAAACTCTGCAATATGTGGAACCTCCCATTGACTCTTTTCAAAATCTATTAAAATAAACCCCCCACTTGTCATCACAACCAACAGCATTGTGTTACTGATTCGATATTAAATATCAAAACTTGATGTTTCTGCCATACCTGGATTTTCATATATTTCCATGTCGACATCCCAATCATCAGCAGTCTCTTCATCAAAATTTGGTTCTTCCTGTTCTTTCCAGAATGCTGCATCAGTATAAAACACAAGACCACTACCTCCTTTCTCCCACTTCAGTTCAATGTCCTCTTCAAATAGTCTTTCTTTTGTTCGTTCTTGACTTGTAACATCATTGTGCAATGATTCATGTCTGTCCCATTCCTCAGCTTCACTATCATCATCACCATCAACTTCAATCTTGTTGATTTCTTCACCGTCCGAACTATTTTCACTGCCATACTGCTCGGTCCTTTGGGGCTCTTCAGTTTCCAAACCACATGTAGATGACGAAGAGTCACTTGTTTCTGACACACCTTGCTTTAAGTCTTTCACTGATTGAGAAACTAGTTTTCTTTTATTTCTTTTTGTAGCGGCAGCAGAAACTCTTTTTTCCAATGACTTGTAATCAAGTGGAACATTACTATATTTCTTTTTGGACTTTCCCACAGAAAAATCCAAGTCAAGTTTTTTGATTACATGTGGAGGGAGCTTGCAAGTTCTTATCAACTCCATGAATACAGACAGAGGTGTTCCAACATTACCATTTGGCATCAGCGGAGGAGGACGGAGCTCAATCAGTTCATTAAGGTCTTGCTGTGAGAACTCTAAGTTTGTTCTTGTGGAAGACTGCTGACTTTTTTCTTGCCTTGTTCTGTAGGGAAGGTCTATAAGAAGGAGAGGAAATGTTACAGTTACTACAAACTAATTTCAAAGAAGATGTCTTATAACTATAATACCCAGCATGACCAGATCATGAAATAAGTAGTCAATGATAATGACATATAGTGGTTTTCACTTTATTGTGGTAATTAAAGTGGCCAATCACAAGAAACACAAGAAATTGAAACAAAAACACATAACCAGCACCAAGTGTGGGAAAGTGTGATTGATTCTGATTCTGTGTCTAATTAATTGTGAGATTGGCTGTAGACCAATGTTGTAGACAGTGTGTACTGGAGCAAAACCAAAGCATCAGGTCATCTGTATATCCTGCCCCACAAACCTTGGATCTACTGTAACATATCCATGCATGATAAAATGCATGTTCAAGGAATTGCAAGTGCCATGTTTGGTTAGTTTTAGTTCATTATAGCTTGATAAATCATGTGGCCCACATCATGCTTTTGCATTGTCAAGATATAGTACAAGTGGCCTACATCACAAGTTTGACTGCAGGCAATTTGTTTAGCATTTTTTAACTGGGACATAGTGAACTTACGAATTTGTAAGAACACTTAAGAAGTATGAAAACCATTTGCTTTGACTCCTGCTCTGCAGTATGCACTTCTCCTGTGTTCTGAAAATTCCCACATGCTTTTGGCAACTCAACAGTGCACTTGGGCTAGTTGTTTACTATTTTCAATATTGAGTGTAAAAGTAAACTTGAACCGGAACCAGCTCTGGTTTTGCTTCACTTATGCTATGTGATTGACTAAAACATCAAAGTTCTGTTGTTGGTTTTTTCATATCCAATCGGATGTAAACTAAAACCAATCGCGACTCGCTCACATATGTTTTCCTGCACTTCACACTGAATGCATGTATTTTGTTTGAGTTTTGATATGTTCATTAGAATGTCTGTGTCCTTTGTGATGGCATGTACTAGAACCCAAACAAAGAAACAAAACAATCAAAACAGCTGATAAGAGCAAAACGAAACAAAATTACCGAAACAAAAAAAACCCATTACAGTTATTGAGAGCTAATGTTAAATAGGCTGACGAGAGTACTATTCATGCTAACCGGAGTGCACCATGCACTCCGGTTAGCATGAATGACACTTGGGTTAGCCTGTTTATGGTTATCTCGCAATAATGGTGATGGATTTTGCTTGTTTCAGTGATTTTGTTCGTTTCAGCGGTTTCATTTCAGTCGTTTTAGTACATGCCCTTTGAGATTGGCCAGAGTTATAATTAACTACAGTTGAACCCTGGTAACTCGAACTCTGAAGGGAACCGAAAAAACAGTTTGAGTTAGCGGGTTTTTGAGTTAGCTGAGTACCAATGACCTGAAGTGGGTCCAAGGGAAATGGAAATTAGTTCGAGTTATCCGAGTTCGAGTTACCGGGTTTCTACTGTATTTTGTCTTTTACGATACTCAGTCGCAAATTGCTCAGATAATGCAGCCCTTTTGCCTCTCCGAAGGCGAAGAGGATGAGTGAGTGAGTTAATTAAGTTAGGAAAAAGCTATTTATTACGAACCCCACCCCCCCCTTCTCCCCCCCCCTGTTACAACCTTTTCCTTCTTTAATTCTGATTTTTGATATGACTGCTTTGGATGGGTAATACTTTCCACTGCGGTCAAGCCAGTTTTTGCCGTGATAACACTTGATCAACTCTTGTAGTTTTTTCTTGAAGATCATTATAACACAACATGTAGTAGTGGACGACTGTTTATCCTGGCCATTCGAGACTGTCTCAAGTCTAAACTCAGGCCGATGTCGAAAATGGAAGCACTTGAATCCCCCAGTTCCATTATTGATGAAGTTTGAGAACATTGCTCGCAAATCAGCGGAACGAAATTCCTTCGGAATATTACTAACAATTTCATAACACACTTCTTCTTCTTCTTTAGCTGTAGTTTGGTCGTTTAAGTTTTCCATTGCCTGAAAATTTTGACACCAAAATACGTTCAAAATTCGTAGGTAGCCGCCATTTTATGTGCAAGTGTAGAAAGGCATCATGGGTATGTTTCTACTGAGTAACCTGGCCTTCCCTTAGTTACAGAAGTAAATAATTATCTAATTTGTAGCTTCAGTTTGTGGAATCTTCGACAAAATGCCGATTACTAAACAACCCAAGAAAAGCGAGCCTTTATGGAAAGAATGGGATTACAAAGCACAAAAGAAAGGCGTTCATCACACAGTTTATTCGGTGAATGGCGATCAGTATACTGGTGAATGGGATAAAAATCTGAAGAATGGTTAGTAGCTCGCGCGCGCTTGCCTGTTTGCACGTTCGATTTGGGGTTATTTGTAAGTCTCTGCAAGCTTACAGTTTTATTTGATTCCATTCAAATAATCCCGCTACAAATCAGGTTTACCAATAAAACAACCTCCTGAATTTTGAAGTGCATTTATCCGTTGGTAACAGTGAGAACACACTAGAATAACCTCTCATTAATAGCAGAGTAAAGCTGCAAGATGTTCTGCAGGTCCGAAATATTTTATTGGTGAATTCTCTAAACCAACTTACTTATTCTTCTCGACTATATTGCAGGGAAATCTTACTTAGACTGTTTACAATTATCAAGGATCCTTATCCAGCATTTTCTCAATCTCCGAAGATAATGTAATGGAAGGAGGGGAAGGTTGAAGAATCAGGGGGTGGTGGGAGCGAGTGCAGGGATTTGTCTATAGGACATCTACTCTCCTTCTTCCCCTTCCCCAGGTTTCACATTCAGACATAACATTCAGTCTAAACATTACTTTACAAACAAGTCCTCAATATGTTATTGATGTCCAGACACCTTAACAGTATGCATTTCCTTATTTCTCATTGAGCAAAAAGTAAAAGAAGCCAGCATGTAATATAACAACATTGAAACTGAGTGTGAGGCAGAATCTTCTTTCCCTTGTTAGATCCCAGTATTCTCTTGGTCCTACCTCTTTGGTATCTGTTTAACACGTAACAAGGCTTAAATGACTTTATTAGGAAAGGGTACCATGACATGGAAGAAGTCTGGAGCTATTTATGATGGAGACTGGAAAGATGACCATCGCTGTGGCTTTGGTACATACAGTTTACCTGAGGGAGGAGGTTACAGAAAGGTTTATTCTGGTGGATGGAAAAATGACAAAAGACATGTATGTATTCATTACATTCAGTTTGATAAATTTAAGTTTTTCATTCTCAATAATGCACCTATCAATGTTAAGCCGCTGGAGGGAGGCCAGGCATAGGCAGGGGATTTGACAGCAATTCTTTGCCCAAAGTGGGGACTTTTGACCATTTTAATGGACTTTCTGACAACATTTTATTGAAGTTTAGTGACTCTTTTGAACATCCACAAAGACTCAGCTAAGTTGGAATCCCCTGCCTACGCCCGGTGCATAAACTACTGGTAATAATTATTAGTAGTTTTGCTATTAAAACAACTGTCATAATGAGGTTAATTTTTAGACTAAAAATGTCTTGTTTTAATCATTAGGGTTTTTTGAGTGATGGTGGATGAGGGCTATGGTATTTTACCTACAGTTGTGGGCAGGGAAAAACACCAAATAATAGAGGGGGGGGGGGGGCCAAAAAAAGGGAAAAAATATAAAGAAAGCCCCCCTCTACATTAATTGTGAACCCTAACTTACATGTAACTGAGTATTGTACAATGTTTCATCCCCAGGGTTATGGAACAAATTTTTACTCACATAATGAATACTATGAAGGGGAGTGGTATGCAGACAAGCGGAGCGGCTGGGGAAGAATGTATTACGCTGATGGTGCAGTTTATGAGGGAGAATGGTACAATAACATGAGAAATGGAGAAGGAATGCTTAGGCTAGGTAAGATAAAAAAATTAAAAAAAAAATCATGTAATTTAAGTGTCAATGTATTTAGCACTGTTTTGCTAATTGTGGACACTGCAAATAAATAAACAAATATTGCAAATTGAACATAAACTTGTTAAAAGCCCCAACTGGCAGGAGACTAACCAGTTGGCTATTTACAAAGCGTGGAGGAGTTGTATTCGGGACGACCGAAGACAAATCCATCTAGTGGCAGGGAGGTGGATTTGAACCCTGGGCCTCCAGATTACAAGTCCAGCGCCCTACCACTAAGCCATGCCACCTCCCAGTAAATGCAACTATTATAACTGCTTAACCCAGTTAGCAAAGCAGCACAATGGTTCTTGACTTGATGTCAACTCTGTTTTCTTCTTGGGCCTTGCCTGAATTTCATTTAAATCTTGTACTCAGTGTTGACTGAGGTTTTGATTGGGTGTTCTTGTTGAGCACCAAATTCCATATTCACCCATTTTCTGTCTTAGAAGTAATGCTCATGATTTCGTGGACCAGTTTTCATTTCCCTGGTTTGAGAAATCAGGATTCTGCTGTACATGCAATTTGAGCAAGTTAAATAGTCACCTCACCCTTTTTTTTGATAAAATACTTTAGATGAGTTGCTAACACTGCTACCTCAACCTTCAGTTACTCTTAACATTTTAGCTATAATTGGTGTTCTTTTTGACAGCAAATGACAATCGATATGAAGGTCAATGGAAAGATGGCAAAAAACATGGGAAGGGCAAATTTTTCTATCTTGACCGAGGGCAGTTGTACACTGGAGTGTGGTGCGATGACATACCAAAATGTGGCACTGTTGAAGATTTTGGTCGACATGAAGCTCCAAACCCAACAACATACTCTTTACCTGAGGTTAGTGTTTATCCTACATCATTCAAAACATGTGTATGGTAGATTTCACCGCAGCCAACAAAGCCTTGGGCTTGGCTTAATCATAATTCTTGCAGCTATTTTCTTTTATTTGGGGTGTTCTCCTAGCGCAAACTCCTCTAGCCATTCTATACTCGTTTAAAATACTTAACACTGCTCCCTCATAATACACCGCAAGCCGAGAATTGTCTCAAAATGTTAGTTGTAAGAATGATCCTGACAAACTACAATGTACATGCCATACATATACAGTATAATGTGTAGGCTAGTTACAGCCAATGTTTGGGAAAGTTACTTAGCTGGTCAGGAGAGCAGCAGAAATTGACCCTATATGTGAGAATGCTGAGTTAAAAAGACACAATCATTTCTGATTTTACTCAAGTCAAGTATTTTCTTTTCAAGAACTGTTTCCAATTTTCTCTAAGAACACACCTCCCTGAACTCAGTGCAGATCTGTTCGCATAACTTACCAGTAGTCAAATTGTCCCATACAGACCCAAATATTTCTGGTTATTGCAATTAAAAAGACTGAGAATTGTGTTAGGTTCCTTTTTTCAATTATTTTTTACTAGAAGTTTACCAGTGATAACTTTTTTTTTTTTTTTTTTTTTTTTTTTTTTCATAAATGTAGTGTAAACTTCAAGATACAAAAGGAGTAGTGAAAGATGCAGAGGACACATTTCTGGATGAACAGCAGTGATGATTTTTTATAATTTTATGTACCTTGATATTTATTAAGCTCCCTTTATTTTTAATGATGTACATAACAACAAAAGCCAAAGGCATACGCAAAATCAAGTACAAATAAATACAGGAGAAACCTGCTTCTCTGAACACATGATGGTATGATGAAAATCAGCAAACAGTAGTTGAGAAACAAAGAAAAAAAAACTTGATCAATGTTGTAACTTGTTAACTATTAATCACCAAGAAGCAGGCTTTTGTATATAATTTTACAAGTAATTTATACATATTCCTGATGGGAAAAAGTCAACAGATGACTCCTAGGAAGACTCAAAGAATGGTGGTATGGATCATGAAAGATTGGCCAGTTAGGTCAATGAATGTGTAAAACATGGTTACTTGAATCAAGTACTGTTCAAAACAGACTACATGTAAATGTTTGCTTTACTTTTCAGTGTGATGATTGTTGTAAATCTTTTACCATGTTTATAACTTAATATTTTTGTACAGAAACTTCTAGTACTATGCTCTGGACAGTTATTACAAAAGAGCAATTATATAGCATTGTACTTGCTATCAATAAAACAAATTAATATTGCCTTGTTTAATTCCCTTTTACTTAGGATATACTTAACAATATACACCAAATTGAACTACTCCTTTGAAAAAGTTTAAATAAAACCAAGAAAAACTTCATCTAGTAACAAGGACATAAAACTGAACCTCAATTATTCCCTGTTCCCTATTAAATTCACTTTAAACATTGCCAAAGTAATTTGTGGATTTTATTCTGAAGTGGATCCACAGGTCGATTTACCAATGTTATAACGAAATCTGTTATTGATAATAATAATAAAAAAAATAGCTACAGCTATTGTAAACTCAAAGAGAGAGAGAATTTTTAGCCTGCATCAAAAACCACTGGAAGCTAAATCTTCTAGCCATATTTAAGTGGCATTTTCTCTTAAAGCGGTCCATTGCATTTCGGGTTCAGAAAAAAGTTTTCCCTCAAACTTTGCCCAGTGAACTATCTTAGGTTGTAAGTAAATGCAACGACTTTAGTTTTTGGAAATACGTTAAAATATATATTTTTAGAGCTCTCAACAGTGAAGGCTGCAAAAGGCCTAATTTTGAGCTTGGCCAGAACGAGAAATTTCATAAGTTGACGAGCTCGCCGCTCAAAAACAACCAAACGCACCAAATTATTATTATTATTCCTAAGTTAAGTGGTCCTTCAAAGGTTGGAAACGCATGTTAATTTTGATACATTTTGATTTACAGGTCCGTGAAAATTTAAATATCAGCAACCGTTAGATCGCTTTTTGTAAACATGCAAAAGTATGGTGTCTTCGCCGGCATTTATTTCACGAGTCCAGACCAGACCATTCTAAATTCCAACTGAATCCTACTAAACAGATGTTAGGAAGCATAGAAATATAAAAATACCTTGCACTTTTTATATTCCTTTGCCACAGCGACTTCGAACATTTCGTGCTTATGCGAGAATTTCATACATATTATGCAAATGAGCTTACTTACTCGCATAAGCACGAAATTTTCGAAGTCGCTGTGGCAAAGGAAGATAAAAAGTGCAAGGTATTTTTATATTTCTATGCTTCCTAACATCTGTTTAGTAGGATTCAGTTGGAATTTAGAATGGTCTGGTCTGGACTCGTGAAATAATGGCCGGCGAAGACACCATACTTTTGCATGTTTACAAAAAGCGATCTAACGGTTGCTGGTATTTAAATTTTCACGGACCTGTAAATCAAAATGTATCAAAATTAACATATTTTAACGTATTTCCAAAAACTAAAGTCGTTGCATTTACTTACAACCTAAGATAGTTCACTGGGCAAAGTTTGAGGGAAAACTTTTTTCCGACCCGAAATGCGATGGACCGCTTTAAGAGAAACTGCCACTTAATTTCCATGGTGATATCAGAACAAAGTAAGTCATGGATGTTTTAAACTTTCGTACTGCATGTGATCACCAAACCACCAAGCCCTGAACTTTTGCAAGCCTCATTTGGATATTTCTAGCCTTGGGCTACTACCTAAAATTACAGTGCACTCCAGTGTAATGAATGTTTTGTTCCAAAAAGTAACAACAAAAAGGAGTATGATACCAAAAAGTTGGTTCATTATGTGTGTGCTTTTTGTTTTCATGACAGTTTAGTCAGTCTTTTAACTGGTCTAATGTCTGGGTCCAAGAGATTCATTCCCCTATAAATATGTACATCCACTTGCTTGTAACATTAGAGTTCATTAAGTATGGGTTGTGAAGTATAAGGTTTGCTAAACTCTGTGATTAGGACATGGACTGGGATTAGGTGTGCTTGGTGATGTTCCTGTGTCTGTGTGAAGCTGGTTAGCAATCTGTTGAAGTTCCTCAATTCCCTGAAAAGATCTTTCATACTTGTGTTGAACAAGAGACCTGTAGAAATGGATAGCAAACCAAACAAACACAATACAAACAGGCACTAGCACAACAGATGCTGCTACAGCTGCAGGTTTGCTGTAATTGTAGAACTTCACCCAACAAAGTATTGCAATCTCTGCTAAGAACAGAAGCGTCCCAAGACCTGTTGAGAAAATCCATGCAATCTCAATGTGTATGTGTAGTTTTTCGTGTGGTGAATCTCGTACCATTTGTGTTCCCTGTTGTTGCATATTTGCCACTCCCTCAATATTTGGCAGAATGCAGACAGATATCATGAGTGCAAAGACGTGTATTGAGATAAGGATGGTAGTCATCACACTGAAGGCTATCAACAGCCCTTCTGGGATACCAGGTTCTAGTTGAATTTCTACCATTGCTATCTGCAAATGAAATGGTGAAAGTTCACATTTCATTATATAAAAAAACACAGGAATAATGGACCAATTAAATATCCCCCTTCTACCACCGGGAATCTGAATATTTGGATCATATGGTGGATTAAGCTCTTAAAGCCCCTAATAATCTTCTTCCAATCAGATGCCACAACCAGCAGACATCCATATAATTTGTTAAGTTACTTCCATTGTAAAATAAGCTGTTAAAAATAGAGCCTTTTCACTATATTCCAAGTAATTAGGCAACCAACGTTATGTATTTCAACATTGCCACCTTGTAAATAAAGACACAACGCTTTTATGGGAACTTCGGAAAAGATGATACATGTAATTAATTAAGTACATAGATACATAGATATGCTTCACACCATGGTAAACAAAGAGCAGTTCTTCAATAATCAAATTAGCAGAGTCACTACAGTAAGTACATGCAAGTAAGCTTACTCTGGTCTACTTCAGCCAAGCTACAGAATGTTGCCCTGGGTCTTCTAAAGATAAATCGAAGCAAAAAAAAAAGAAGTCGAACAACACTCACCATAGCAAACCCTGACATCAGAGCCGAAGTACGACTGGATGCTTTTAGCTTTCCGCGCGTGAGAAAAAGTCTTTTCACGGTCAACCTTTGTACCGACTCTTCCTCGGTGTTCTTCATGTTCTTCTACTTTACAATGAGCAGCAAGTTGTCTTACACTGTTTTTTTTGCCGTACAAAAATAAACTTCCCTGGTACAACCGCGGTGGCCATATTTGTTTTTGGAGTACACCCGCTGACCAATCGACGTGGATCAACTGGATGCATTGCAGGTGCTTTGCGTGACAGGTGTTGTCACGCCTCTCGGGATACTCCAAAATGAATCAGGCTGTATTACAGTGAAAATATTTGAAACCAACAGAATATTGTTTTTCCAGGAAATTCAATTATATCAACGCTTAAAAAATGCATTTTGCAAAACAATCCCACCTTGAGCTGTAAAACACGCGCGAAGCAAGAACAAGACCCCTACCTCGAGGGCTCGCGCGCTTAGCAACGCACTTCCTCCCTTTCTGGAATTTTATATGGGGCGGTGTCGCTAGACTCGCAAAGGATTCCTAATGTTTCTAGCAAGATCACAGTTATATAACGGTAACAGTAGCTGTCGGGGTTTTTAGACAGTATTCCAGAGTAGCGGACCTCTCATGAAAAGTACCAGAAAAGTACTGAAAGAGAAAGTTTTTATTATGTCGGTTGGCGTGAAGCGAGCATCAAAGAAGGCGAGGTTTCTTTTTTATTGTTCCTGAGACCGTAGAACTAGTTCCCCACGGAAACTTTAGGGAAGGACAGAGGGTGGGGTTGGAAAATATGTACTGATGTGTAGAGATCTCTGAAAGCCGTAGTTAAAAATATCATCGTAATAACGTTGTAGTAAAAGTATTCTGGATTAAACATCGGACAGTGGAAAACTTGTTTTCTGCAAATTTATTTGCTTCTTCACCTTTATATCTTTGAGTTGTCTACTTCAGAACTCGGTAAATATTGGGTAAATAGGCTGAATCATCACCTGATTAGCTTAATTAGCCCCCTCGGGGGAAGGGTGTTCCCTTACATAAGCTATGTATATGCGCGACGCCAAGGGGTATGGTTTTCAAGCCGTTTTGGTCACAGGCGGCCCAAGCTCTCTATCAGATTACCTTTGGACGTGACTCTTGCTTACGAGCGGTGTTGTGTTACAAAGATTCGATTTATAAGGGTTTGTATGGGAAACAACGGTTTTGCTTTTAAAGTAAAAAAAAATGTATATTTTGTGAATAAAGTTGACTTACCCTGATTCGTTGTTTCATTCTTTGTTGTATTCCAGCTTCTCAGGTCGATACAACGCGTTTTCGGCGAGTTATCGTTATTTTGGTGTCCACTGCTAAGGCCATCCCAATAAAATGTTTCGTTTCTCATCGCCCGACCGACCCATTTTTTTCGAAAAGTAAAAAAAAAAAAAAAAATCCAGATTCACTAGTTAAAGAAGCAAGTACTTCAATTTACAAGCACACGATCTTGTTTTATTAACAACGATTGGTATATGATGTCTTTGTCTTTAATAAACATCGATACTACGTTATTTAAAGACTGTTTAGACATTTTATAAGGAATAACAAACAAAAAGACCACGTTTTCGAGTTGACTTTGTAATCAGGCTTTCTAACTTAGCAGCCCGGCCTTCTCTGGAACCCAAGTGTTTTTTTTTTTTTTTTTTTTTTGCCCGACCGACCGACCCATCTTCACAAAAGACGGGGCGATGGGAAACGAAACATTTTATTGGGATGGCCTAATATTTTAGCAGTGGACACCAAAATAACGATAACTCGCCGAAAACGCGTTGTATCGACCTGAGAAGCTGGAATACAACAAAGAATGAAACAACGAATCAGGGTAAGTCAACTTTATTCACAAAATATACATTTTTTTTACTTTAAAAGCAAAACCGTTGTTTCCCATACAAACCCTTATAAATCGAATCTTTGTAACACAACACCGCTCGTAAGCAAGAGTCACGTCCAAAGGTAATCTGATAGAGAGCTTGAGCCGCCTGTGTTTTGGTGAAATGCGGTATAGGTTTTGGCCATTTTGAATGGTCTGAAATAGGGAATGGTCCATGCACTCTGGTCAGCGATTAGGTTATTTTTTTTTTGGAAGAAACTTTCTTTATGATTTTTATTATTCATCCCTTGAGAGGTTCGATTTAAAACCTTGGGTAATTTGTACCCCATGTTTACACAAACCATTGTAGTTCCTGGACAGGGTCTGGTCTGAAACAGGGGAAAAAAGCACAGCAAATACAAGTACAGACCTCGCGTAACTTGCAAGTTTTAGCAATTAAAAAGGATGTTTTTTCACGGAAACTTCGCTGTTCACCTAATAATGACAGCCCATTCGCTTCAGTTCTCTTTTTATGTCTTTCTTTAAAACAGCGTAAACAAAGGGATTCATTGCTGAGTTTAGAACAAAAAAGATGTGAATAACTTCCTTCAAAGGTTCCGGCACGACACAAAGTTTGAAGACGAAACAAAAACAGCGATAATTTCCCGCAATGTGGCACAAGACGAAGAACAAAATGATCAAGATGATTATTTTCACAGAAGCCTTCTTCTCCGTGTGCTTATTGTGTCCTTCAACTTTTTCTTCCTTCCCGAGATTAAACCTTATCTGGGCCAAAAGAAGCAATTCCTTTCTTGAAATTCTTTTAGCTATGAAGAAAAGACGTCCAATAACAACCACAAAGAGTATGCTTGGGATGAGCTGAAAAATTAGTACCCTGAAAGTTTCGAAGATAAAAGTAAACGAGTCGTTCCCGCTGGAGTAGGTGAAAATTGAAGGCAACGTGAAAACAATTATCGGCGTGATCCATGCCATAGCGAGGAACAAAAACAATCGTCTCCGTGTGATAAGGAGGGTGTACTTTAAATGCATCTCAATTGCAAGAAGTCTATCTACTGTTAAGGCACATAAATTTGCTGACGAAGAATAAAGAAAGGTATGGCTTATTTTGAACCATAAGCCTGCGTGATCGGTAGACAAGTTATGGAAAAAGGTTGAGATAAAAAGTAGTGGAAAGTAGCTTAATTCCACGCTCAGATCAGCAAGTGCGAGCGAAAGGACAAACCAGTTTGCTGTAACATGAAGTCGTCGTCTTGTGATGATCAAGTACATTACAATTGCATTTCCTAGAATGCCTATGACAGTGAACAACCAACCGAGTATTAAAAACCACATATTGTGGTTTAGACATCGATCAATAAAATGATTCCACAGTAACAGATCACTACCCAAGCCAGTCTGAGCTGATTAGAAAAACCAACTCAGTTCACTAATTCTCTTGAAATAAAACTCAGGTCTCGGCACTGATTGTTCCACGATCCCGGGTGTCACTGTGGAGTAAAACAAATTCAGGTTCATAAGGTGAATATTTGTAATCTTAACTGAGTAAACCCTGGGCACAGCCACGACTTTCCTTTCACCTGAAAACCCTAATGACTAGAATTAAATTCAGTTGGTAGATTACAAGTATTAAAATGAAATGGAATTCAGGTTAAGACCTTACACAAAACTTCAAGTCACTCTCTACATGAGCGTCGAAGTCGGCCTCCAAAACTGAGAAAAAGAATCACTGTTTTGTATCCACCATTGCATGAAACTTAAAATTAATTTAATTTTCAGAGAATGTAAAATGTTCATGGGGCAGATGTTTTCCATATTTTCTCCGACCTGTTATGATGCCGATTAACCTTTTTACCAGCAGTTGTCGTCAAGTACCAATAGAATACCTCAGGGGCACTTGAGCTGTCAATACTTTGGACATTTCGAACTTTAATAAGGTCTCTTCAACTATATTTAATCAAACTTGAAATTGGAAGCGATATTTGTTCGAAGAATAAATTAAAGCATCACATCTGCAAGTTTTGCCTTCAAAAAAAAGCATAAGCGTATTTTGAGCAGAAAAAAGGAAAAAACTGATATAACGTGATTTTAAGAGAACGAGATCGCAATTTCTGCTGACGATTCTTTCTGGTTCAATTGAATTAAGCGTCTTTGGATGAATTTGGCTGAAGGCTAAAATTCATTATCAACCCTGCTAGCGGAAGCAAACAAATTGAAAACGTGCCACTCACCTTAAGTGCAGATAAGTGATATGGGACGAGTCTTTTGCAATAACCTGTAATAATTACATTATTACAGGTCGATAAGTACATTTATTAGACGACTTAGGCAGCTGAGAGGGCCAATTACTAAAATCGGCCATTCAGAATGACTTATTATAGGTCCAATATTTTCTTATTTTCCTACAGCTCTTTTTCAATCATAAAGTCGTGCGGTAAATTTCTTATTTACAAGTTTGCTCAGGCGGACTGTTCTCTTCGAATCTCGGCCCTCGGTCAGTCTGTACCATACTCGATCGATATTTCTTTTTTTTAAATACATTTATTGAACAAAAAACATAACAAACAGAACACAGTAATCGGTATGGCTAATGAAAGACCTAGAGACCGTATTATTGTGCCAGTACAGCTTTGGCGATTGTTTAGCAAGCTATATATGTATTTAATGGCGATTGACTCAAGGCTCGACCGTGTTTCAAATGACTAACCCAAGACAGTACTGCAATGAACTGATATGCTTTCAGCTGCGTCTGTTTTCGCGGTATCAACTTTGTATATGCGACTTCTAAATGATTCTTACGGATAAACTTGTTGAAGTTTTCAGAAATATTCCTCATAAAAAAAGACCTGTATTCATTTTCCCGCCCGTTAAAAATAAGGGTGTAAACTTGATAGCTTATAAACGCAATATAGCCAAATAAATCAAATGAAGATTTAGAAGATGTTGATTTGCTGGAAAGCAGCTGGGATGTAGTCTCATTTTCAGTTTTCGGTCTTAAGGATGTTTCTGATGGTGTATTTGGGCTTTTGGACTTGGATATAGCCTACGAATACACTGAGGCGCCTCCCATACAATACCAATTTCCCTGCACGGGGCTCTTCAGTGTTAATTACCGTATTTATTCGATTAAGCGACTACAGTCAAAGCTCACGTAAGCGGACACCCTCGGGACGCGAAAAAAGTGTCCGTAACTGGAGCTGGCCGCTTACGAGAATGGTTCTCGCAAGCGGCCGCAGAGTGTGGGGGATAGATGGCCGCTTGCGGGAGCTTGCCCAGCTAACAATAACCGGACGGACGTGGTTGACGACAAAACAAGCACTGAAATATGGTACTGTAATTACTGTAAAAACATTGCGACGAACGATGATGTGAAGTTGATTGATAAAAATAAGATGAAGAGGTTGTAAATAGGATTTTCCTTGGGTTGTCCGCTTACGGGAGCGTAAAAACAAAGAAAAAGTCTAAGTCGTAATCTCTGAAAGTGTCCGCGGCCGCTTACGGGAATGTCCGCTTACGAGAATGTAAAAATACAGTGTTTGTATGGGAGTTAAAACGGGTTTTCCAACAAGACGGCCGTAAGTAGAGCTGTCCGCTTACGAGAGTGTCCGTTAAGAGAGCTTCGACTGTATTAAATTTTTGGACCTTTGGAGTGGGCGCTTATTTGAGGTGGGCGCTTATTAAATTTTCACCATTTTTAGCAAGTAGTACTCTTATTTTGCAAGAAAACAGTAAATATTGACAAAACGAGAAGATGTACCAAAGCTAAATTTTAATTGTCCATTGAAAGTTTCTGTAAATTACTAAGAAAGCTTCAGTGGTCTTCGGGGTAGTCTTTTCGTAGTACTTAGTCAATTTCACTCCTCTCATTTTACCCTTCTCGTGCACTTCATTTTTTTAAGGGGGTGGGGGTGGGCGCTTATTCGAGGCTGGGCGCCGCCAGTATTAAAAAATCTTCATCACTTCCGGCGGCAGTATTCGCAGTGTAACTTGGACAAAGCAAATCAAGATATCAGCTACATTCTCAGTTTATTGATAACTAATTCGTGTAAAACTTTAACTTTACAATGTCCAACACGAGAAAATTATTTCTAGATAAAGGTAAATGTAATTTCAAATCAATTCAGAGTACATTGTGCAATACGCCTGTACACTTACTAAGTCTTTACTGCAATACATAGCTGAACTATAACCTATAACTGGCAGAATCTAAGTATAATCGATATAGAAAGTATTTGAAATCATAGGAGCGATAACAAATTCTGATTTGCTGTTAATCAAGAGTATGATTGCATACAAAATTGAACGGCATGAAGTCCTGAGTTACCATCCAACATGAACATTGCAATTTCCGAGAAAACGAAAACAAGAATTTCCCAGAGAAATCCTATTTATCACATTTCTGACAAAAGTTGAGAAATTGGAGAAGAAAATGAACACAGGAACAAGTTGATATTAATCCGTCCGATTTCAGTCCAACAACAAAATTTCCGATAACATCGTTGCAGACAAATTAATGCCAAATAAAGAGGTTCAGATACACTAATCGCATTCGGGGAAATTGCAAAATTTATGAGTAGGTTTCCAAGCAATAACTTGTCTAAAGGCCAAGTAAAGAAAAACAAATGCTTCTCGTCCGGATTTCTGTAAAAAAGAGAGCGGGCGGGCGCATTGTTTGTGATTGGTTATTTCCTCCATCGTCAAATTCTCCAGAAGCGAACTTGCAAAATAAATCCTGACCTCTCCACTACGGACCTAGCGTGCCGAGGGTTTAAAATGTTGGCCTGAGTTCGTATTAAAACGCAGACAAAAGCCATGTCTTACAGGCTTTTCTTGGTTTTTTGTTCGTTCCAACTTTCCCAGCTACAAATATTAAAAAAAGAGAAGCGGCCCCAAAAAATGAAGCGGGCGGGGACGAGAAACATTTGTTTGTTTTTTTACTTGGCCTAATACAGATTGTACAGTTTAACACGGCATGCGAAATATTTTCTGGCGTATTTACAGTATTCATTCCACAAACAGCTGTGGTGTGTTTTAAAAGTGTTGTTATAATAAAACTCACAATTTTATATAACTCTCTAAACTTGAAGCGCCTAAAAAAAACATAGCAGTGTCAAAGTTTAACACAGCTGTATGAGACCAAACTTACTTGGCCAGCATTACTCTTCCACAAAACGTTTTTCTTTTATACAAAACTAACAAACAAATAGAAAAATAGGGAAATCTTCGTCATCAAAATCGATCGGTTTATACATTGTGTTGAGTAATTCCGTTGTACAAATGTAACACTTTGAACTTATCTGTCTTAAAGTTGTTTTAAATTAAATGATGTAAACAATCATGCCTGGATAGCTTTGGTCTTGTATTTGCTTAGTTCTCTTATTTTTAAAAGGAAATCGTGTAACAATAGACTACAAAATCATAGAAAATATGATTTTTCAACCAAATCCGGAGTATAACCGGGCTAGATGCGTTTCCTGTGCTTGGCAAAGGTTGCATTACAGCTTTTAAAAAACCTGCAAAAAACCTGCAAAAAACCTGCTTTCTTTTTTCAATTTCGTAATTTAGAAATTACCAGCATGTATTCACATTATATCACGTTCATATTGAAGTGCAGTTTCATTCTATTCAAATATCTTAATGCAGTTATTACCAGAGTCCGATACAACTATTCTACCATCACCAAGAACTGCCGAGGAGATTGGGCAACTAAACTCTCCTAACTCGCTTCCTTCTGTCCCAAACTTTGTTATAAACTTTCCACTTAATTCGAACACCTGCACTCTGTTATTCCCTGAATCACAGACCATCAGGTGTCCTGCTTTGTTAACTGACAAGAAACCAGGTCCATTAAATTCCCCGTTCCCGTCCCCCTTATTGCCAAACTTGTAAAGAAAATTTCCTTCCCCATCAAAAAATTTGATACAATGTTCTTCAGCATCCGACACTATAAGATATTCATCATGCTCGATACAGTGAACGGGAAAGGTGAAAGATTCCTTTTTGCCAATTTTATCTAAAAACTGACCAGTGTGAGAAAAGGCTTTAATTTGCTTGTTACCTGGATCGACAACGAGAAAATTCCCATTACTGTGTAAAGTTAAACCAACAGGACCCGTAAGCTGTTGATCAAGACTTCCCTCACTACCAAACTGGTTCAAGTACTCGCCCTGCCCACTGAACAGTTGAACTCGACCGTTAGCTTTGTCCGCAACTATAATGTTTCCGGAATCGTTATCAAAAGCTATCCCCAAAGGATAATCAAATTCTCCTTGTTTGTCCCCCTTTGTACCAAAAGTTCTTAAGAAAATCCCTTCACTACTGAATACCTGTACTCTGTTGTTATTAGAGTCAGCCACTGCAATGTCATTATTATTGTTAACTGCGACTCCAAAAGGCTCGCTAAGCATTCCAACAGCCGAACCTTCTTCTCCAAAAGACAACACGGGTCTGAACTGTCTGGCTTTGACTTTAACTGCAAATGGACTGCCAGGGACGTGTTCTTCATTTACCTTCACTGATACACTACATTTTCCTTTTTCTTTGGCAAAATAGCTGATGTTGTAGGTGCCATCCTTGCTGTCTTCGACTCGCGCTTTCGTCGCACAGTCATGGCCTTGTTGATTTTTGATTTCAACTGCTACGCGGTCACGCTCGTCGTAACATTGTTCTCCTTCAGCATTTCCTGTTGTCAAAACGAACCGAGCTTCAAGTCCAACAGTCACATCAATGATTCCTTTTCCTTCGGCTCTGGACTGGCTGGGTCTGGTCTTGGTTGGAAACTGCTTGACAAAGCCAATTTTCTCAGCCATTACATTATTAAACAACTTCTCATTTTTGATGAATTTAAATTCGGGGATACTTTCATTGACACAAGGAAGGTAAGCTTGATCATCTTGTCCAACGGCTTCCTCCGGCTGAAATGTTTTGTCTAGAAATTTGTTTGGCTGCATGATTTCGGCGCTTACGTTTCGTTTCAAAACAGCTTCAGTTTGTTCGATTTCTGCTTCAGTCATTTTCAATTGGTGTTCAATCCCGCTCTTTTGTGTTCCCAGTTGTTGGATTGATTCTCTCGCTCGATTTTCAACTTCATTAAAGATCTCCTGCTTCTGAGCTTCGATAGTGGCGATCATGTTTTCAGCAAACTGCTGAGCGCTTCTTTTCACGTTAGCGACTTGCGCTTGAATTTCAGCACAGCTCAAATCAAGTCGAGCAATCTCATTTATCTTCTCCTGAGCTTTTTGCTTGTGGTATTCAATCACAGACTTGGCTTGTGTCTTGCGCTCATTTGCAGCTTCTTCCAAAAGTATCTTGGCGTGACCGTCGTGAACAGTTGCAACACAAGAATGGCAAATGGCAACAGCACAGCCTTTGCAGAAAAACTCCAATTCTTTATTTTCATGGCCACGATTGCCACAAAATACAGGTCGCTTCAAAACTTTCTCAAAGTCTTCATCTTGAAAGTCTTTGAGCGCCAACACATGGTGCCCTTTATTTGCTTTGATTCCATTATGAAGGCTTATGCAATCGGATTCACACCAGAAAGAACTACACTGGAAGCAGTAGAAACTCTGGGAGCTTTTCTTGTCGCAGTTTCCACATCTAACTGCAGTGGTATCGCACTCCTTGATGGCCAGTACATCCAGCAAACTGTTGATTCGAAAGTTGGTCGGCAGCTCGTTAAGATTACCGCTTCCAGGGACTTTGCACTCTCTTCTGCATTCAGGACATAGAATGATATCGTGGCGGCCACTCGTTCGTAGAATACCTTGCAAGCAGTGAAGGCAAAAACTGTGCAAACACGGGAGCTGTTTCGGGTCAGTGAATGTGTTCATGCACACAGAACAGGATACTTCTTCGTGAAGATTGTTTAGCAAGGTTTTTACATCCATGGCAAGAGAACCCAACTGGGAGAGAGCCGACAAGGAGTTTTAAGATGAAAACGCCTCGAAGGAATATTAAATATCTTTTTCATTAAAATTGACCAATAAGAAAACGTTTTTAGACATGTTTTGACATATTTCTGACTTCTTATTAGCTTATAATAGTTATAGACAGCATTCTTAATTCTAAGAAATGGGGTGAAAACAACTTGACCTTGTCTCTTTCAAAATCATCATATCACGCCACCCGAAACGAATTGACCGCGTAACTGTAAAAAGACAAAGAAGCCGCTCTGCGCTACTGTCATGCACATAAATATGATAAATATTAAGGTTGAAAAGAGTGTATTGGTAGCCCAGGGGGGGGGGGTACTCCGGCTTGTAAATGACGGGGATGATCGAATGGAGGCAACTCAGGACCCAAAAATCCCTAAGTCTTCCGACATTACCCAAAAATCCCTGAACCAAAAATAACCCCCAAAAATCCCTTCTTACCCCTAAATTGCCAGGAGGTGCAATAACATAACACAAAGAACGCTCGTTTTGTTTATTCATCATACCATAAATGCGTCAAGGCACTTTAGTTCGTGTTTAATACCCAAAAAAATCTCCTATCTAAATCAAGATACCCAAAAAAATACTTGCCAAATTTTACAACCCAAAAAAATGCCGGAAAAGAAAATTTCAAACCCAAAAAAATCCTTCGATCATCCCCGTCATTAACAAGCCGGAGTACCCCCCTTGGGATTGGTAGCAGGCAGCATGAAGCCATTTCTTGTGAGAACCACGGTTCAGTGTTCCGGGCAAGTGTCTGTGTGGACTGGAGAAGACAATAGTAGTGTATGACTGCATTTGAACCATACAGCCTGTGTTATTGATGGATAAGTTGATTAATCTGATAATTACTGAAAATGAACAACCAATGCAATAAAACCTCGATGAAACGTGTACCCGTTTGAATGCGCTTTGGCTAAAAATTTCTGTTACGACTTTGCCAATAAATATATTGGCGAGTAAAATTCATGTACAAGATAGGGGGCCAAGGAATTATGAGGAGGTGTGGGGGAGAAGTAATTTGCCGCAAAAACGTGTCAACAGTGTTTTCGGAATCAAAATTTGGACCCCCCAATGAAAAAATCCCTGGATCCGCCCCTGCTCAGCCAAGTCAGTCTCTCAAGGATGGTCGCTTACAAGAGCTAAAAACAGAGAAAAGTCCAATCTAGTCGTAAAACTCAAGGGTAATTGCGCTCGCTTACGTACGGAAATAGTCGCCTAGGTGAGCTTTTTATTGGAAATTTAACTGATAATGTAAACTAGGTTTCTTGAAGGCGGTCCGAACTAGAGCTACAGAAGTCGCTTTAATAACTGAGTTCACAGACCAGTGGTTTCATTATTTTGAAAAGGGCGCGAAATGTAGTGTTTATGTCAGAATCTGATGTCAAATAGTTTTCTTTAAGGAGGCTCACAACGGTTTCCAGCACTTCCCAGCTCTTATACTTTGATGGGTCAGTGCTATATCTTTATAAGTTGCTTCTACAATAATGATATCAAACAAATTTCCAATCATTGCTGAATAAGTTGTGGGCATTTTCATGACCTCACTGGTTACCGTAGCAACAGTATAACCTGTTTAAAACACCTTTAATTTTCCCTTTAAGTTCTTATAACTCAAAAACGAGCCCGGTAGCCCCCATTTTTACTATTGAGTAATGATCAGCATGATAAGATACTTGCAACTTTTTGCAAAGTTAAAAAAATTCTGGAGCGGTTTCAGAGCTACCTTAAATTTCCTAACATTAAAACAAAACAATTCAAGAAGTGAAGTATCTTCTCTTCTTTTTATTAGCAACCATTTCATATAACTTTACAATGTTCACTTAAAAAGTCAAATTACATGTAATACGGAAAAAATTATTTCTTAAAAGAACGTCCATTCAATCAGGGTAGCAAAGGGGGTGTCGTGATCCCGTTTCACGCACAAATTTTAACCAAATTCACGCGTCACGCTTTCTTGAAACAGCAGAATTCACGAATCCCGTATTTTTTCTAGCTATTTTCACGCGTCACGGTATAATTTTTACCCTATTTTCACGCGTCACGGACAAATTTTTGCCCTTTTCACGTGTCACGTATAAACCCTTTGCTACCCTCTTCAATCTACACGTTAGATTGAATGGCGTTCTTAAGTGGGGAGGGAGGGCATGATCTCAGGTTAGCACACTCCAGACCTACTTTACTTTATTTCAGTACATAGTATGTTATAACAATTCAAATATAATGAGGTAAGGAAATAGAAGTTTAAATCGGTTTGTAATGATCATATATAAGAGTGAAAGTGCTACAAAGTGTGGTTTGCTGTTAATCACGAGTATGCTTGCAAATTCCTGTTACCAATCAAACATATAAACATTGCAATTTGGGAGTACAAAAAACTCCCAGCGTAATCGTATTTATCGCATTTCTGACAAAAGTTGAGAATAATCACACAAACAATTCGTTATCCTCCCATTTTCAGTCCAATCACAAGAAATAACGTTCGATTAAATCTTTGCTTGCAAATTAGTGCCAAATGCAGAGGTTATACAATAATCACATTGGGAAAATTGCAAAATTTATGAATAGATTTTCAAGCAATAATTACTTGTGTTAATACAGCAAGGGAAATATTCTCTGGTGTAATTACAGTGTTCATACCACAAACAGCAGTGGCGTGTTTAAAAAGTGGGGTTATAATAACACACATTATTTTGGAATGTCTACCGAGATCAACAATGCTGTAAGTAGAAGTTTTACCCCATGTACCCTTCAGGTTAAAACTAAAGCATTCAATTTGAAGTAGCACTTTTCTATATGAACTCTATATAAACCTGATAAACTAGCTTTAAGAGTACCTAATGTATACAACATTAGAGTCACGTATAATAGCAGTCTGAAAGTTTAACTATGAGACCAGACCTTCTTGGCCAACATTACTCTTCCACAAAACGTTTTTTCTTTAATACAAAACTACCAAACAAATAGAAAAAGCGGAAATCATCGTCATCAAAATCGATCAGTTTATACATTGACTACATTGTGTTGAGTAATTCCGTTGTACAAATTTAACACTTTGAACTTAACTGTCTCAAGGTGGTTTTCAATTAAATGATGTAAACAATCATGACTGGATAGTTTTGGTCTTGTATTTGCTAAGTTCTCTTAATTATTGGTAAAAGAAAATCGTGTAACGATAGACTACAAAATCAAGGGAAAAAATGATTTTTCAACCAATCCGGAGTGTGACCAAATTCCAATAGTGACCTGGGTTAGATGCGTTTCCTTTGCTTGGCAAAGGTTGCATTACAGCTTACAACCTGCTTTCTGTTTTCAATATCGTAATTTAAAAACCATCAGCATGAGTGATTCACATCATATCAAGTTCATATTAAAGTGCAGTTACATTCTATTCAAATATCTTAATGCAGTTATTACCACAGTCCGATACAACTATCCTACCATCACTAAGAACTGCCGAGGAGGCTGGGGCATCAAACTCTCCTAACTCGCTCCCCTTTGTTCCAAACTTTTTTATAAACTTTCCATTTTGTTCAAACACTTGAACTCTGTGATTATCTGTATCACAGACCATTAGGTGTCCTGCCTTGTTAATCGACAAAAAACCAGGTTAATCAAAATCCCCGTTCCCTTCCCCCTTATTTCCAAACTTGTAAAGAAAATTTCCTTCCCCATCAAAAAATTTGATACAATATTCTTCATTATCCGACACTATAAGATATTCATCATGCTCAATACAGTGATCGGGAAGGGTGAAAGATCCCTCTTTGCCAATTTTTTCTAAAAACTCACCCGTATGAGAAAAGATTTTAATTTGCTTGGTTTCTGCATCAGCAACGAGAAAATTCCCATTACTGTGCACAGATAAACCAAAAGGAGTCCTAAGCTGTTGATCAAGACTTCCCTCCCTACCAAACTGGTTCAAGTACTCGCCCTGCCCACTGAACTGTTGAACTCGACCGTTTTTTGCGTCCGGAACTATGATATTTCCGGAGTTCTTATCAAAAGCTATCCCCACAGGATAATCAAATTCCCCCTGCTTGTCACCCTTTGTACCAAAAGTTCTTAAGAAAATCCCGTCACTACTAAATACCTGCACTCTGTTGTTTTTAGAGTCAGTTACTGCAATTTCATCATTATTGTTAACTGCGACTCCAAAAGGCTCGCTAAGCATTCCAACAGCTGAACCCTTTTCTCCAAAAGACAGCACGGGTCTGAACGTTTTGGCTTTGACTTTAACAGCAAATGGACTGCCATGTACATGCTCCTCATTTACCTTTTCCCCTTTTTTTCTTTGGCAAAATATCTCACCTTGTAGGTGCCATCTTTGCTGTCTTGGATTTGAGCTTTCGTCGCACAGTCATGGCCTTGATGATTTTTGATTTCAACTGCTACGCGGTCACGGTCGTCGTAACATTGTTCTCCTTCAGCATTTCTTGTTGTCAAAACGAACCGAGCTTCAAGTCCAACAGTCACGTCACTGATTCCTTTTCCTTCGACACTCGACTGGTGTGGTCTTGTCTTGGTTGGAAACTGTTTGAAAAAGCCAATTTTCTCAGCCATTACATTATTAAACAACTTTTCATTTTTTATGAATTTAAATTCGGGGATACTTTCATTGACACAAGGAGGCTGAGCTTGATCATCTTCTCCAACTTCCTCCTGAGGTGTTTTGTCTAGAAATTTGTTTGGCTGCATGATTTCGGCGCTTACGTTTCGTTTCAAAATAGCTTCAGTTTGCTCGATTTGTGCCTCAGTCGTTTTCATTTTTTGTTCAATTTCGCTCTTTTGTGTTTCCAGTTGCTGGATTGATTCTCTCGCTCGAACCTCCACGTCATTAAAGATCTCCTGCTTCTGAGCTTCGATAGCGGCGATCATGTTTTCAGCAAACTGCTGAGCGCTTCTTTTCACGTTAGCGACTTGCGCTTGAATTTCAGCACAGTTCAGATCAAGTCGAGCAATCTCATTTCTCTTCTCCTGAGCTTTTTGCTTGTGGTATTCAATCACAGACTTGGCTTGTGTCTTGCGCTCATTTGCAGCTTCTCAGTTCCAAAAGTATCTTGGCGTGACCATCGTGAACTGTTGCAACACAAGAATGGCAAATGGCAACAGCACAGTCTTTGCAGAAAAACTCCAATTCTCTATTTTCATGGCCACGATTGCCACAAAATACAGGTCGCTTTAAAACTTTCTCAAAGTCTTCATCTTGAAAGTCTTTGAGCGCCAACACATGGTGTCCTTTATTGGCCTTGATTCCATTATGAAGGCTTATGCAATCGGATTAACACCAGAAAGAACTGCACTGAAAGCAGTAGAAACTCTGTGAGCTTTTCTTGTCGCAATTTCCACATTTAACTGCAGTGGTATCGCACTCCTTAATGGCCAACACATCCAGCAAACTGTTGATTCGAAAGTTGGTCGGCAGCTCGTTAAGATTTCCGCTTCCAGGGACTTTACACTCTCTTCTGCATTCAGGACATAGAATGATATCGTGGCGGCCACTTGTTCGTAGAATACCTTTCAAGCAGTGAAGACAAAGACTGTGCAAACACGGGAGCTGTTTCGGGTCAGTGAATGTGTTCATGCACACAGAACAAGATAATTCTTCATGAAGATTGTTTAGCAAGGTTTTTACATCCATGGCAAGCCGAAATGACTACGATTTAAAGACGACAACGCCTCGAACGAAGCAGTTCAAGAAGTCTTGCCATCGGATATCTTATTCATCAGAACTGACCAGTTAGAAAGCCTTGTTTGACATGTTTTGACGCATTCTGACTTCTAAGAATAACTACAGACAGCGCTCATCAATTCTAGGAAATGGGACCAAAAAACTTGACCTTTTGGGTTTTAGCAATAATCTTGCGAGATTTTCTTTCACGCGCAGCATGTGAGCAAAAAATAATTGACCGTGTGAAATTGAGAAGATGAAATGTGCGTTCATTTGCTATTGAGCTTTTGACAAACGTTTCGCGCCATTCTCGCCCCCAGTGCTACTCGTTTTAAAATGCCTCCGTTTCGCCGACCACATGACCAAAAGAAGTGAAGGCTCTGGCGGCGAATTTTGTGTCATGTGACATGTCGCAAGCATATGATGCGCATTCCAACTCCAACCGATCCTCCAACCTTGTCCTCAGGGCATCTCCGCTTGGTGCCCAACCGCCATCTTGAAAGCGGAGATACCCCGGGGATGAGGTTGTTCCAACTCTTGAACATTATGGCAGAGGGGACTTGTTGAACTTCAAATGCTATATCCTAAATTATTGGAGGTTTGAAGTCGATAATTCTTTACTAGATTTGACAGGTATGGATTGCGTGAATTTGGGGACGTATACGTACTTTTAATCGTCAATTCTAATGCATATTTCGGCTTAATATGTGCCGTTCGAATGCAAAATCTCCTTTTACAGTCTTTTACAATCAGGATCTATTTTAAACTAAGCAATGACGTCACAAATCACTATAAAGTAAACATGGCGGCGAGCAGGTCTATTTTTAAAAACTGAGAACGGGCCCTTTGCATTCGAACCAGAAATTCGAAACGAAAACTTTGGAGCTTTGTGCCTTCGGTTTCCAAGATGCCACAGTCCAACACACTGAATGTTGTTTGAACTATTTATTACAATATTTTAGGTTTCCATTTCAACTTTAAAAAGCTCTTATTTAAAACTATCCAATTTACAAAAATTTGACTTACAAAAGGTAAACGCATTTGAATAAAGATCTTAAAGTGAATCAAATGCGGAACATCAAAAGTCGATCTACAACCTTAACAACGAAACTTGAATAAATGTCACAAAGCCAGCAATGAATAATATTAATCCAAATACAAATGTCTGCTTGGATAAATGTTACATTGATTCAGCAATATACAGCAGTAAACAGAACATATTGCACATTTTTATCAGCTACTCACAGTGCCACAACTGCAACGGGGCCACTTGGGCAGTGAAACTCAACTCATATTGCAAAGCAAAATAGAGAAGAACTCAATTCCAAGTTGAAACATACTGCTCTGAAACTGACTGGGGCAAATAACTGAAGTTGGAATTCTTTATTTCCATTTTGCAAAGTGGTGTAGTTTTCGTTGCCTAAGGGACCCCGGTTATCGTAGTCGCATTGTAATACTCTTTTAGTTTTAGAAATTAAACTCTTAAGTAAAACAAATGACACCAAATGAAATATTAAAAATTTAGAAGTAATGGAACAGATTTGAAAGACAGATAGAATTCTCCATGAAAGCAAGAAATAATAATGTAAAAATAGAGACGCTGGAGGTGGTTTGATGGAAAGGGAGCAAATAAAACAAAAGGGCATTCCATTCGCTATGCCAGCTCTCTCTCTAACCTTCTTTTCTTGCGGCTAATAGATTTCAGCAACGTAATATAATAAATTTCTTTACTTTAAAGGCCAAAGGAAACAAACAAAACACTGATACGATTTGAGAAAGTTACGAACGAGAGTATGAATGAGCAGGGTATATACAAGCTTAAGAAAAATTCGCATCGAGTTTCCTGTCTGCATTTCGTTCAACAGTTATGCCGCAGTGACGCACAACAGTCAGTCATGCAGGTAGCCATGGTTTAATACACATTTACAATGAGCTTTCCTTCCAGTATCTTCAGCAAATCCTTGCGACTTTTAACAAATTCTTGGACGGCATCGGGAGAGACACCCGTGCAAGAGCGCAGGTCAAGGCGGATAAGCGACGGGAAAAGCTTCAAAAAAGACAAGCACTTATCAGAGAGTTTAGCACAGCCACTCAGAAGAAACTCGTTGATCGACGCTTGGCCACACACGCTCTCAATATCTTGATCGGTTATTCCGGGACAGAAGCTTAAATCCAGCTTCCGTAAGTCAGGACAATGTTGAACCAGCAAGCGAAGAGTCGAGCCTGTGACGTCACTTCCGGAAAGAAATAGCGTGGATAATCTAATAAGCGGGCTTTTGTTCTCCCCAGTCCCCGCACGGGAGTCAGAAACAGGTATCAGAAGTTCTTTCATTAGCGAGTCAGTGATTCCTGCGGACCAGCTCAGCCCTAGGACTTTCAACCGAGGGCAGACAACAGTTGAGAGTGCGTACACAGCGGCCTCAGTTGTGCCACTCAAATACAGTTCCCGTATCCTTGGGAGACGGTTCAGTAGCCATTGCAGTTGTTTAAAAGTAACGTTTGTCCAACTCAGGTTAAGCGTTGTAGGTTGGCGCCGTACAATCCCCTTCAAAGCAGATGGAGTAACAGTTCTCTTTTCTGAAAGGTCAATCACAGACCAGAGACGGCGATCCATGCACCAGCGGTTCCAAGTACGACATACGCGCATGCACAAACAAAGCTCAGGCTGTGAGAGAAAGCTAAACACTGAAAGCCAGAGTTGACGGTCCATCACGTGATTCTGGTCGTTTTCCAACGGGAAAGACTGGGGAGGAGGAGAAACTGGGCACGGGCGAATTACACGTTTGGGGTGTACTTCCGGCGGAGGACCAGGTGGAGGTTTGGGCACTACAACAGGACGGCGCTTGGGTGACGGGGTCACTTCCTCGTCAATAGCAGTAGAAGATACATCACTTTCTTCGTCTGAGGATTCGCTCTCCATTTTGTTCTCCTGGAAAGAATACAAAATCGAAAATTATTGCGTGTTCCATATGCTCAATTACGTAGCCACTCTTGTTTTTAGGGCTACGGGAATCAACTTAGTGTGTTTTTTACCTGTTATCTAAGTGGAAAAGCAGGGCCCTGTTTAGATATAACTTTTCCCGTTTGCATTATAATACAGACGACTGAAGCAAAAAGCGAGGCAATTTTGGGCACAACATGAAAACTATTCGGTTAATTTCTTAGAGCAAAGTGTACTTGTTACAGAGAAAATTTGACATTTGAAATTAACCACAGCAACTTATGTCTACGAAGCTACACCTTACTCAAAATAATGGTGGGGAAATGGCGATACCCGAAAAACGCCTCGCTTCGGCTCCAGGCAGGATTGCAGTGCAAACTTAATAAGATATCCACTTGAGAATCTATGGTGCGGCCCCTGAGAAGGGGTCAGCGTCCTGTGGAAATTTCCCATTTGGAAAAACACAGGGCTTTTCAAATTCCAAAGAGAGCAAAACGTCAACTCTTATTTTCAAACAAGTCTTAACATGTCTAGCCACAAAAACGAAATGAAGTTATTCACATACTTAATGGAGTCTTCTCAATTTTCTGTGGCGAATGTTTTGCTGCAAGCTCATCCTGTCAATTAGGAAAACGAGTTGCGATGTGAGTTCTTGAGAGTTTTGTTTTTAATATTTCCAGTCCGTCGCCGAACGTACAAGACCCCTTCTCGTGGAAGCCGAACAGTCACAGAAAACGTAGAATGACCAAGCGTCCGACTGCAATCGCGAGAGCGTCGAGACCATTACAGTCATCATCAAAACGAACACTTGGCATCGATAATTACATTATTACAGACGATCATATTAACGGAGAAACGAAAAAAGCAAAACAATAAGGCTGTGTTCACGCTTGGTGCCTTGGCACGGTGCCCGAGTACACACCATTTTTTCGATTACCCACGACAGAAATCGTAAAGGTCGAGACCTTGTACTCGGCACTAAAAGGTACTTGGGTATTTTGGTTCCCGGTGTAGGCACCGGCAAAATAGAGTGCCGTGTTCAGAGGTACCAGTGCTCGGGCACCAAGTGTGAACACGGCCTAAGATGAGAAACAGAGCCCAGCCTGCGCTAACAAAAGGTTTCCACGTAAAAGAGACGAGTACGTACGACTCCACCCTAACATTTTCTTAGACTGTGAATAGTGCGGACGCAGGGAGGAAAGCGAAAAGAGAGCTTTTTCCTCCGGCGCCCGCGCTACTCGCAGCTCACGGCTTCGCCGCTCGTATATCGCCCTCACTCGCGTTTTCGCGTTCGTCCCACGGAATTTAAAGCAAAAATAAGAGAGACTGCTCGCAGTCTAACATTTTCTAAGCAACATAGAAGAGCAGTGGTGTAGAGGTTAGCGTGTTGACTCGGGAAACAGTTTACACTCAGCGCCTCTCTCCACTCGACCAGTAGTTCAACGGATGGATAACGCAATCCACCAGATAAATCTTTTTACAGTGAAGAGGGTAGTTTGTTTTATTAACTTGTCTACTGGAGAGCGATTTATCCGATGGGCAGCGTCATCGTCCGCCCTTTGAACAACCGGGTAAGGTGTATAAATGAGTACCTGCGGATTGTTAGAAAAACCTGAGGAGGAGTAGCTGGAACTGGTAAGCTGGTCCATCGCTGGTTACCCTCAGCAGTTTGTCAGATTTCCCTAACAGTTCTCTGGCACCCATTTATGCGTGCGTGGAGAGAGGCACTGTGAGAGTAAAGTATTCTGCCCAAGAACACAACACAATGCTGTGGCCTCGACCAGGGATTGAACCCGGACTGCTCGCCCTGCTCTCGAAGCAGATTCCAACGCGCTAGTGAACTAGACCACAAATTTGTTCTGAATTTAATATAGGTAGCATAATAAAAATTGGGATAATCTGTTCACAACGAACGAATGTCCATTTGATGATCAGACCATTAATTTTCATCATCTGATGAGAAATTACATGCCGATCAGTTAAGTAATGGTAAGAAGATAAAGTTTTAGTTTTATTAAAAGGACTGATCACTTGACTTACCGAATCTTTGTGGCTTCCGGTGTAATGACTATTTTTCATCTGAAACAGCCAGAAACCAGTAGTTTAAACACAAGCAACATACAGAACCAGGTTATAAACAAACCCTGCTCAAAATCTAAATTCTCCATAGGGATTTATTTTCTGTAGTTCTCGGTAGAATTTGGTTTAAAGGGCCAAGGTACTCTTTCTGGATGGGACTGCAAAGAGTACTTCAAAAGACTGATACACAAAACCACAGAAATGTTAAATTTAAGGTGGCTCAACTGGATTTTTGTGTGGACTTTAAAGTCTACACATTGTTGTCATGCAGTTTTTTCCGATTGGGGGGTCACTTTCCGTGATAACTCGGGTTAGTGCTTTCGGAAGTTTTCGACAGTGATCGGAGAATCCGAAGTTTCGGTAAGATGGGCAGCCAAGGCAGTAAACCCAGAAATTCGATCAGTATCGAGTAAGTCGCACTTTATTCTTGAATCTAGAAGCCTTTTTTGACACATCTTTCGAAGAGCGTGTGGTGGCTGGAAAATATACATCAACGAAGAACTTCAAAGGCAGCGGTGGCGTAGATGAAAAGTGAAATAACAATCGCGACGGCTGAAATCTGCATATCTAATAAGCTGAACAACTGCGGTCGCAGGTCACGTTTCTTTTTTTCACACTTTTGACTCACTTTCCGTATTGTTTGTTTTTCTGTGCGGCTTGAGCACTTTTGATTCGCATATTAAGACGAATCAAATGTCTGGTTATTTATTTCTTTCAGCTTTCGCCACACACAATGAATGCACAACGAGTTGTATCAAAACAAGTTCGCTGATCATGTTGTTTTACTTGTCTTGGACTCCGGGATATAATTCACCAGCTCTATTTCTCTCAAGTAGTATATTTAGCAAAAGACCGATGTCGAATTTAGAACTGAACTAAAACATTGTCATGAATAGAATAAAAATAACATCGAACCGTAGAATATGCATATATCCAAACCGTGCGACAAAATAATTTAATTGTCGGTTTAAATAACGTCCTTCGCCGCCTCTCAAAACACCGACTCCAAGTGAATATTTCGTGAAAAGAAAAATATATTTCTCCGCCTTTCTACGCAAGCTACTAAGAAATTATTTGTGAAAGCTTATTGAAACGTTGTTATTCCAAAAAGGTTAAAAAAGAACTCATTGAAAGAAAACAAGTTTTTCGATGAGCTGTTTACACAAGCTTTACACAAAAAGTAAGGGTTGTGTAAACAAGCGATGCGAGACAGTTCACGTGCTCCACGCAACATTTCTTTTTTTTTTAATGAAAATAGTATCCTATCTTGCTAGCGGTAAGGAAAGGCTTTTGGTCTAATAACTGCTGTTCTTGTAGGATTCTAGGTTTTTATTTGCATGAAAAAAAGGCACTTGTCGTGAACGACGTGACAAAGGGTCACACCACGCTCATTGAAATTGCGTGACATCCCAAGCGGCAATGGTAACGTGGGTTTCTTGAAGCGTAGTACATAAGACAAGTAATAGAACACTTTGTTCTTCCAACAGTCTTGTAAAAAATAAATTGATTGATAAGTTCTTTGTTTTTTCGCCTTGTATCTCGAATTACTCGATTCGAAACTTGAAGTTGTTGACTGCTCAGTACAGTAACTCATTGATTAATTCATAATGTCAACTTTTATTCAAATGAAAGTCCACACATGTTCGCATAGCGGACTCACTTTTACTGTTATTTAGGGGTAACACCGCTCAAGTTTGAGAATTAACTACGTCGCCATTAACAATGCTATCGAAAAACGATCACCACAGTTGTATTAGATAAAGATGAAATTTTGTTATGACCAGTGTTATATTGACATCGGAGTTGCCATAGCGACGAAATGCCGTCATTACGTTTTTTACTTTCGCTGGTATTCCTCGGCACCAGGAGATTTTTTCGAAAATCGTTCAAAGGAGCTTGTACCACACATAGCTGCCTCAATGTTGCCAAAGTTTGAACAAATTCTATGAGAGCGTTTTCGAAATATTTGGAGATGAAATTTTTGGGGCTATAAATACAGTCATAAACATACTAACAAAAAAATGGGGTAATATCTAAAGAAAACGACGCGCCTGTGAATTGCAATTTCATCTTATAGTAGTTTGATTCCATATAAAATCGTGTGTAAAACAGTGGCGGGGATTGCTTTGGTCGATTGCGAGAAAAAAGAATTTGATGAGCGTGCGTTCCGGTGCTCTTGTTGCCATTTTGGTATATAATTTGGTCTATGCCTGCAAAAGTGATAATAAATTAAAAACCGCTCGATGATTTTTTTTTAAACTTTGACAAACTCGAGGATTGTCATCAATTGATATAGCTTGCAAGTTTCAAGCTCATTGAAAACATTTAAGGCAGTAAAATCGGGCCTCCAATGTACTGTTTTTTTCTTGCAGATTTTGTGTTTACAAGCGATTGTCCTCATTATTCACGGGTATTGTTTTCAAGTTTCATATCCACGTGCACGACTTCAGCAAAAAATTAATTTGCATTAAATAGGATGCTCGACTGCTTTCCGAACAATTTTCCGAAACATGGTTATATTTCTTAAAAAAATTGTAACAGCATTTGTCGAGCTCTTGATGTCAAGGGCCTCTGTCCAGAAAACGAAAGCTATTATTCTGCATATATTGTCATTGCTATTCTCAACCCAAGGCAGATTAGCATGTTTCGGAAAAATTGTTGGAAAGCAATCGAGCGTCCTGTTTAATGCAAATATTTTTTTTACGGGAGTGGTGCACGTAGATATGACACTTGAAAACAATACCTGTGAATAATGAGGACACTCGCTTGTAAACACGAAATCTGCACGAAAAAATCAGTTTATTGGAGGCCCAATTTTATTGTCTTAAATGTTTTCAATGAGCTTGAAACTTGCAAGCTATATCACTTGATGACAATCCTCGAGTTTAACCATTTTTAAAAAAAATTCATCGAGTGGTTTTTAATTTATTATCACTTTTGCAGACATAGACCAAATTATATACAAAAATGGCAACAAGAGCACCGGAACGCACGCTCATCAAATTCTTTTTTCTCGCAATCGACCAAAGCAATCCCCACCACTGTTTTACAGCGATTTTATATGGAATCAAACTACTATAAGATGAAATTGCAATTCACAGGCGCGTTGTTTTCCTTAGATATTACCCCATTTTCTCGTTAGTATGTTTTTGACTGTATTTATAGCCCCAAAAACTTCATCCCCAAATATTTCGAAAACGCTCTCAAAGAATTTGTTCAAACTTTGGCAACATTGAGGCAGCTATGTGTGGTACAAGCTCCTTTGAACGATTCTCGAAAAAATCTCCTGGTGCCGAGGAATACCAGCGAAAGTAAAAAACGTAATGACGGCATTTCGTCGCTATGGCAACTCCGATGTCAATATAACACTGGTCATAACAAAATTTCATCTTTATCTAATACAACTGTGGTGATCGTTTTTCGATAGCATTGTTAATGGCGACGAAGTTAATTCTCAAACTTGAGCGGTGTTACCCCTAAAGAATCCAGTTGAGCCACCTTAACTGAGAAGAAAGTTTGTCGTCAGCAATCTGTTTTAATCTTAATCCTTCTTGTTGTATGATTACTTCTTTTTTGGGGGGAGGGTGGGGGTTCCACGTAAAAAAAAACTAGTATTTTGAGGTTTCCCATAATTGTAAAACATCGTGTCATAGTTTTTTCAACTGATGAGGAATTATGATTTACACCGAAAATTTATATACTGTACCTTTTTTGAAGATTCCTTCAATGGGCTTGCCTACAATTAAAAAAAATCAACAACAAATTAAATCAACAAGCGACGTTACGTTGTATCGAATATAATAGAATGCAAAGAAAAGCTTCTAAACTGTTGCTAGTTGTTAAACGTTGCCTCTGTGTCGTCGCTTCCAAATCGAGAACACGCCACACTTAATAAAAGCTCGTTTTTGTTTCGTCTCCGTTGTTTTGTTTGTTTGTTTTACCGTTTTCTCGAGTTGTGAAAAATGGTTTTTGAGCAGCCAAAGCATTCGTGTTACCTTGGCTATTTTAACATATCTAATTACCTTTCGTTTCTTTGAAGGTGTACCAGGAAGGTCTTTAAGGGAAGGAGCCTGCAGAGAAAACGAAAAACAGTTGACAAGAACTGAGTTACTTGTTCTCCTGGGCTCGTGAGATATCACCCCAAACATTTAACAAACTACGGTGAAACCGATACTGAACAATTTTATATCAGGCTTCTTTTTTTTTTGGGGAAAAATATTTTTTATAATTTTTTTTTCCCCCCCCCCTTGGGCCCCGGGGGGGAGAAAAAAGGGGGGGGGGGGGTTAAACCCCCCGGGGGGAAATTTTTTTTTCCCCCCGGACCCCCCCAAAAATTCTTTAAAAGGGTGTATATCCGAGGAGAATTTGTGTAACGGCATAATGCCTACTACCCGCACCCCAACAAAATAAAAAAAAATATTTAATATCCTATTTAAACGGGTGCCACGCGGTCCTATCTATATATCTATATTAGTTTATATCTTATAACACGCGTGCTTACCGATGCATCTTTACAGCATTTAGGACACTCCCAACAGTTGTTAATGTCAGTGATCATCTTACAGTGCCCTTTAGTGTCACTCAGGCACGACGGGTGAACGATCTCGCCACAGAAACGACACTCCATCAACGGGTTCTCGTCCATATTGACTTTGTTACACACCAAACATCGCACACAAGTAGGAAGGTTGGGCTGAAAAAACAAAAAAGCGATTTTGTTAGCAGGCGAGCTCTTCTTCGATTCCTTTAGCTCGTCTGGTATACATAAGTTCCAAACAAAGAAAATCTTTGATCTTGGCAGAATGCCCCGTTTTACTGTTGCTTTATCCTAACTGACTGAACTACGAAACCAGATGGGATTAGGTCCTTGGAGTAGAATACAAACAGGGTGGTAAGGGGGGGGGGGGGGGGGGGGGGGGGGTCCCAATCACGAGCCTATTTTCCATCAAAACACGACTCACGTATATTTTTTTAATGATTAGTTCTTTGACTTAACGGTTCGTGTCGTTTGTCAATTTTTGCTTACTACCGTACACTGATTTACAAGTACGTAATTTATTTTTGTTTTTCACGAACGTTTTCAGCCGGAATCACCAATAAGCAGACCACGAGTCATACTGGACTGGCAATTTACGTGTCACGGCCAGATTTTTTTTTTTTTTCACGGCCAGATTTTTGCTCAAATCACGCGTTACGCAGAACCCCCTTACCACCCTGTACAAATTGTTGTATGAATGGAAAAGGAAAAAAATACTAATGATATGTCGTACATCGATGCATGCTCGCATAAGACAAGACTGTTTCATTCTTCCTGCTCCTCCAAACTTCTTCATATCTTTACAGGTTCGGCACTCGCCACAGTCCTCTCGCTGGCAATTTTCACACTGCCCACATCGAGTGCGCCGGCGTCTGATTCCTGGGCCGACCTTTGTACCAAGCATTGGTCCCCTTGGTCCCGTTTTTCTAGCTGCTGGTTTCTTCTGTAACAGAAAAAAAAGGGGAAAAGAAATGTTTTCTAGGGTTGTATGTGACTATATGGCTTGTCAGAGCAGAAAAAAAGGCTGTGTCAGTTAACCTGTACTAGGAACAAGCTTCAAGCTGGTTTACATTAAAACCTAGTGCTCTTCACCGCGCAACTTTTCAACAGTCCAACATTGATTGTCAGATTGCTCGAGAAACTTGCATTTTCAATTCAAATTTGCTCCAATAAGCTTCCCAGTTCCGTTTAAGTTTTCACAAGTACTGGTTTTTATTTTTTTGTGAAATAATCGCATCTATGTCCTGCGTTCAGTTCTCTTACCGGTATGGGTTTATCGATCTGTAACAGATGCTGCAGTCCAGAGGCTGCCAGTTTAGGATCATCGTCGCGATGCATTTCAAGGAGTTCCTAAAATGAACAACAGAATTATCGAGTCAAAATCACACGGTGAAGACAAATAAGATAACGCCCGTTGTGTGTGGATAGGCGGAGAGACGAGTGTTGAGCTCTATGACTTCCGAGTTAGCCCACACTCTGATCAAGAATACTAAAGTTGCATATTGAATAGCTTATTTGTTGCATAATTTCAAACAGCGAAGCTATCCCTTGTTTGGTCCATTTAATCTTTGAAGGACTGTCTTTCCGAAAAATATTTGAAACGATTGCAAATATATTCAAAGAGCCTACGCCGCTGGAGAATTGACTGCAATGTATTAAATAGTGTTTGTGTGACGCGACCATAAAAATAGCACAAATACCACCCAAAAATTTTGCAGTTGTTGCTAGCCAATAACTCCTTCAATATTACAGGTTAAGAGTTAAAATTCTCGCCGATTGCTCAGCCTCGAAAAGTTTTCCAAGCGTTTGTAGACAATTCGTTTAGAGCATGATACGTTCTCTACGTAAAGTCGTCCGCTAAATGAGGCAAAATTTTTCCAACCAAAAAATAGGTACCGTCGGAAGAGTTCTTAAAAGCCTGTTCCAGGTTAGATGAGGTAATTAATTAGAACATTAAGTTTATTTAACACTTTCGTTTAGTTGTTCTATTGGAAAGAACTGAGTTCCTGGGAGAGTCTACAGTTCGCAAATTGACCTCGTATCGAAGAGACTTTTATTTGCACAAACCTCTAATCTCTCCAGTAGTCCGATAGGATCTTCGATCGTTGAAGGAACGTCCTTTTTGGCTTGCGGCCATGTCCTTAACCTCTCTATCAATTTACTTAACCCGTCAACTTCAAATCGTGTAAGATACACCGGCCGCCATGGTGTTTTATCAGCTTCTTCATTCGCTTCAGATGCATTCACAACAGTGGCCGTGTCGCCTTCTCCATCATGACTTTCACAATTCACTTCCGCCTTGCCTTCGCCCCCCTTAGCTTGTTTCTTAGGAGTTCCCTTCTTCCTGCTAAGTTCCTCCGTGTCTGTTTTTTCTTCTTTACATTTGCTGACGTTTTTGCCAGCATTGTCTTTCTCTGCGTGTTCCTGAGCTTGCCGTGCAATCGCCTCGTTTCGTGCAACTCGACTGGACCTCCTTCGGCCGGGTGTGTCCGTTGGGTCTTCTTCCGTGTTCACTTCTTGCACAGAAGCGCTGGTTTTTTCTTCATTTTCTTGTACATCACTTTTGGCGCCTCGTTTGTTCGCGGATTTCCCTTTAGGGGTAGCAACGTCGTCTTTTTTCTTAGATGTGGCTGTATCCTGTTTGGATCGATCTGTTTTTGGTTTAGTGCTCAGACCTAGCTCTTTATTATTTTGCTCCAACAGCCGAACATACTTGTCAGCGGCGTACCACATAATTTGCGCCAAAAACGGATAGCGAAACTTGAGAGGGACCTGGTAAAAAAAGAGCCACGCATATCACTTATTACGGTAGCCAAATATCAGTTGGTGCACGTACATCAAGCTTGCGTCGTTATTTCGGTAGTCACGCAACGTTTCTTTTCAGGGAAGGATTGCGTGACTATTGAAAGTTGGAGCCGGTCCCGAAGGTGTCCGTTTTAGAGAGAGTTGACTGTAACGCCAAGAACAAAATTGAAGTGTGAAGCTAAAGTTTCTGGTAAAACAACACTTTAGGTGAGTGTAACTAACAAACGTATTTACAATCTCGATCGTTTAGGAATCTTGTATCTTGTGTTTCCACAAGGTTTCTTTATTGCAACGTAGTTGCGGTCTCTCAGTTTTGCTCCTTGATCATATCCAACAAAAATATCAGTGCCATAACATATTTCAGATAAACAACTGATTTACCTTGGTATTGTCCTCGATCTTACTGATTTTAATTTGTCCTGGGATGTTAAAACTGTGCACGAAATTTCCACCAAACACAAGCGAGTCATCTGGGGTAAAAACAGCATGGATCCACCCTGAAAACCAGCACATTGCGGCTGCAATTAACACTTCGTGATATGTTCTGTGAGGGGTAGCGGGGGTCCCGTCCCGTCCCGAAAGTGAACGGGACTGAAAGGCTCAAAGCTCCAGGGTAAGGTTGGACGTTCTCGAACCTTCTAAGCTGTTCTCTGTTTTTCCACTCACATTCAAAGCTTCTTTCGTTCGAGGGTTTTAATTCAAGTTTTAGCTTCTCCTTCACTTTCGTTTTAATTTTGCAGTCCGCTTCACTCCCCTCGCCTCCAAAGCATCAAGTTCCTTTGTTTGACACTCAGTTCTGAGCAGTGTGGGCTGCCCAGAAAATTAAAATTAGGGTGAAATCACAGAAAACTCCCTTCTGTAAATTGACCGCTGTTATTCATATGTGGAATACAGTAAAAACCCGCTTATAAGAACAAGTGGATTAAGAACACCCAGGCCTGATTTTAGGAAATAAAGTACCATTTATATAAGACCACATTCAGCCTGAAAAATGAAAGTTGTTCTTATATGGAAAAATATCAAAGATCAACACTACTTTTCATTGCACACATAATAGTTCCACCCCAATTACAGTACAGTATTGCCTTGATTTATCAATTTTATTAAAATTAAAATACAATTGTGTGCATATATATTGATTTCATCTATTGGTAGCCTAGTATGTTCCTTATTTTAAAAAAAACTTTTTTAAAAAACACTTAAGAACACTTACAGGCTGATTTTGCAGATTATAACCCTTTATATAAGAACCAAATCAGCCTGAACCGCCAAAATAGGTGTTCTTATACGCGGGTTTTTACTGTAATGTAATGTGTACTTCAAAATTTAAGAAAGCGAAAATTTCGAATGTTAAGCTAAAACATGCTTCGTCAGTATCTCTCACCTGTAGGAATCAAGAATGTATCTCCTTTTTCCAGATAAGTGCGGCAGCACTTCTCGACCTGATCTCCAAAGAAAACATTCTGTTGCTTTCCAGACAAAACCCACTGCTCGTACAGATTAAGATTCTTTTCGGTCGGTGGGATCAGCCAGAAGACCTAAAAACACGGCAAAAAAATTTACTGCAAGACCATTACACAAAGAACGCTTAAGTTATTGCCAAGTCTGTGTTGGAAATTCAAAAACAGCTCCCCAAAAACGTGAACATCATGAAGGTTCAAGGTTGATTTTCTCTGTGAGCTTATCTTCCAAATTGTGAAATTCTTTTAGTCTCCTTCACAGCAGTAATGTAACGTAAGCAGTGCAATGCAACGTAATGTAATGAAATGCAATGGAATTGTTATGTAATGATGCAGTGTAATGTAATGTATTATAGTAATGTGATGATGTGATGTTACGTGACGATGTGGAAGAGAGAAAAAAGAGAGAGAAGAGAAAGAGGAGAAAAAGAGAGAAAGAAAAAAAGAGAGAGAAGAGGAGAAAAAGAAAAGAAAAGAGAAGAAAGAATGAGGAAGAAGAAAGAAAGGAAAAAAAAAAAAAGAAAAAAGGGAGGAGGGGAGGGGAGGGGAGGTGATGATAGAGGTGATGATATAATATAATGTGATGCGGGAAGGGAGGTGATGATGTAATGTGATGTGATTAAAAAAAATAGATGTGAGAAAAGCGATTGGAGGAGGATTGAGAGAAGGAGGAGAAGGAACAAAAATATGATAAAATGAAATTACTTAACATAGCCGAGCAGCCAGGAAAGAATAGTTACTTCTCGGGCTGCACAAACAAACTTATTTCCCCTGGTAAGAAAACACAGTAAATTATACTAACCTTTCTTCCCCTCATGATGTGGTACCACACAGACGTGCCACCAAAGTCGATATGAAAGTCGGTGTAACAGCCTCCTACACTCATCAACACGTATCTAATGCAAATGCAACGGGGGACAAAATAAATAAACTGGAAATCAGCGAAAAAGCCCTGTGGTAGTTTTTAAGTGCTAAAATAAACGTTAGCCCTGTGAGGAAATGGCCATCAAAGGAGGATTTATTACCGTTGTTCAGAAGTCTCTCTTTGGTCGCCAACTGCCAGTCTCAAATTTTGCCATGCACTACAGATGGTCATGTAATTCTCGAGCATATAACTGGTATACTCGACTTAATGTTTAAATTAATCAAAAAGAACTTTGCTTGGGCGCAAATTCGGGAACACTCCTTATTGGAAAGAATTTTAAGAAAAGGGTTGAACTCTCAAATCGTAAAACCGTTTTAGCAGTGTATTTTGTTAATGGGTTTTTGTAAATCCGAAAATAACACTCCCGTCTGGTTATTATAAGCTCGCAGTTTTATCAGAGCGGGGCTTAATGTTACTCCTTTGTTTGTTCAGAAGTGAAGGTTAACAGCTTAGAAATCTGAACAACTGTTCGCTGAGATCGTGAAAATTCGGTTGTAGCTCTGTTTACTGATAGCTGCGAACAAGACAAAAGTTACAGGGGTCTAATTTATTACAAGGACACTATTACAAGGACACCTATCTATGGATCAAAGAGATAAAGCAAAGACCAGTTCAAGCCGGCAGTGAGTGCCCAACTCAAGATACCTGGTACTGAAGATACAACTGGTCAACATCCCACCACTTGGGATTTTTTACAAGTTTCTGTTCTATTTACAATATTTGTTTGTTTATTCAGTGTCCTTAGTTAGCACGGTAGTGCTAAATACTTTGAAACTTAAATAGAGTGTTCTTTTTCTATTTATCTCTTTATATTTCTATTTATCTCATATAATATTTCTATTTCTATTATTTATTTATTTTATTTATTTTTCATCCCAGACTACTTATAATGTAAAAAAAAAAAAAACCATTGTCTATTGGTTTGCTCCACCAGATAACCTTTACATTCGCATGTTTATGATTCTACAGCGTAACAAAACTTTATATACATTCTATAATATACTTGTATTACTTCATGGGAAATAAACATTCATTCGTTCATTCATTCATAGAGTGGGACCCCGATATAACGAAGCCCTTTTTAACGAAGACCTCGGACGGTATAACGAACGATATTCTTCAGTCTGCAAAAGTTACTATATGAAAATGTTTGGAAACAAAACTACGGTATAACAAGCCCCCGTTATAACAAATATATTTCCTCAGTTCCTAGGCCGTTCGTTTTATCGGGTTCACCGTATTTATGTTTAGATTTTAAAGCAATTGCGCAAGTAGTGAAAACCGATACATTCGAGACTGAATGTCTGTCTTGAAAGATAAACAAAATCATATATTTAGATCCCAGGGAATAACAGATACCGGTATCCAATACCGCACTGTGAAGTGACGTGAATTTGTCTTGAACATTCGCCCTGATGATGACGACCTTCGATGCTTTTACTTTTCATTGTACAAATCAAACTTTTAATATTCTATGATAATAACTTTAATATTCTATTCTTGCAGCTTTTTCTGACTGCAAATTACACTTCGACTTTTCTTAGTTAGTCAGCAGACAGTGTTTCATAAAAATCTAATATCAACCATTACCCTCCAAAAAATATTGTATGGCGATGCACAATCCTGAAACTCAACTCTTTTTTTCAAATAAAAGTGCGCAAAATGTAAGCCGTGCATCTTGAATTCAAAGGTTCCATGCATCTGCTTGACTGCTTCACAGACAGGTCTCCATGCAGACATAAGTGAAATGTTTTGGACATGTACACAAAACATTTAAAACAACAATTCGAACACCTGCCAAGATGTGAGGATTTTCACATTACCGTGTTATCCAAATTCACTCCGGTGAAATCTTTTGCCCGCTATGTAGGATAGTAGTGGAGTCTTTAAGAAAATTACTTATTCTGAAGAAAATATTTGACAACAAAAATATCATCATGCATGCAAACTGTCATCTATTAAATGCATTAAAATAGTCACTAAACAAATTGAAGATGGTGTTTAAAACCGCAATAAAGCTTATTACAAGAAGACAATTGCGATGCCCTTTATATACTACCATCTCTTTTGTTCGTTTTGCTTAGCAGCTGAATTAAGTACTCATTTGAACGGTGAACGTGTTCATTATACTAAATTGAGTTGAAGTCAGGGTTTCATTACAGCAATTCTTGTGAGGAAACATACGCTGATTTATTAAGATAATCTCGAGTAAAGATCAAAAGAATTATTTCACTAAGAAACCTAAGTCGAAAAGTAAACTTAGTGATCAAATTGCCGGAAGAGATAAAAATATATTTGTCAATATTCTACCTTTCAAATACACTGTACAGTGTAAGCAAATTCAAGACAATGTTTATCGGCAAAATGAAACACATCCTTGCCACCAGCATGTGTTTGGGTTTTTAAAAAGGAAAACTGAAATCCTTTTCGGAAAGGAGATCTACATGAAAGTGCATACCGTACCTCAAAACCAAAAGCCAATGATTAATTGCTGAAATCTGCCGCAATAAAGCTATGTTTGTCTGTCTCTGCTCGATTAACTTTGTTCTAAAAGGTTGTTCTTGTCATAATTTTATATGATTTCTTTCCGGAAGAGACGTTCATTGATAATAAACCAGCTTCATTTGATAAACTTTTACCACTGCTCTTACCATGCTATCGGTTCGTAGTGGTATGAAACTGTTTAGCAAAAAGTAATGTAAAAGGTAATCTAGCCCTTGAATTCACAAAATGGAGCCTCAAGGTCGCGTTATGTTGATGAACACCAAGAGGCATATTTTCTTTTGCTCAAAACAATAAGCATTCTACTTAAAACTAACCATTTATCAGATGTTCTCAGAAGGAGTGTTGTTGTTAAAATATAAATAAAAAATTCAATGTATATATCGAATCATCTCGCGCACAAAACAAAAATTTACCATTCTGATGTTTTGTGGTTTTAAGCCATTGTTTTACATGTGTCCAAGCTCGAATCAATTAACGTGGATTTAACTTTTAAGTCTTTGATAAGGTTCAGTGTGTTACCATTCAAATAAAAGCTATTCAGCAGTACTTTATGTCATACTGTTTGCTGATCTTTCTTCTTCAGAATGATTATTTTTTTTAATTTCAAACCAGGGCACAAGTACTCTCGTGAGTGAATTAGTCTTTGTGAAGCTTAATTGCTGCAACGAAAATGTCTTCGCTTTCTTGCTTGAACCAAACGTTGCCTTCTTAGTATCCACTGATTGTTTAAAAAAGAGCGAATAATCTATCACAAGCACTAAATGAAAGCGACTTTCTTCTTGGCAAAACTTAAGCAGAACGCAAACTACACGAAATAAAACGTAAGACAAGCTTGGGCATTCGACCATAACTGCAAAACAGAAACACGAGCAAACTCGCATAAAGAACCCACGCATTACTTAACGAACAAGTTCAATTCTAAGAAATTCAAGTACTTGTAATTCAGTCTTAAAGTGGCTAGAGAAACTTCACGTCTGAAACTAACTAAACGTGCATTTGTTGTAAGGTGTTGATAGAACAGGAGTTTGTTTATCGTTTGAGAAACGGTCACGCAATGAAGCGATATTCTAGCATGTAAATTCTGCCCGAAATCAAAAAGCAAAATATCGTAAACAAACTTAACACAAATTCGCAAATGTTCACCATTACTAACAAGCGTAACATGAATTTAATTACTAGAGCTCTTCGGACACCACTGTACGCTAAAAGGAGACAAGATATGTTAAATTTTAATCATACCAGACAGAATTCCACATGAAGTTTGTTTTTTGAGCGCGTTTATAAAATGGTGATTCCGATTACGCGCAGTCAAACAATTCGCTTTGCAGAAGCTACATTCACTACACAAACGTTATCCTTTTCAACGGCGTATTAAAAACGAAGCTTTATACAGCATGGCGGTGCTTTATAATTGCCTTTCACTGCCGTGTAGCCATGTAGTAAGTAAACAATACATCCACATATTCTCTATTCGTATACAACACAGAAATATTTTAACTTGTGTAAATATTCATTGTCTTCGTAACAGGAACGTTTGAGTTGTGTCTTCGTTTGCTCGATGTTACGAGCTGTTTTAGAATTAAACCGCGAGGCAATTGCGTTCTCCTTTATTGGGAGAGATGACTCAGTGTGTCAATCTATCATTCTATTTCGATAACAATGATTAACTGACACACCAATTCTATGAACACGAGACCCGTTCAAGACTTCGTCCAAAATTTCGAATTTACAATCATGCGATTTTGTTCAACATAAAATATAAAGTACAAGGCTTCTGAAGATTCAACTTTCATGGTCAAATTAGCCCTGAAACGAACACAGATAAATTAAATAATGCATTTATCGTTGTGTTAATGATGTAAACATATAATATAAGTACAGCGCTCAGCATTCTGAGCATTTCAAGAAAAATTAGCAGGAAAAGGCGCGCGCGCTCTGCTTCCAATATCAGGGGTTGCATATCGCTTTTGCATTTTAGCATTTGAGATATATCTAAGAAACAATATAATCACAAATTGGTGTGATGTGTCCGTTTGTTCAGTGTGAATGCGTGTTTATGCGTAGCGTGTGTGAATACCAGATATCAAGGATAGTAATATAAATAGACAATAAATTCAAAACTTACTTTCTTACTTTCGGGTACTTCATATCTGCCAGAGAGTTTGTGGAGTCTCTCTGTTGTTGAATAAGATGCTGCGGCCAAACAACGTTCACCCAATCCATTATTCGAACCTTAAAAAAAAAAACGAAAATCTTTTTACAACAGGATCAATGTTAAACTTTCTAGATTTAATTTGAGATTACTGTCAATGGAGTGTTCACTCCCAAGCGACGTGAAGCATTGCTCGTTTTAACTTTATATAAACCTGATAAGAACTTAACCACACATTTTCCTAATTTTCTTATTTCAAAAACACCAGCATTACTTTCCTTTCAAGATGAAATTGGAATCATACCAAAAACAACAACATAAATAGTATGTGATGAGCGATCAGCAGAATCTTTATAACGAATCCCAGTTTCATCAGTTATTGTCTGTTTAGTCGAGTTTTAGTAAACCATTCATTCTCATAAGTCGCAAACCGTAATCCTGCGGTCTAAAATGACTAAAAGAACGTAGAAATGAAACCAAAAACGATTTATTATTGGTTAAATTATGGTTTAGATGATGGACTGAAAATTAGTTTTGCATAATGTGTCAGTCAACAACAAGTTTGCGATTCTACCACGTTTTCACTGTTTTCCAAACTTTGGATTAGCAAACTGACGGTTGCATTAAAAACATCAAAATCATTTTAAGTCTCGTTACAATCTCGTCAATCTTGTCGTTATTCAGCACAATGCAGTTCAATTTAATCTGATCTGTATTCCAAGTTATCAGCTCCCCTCGTGCAGTATAAGTGAAATTCTGTAAGCTAAAATACACTGGCATTCAAAGTTCTTTAAAGTGTAATTTTTAGTTTCTTTTCACTGCACTTCAGTTGGTTATCTTTTTTGTTTTGTTTTTTTCACCGCTGAATGGGTGTAACAAAGGCGTTGCGTTTCGAGAAAAAAATGAAAAATGCTTCGTACAAGATCTGTTAGGTTGCAGTTTCAGTTACTCAATAACTTTGACCAACTTTACAAACCCACTTACAAAGGCGTCAGCTACATCACGTTACAGACTTACAAGAAACGATTTTGACGTTCAAAACTACATAAAGTACAGTACACTGCTTTGAACGGCTACCGTACTAAGCACTTCTGCCGATCTGGTAAAATTCTCCAAAATAAAAGTTTCACAATGATTTTAACTTTTGAAGTTCGAATTGATACAAATTGTAACGTCTGAAGCTTTGCGGCCAGTGAAACATGTGACTGCCCGATCGGATACCACCCAACTAAAATGAAGGTCATTGGCACTTTACATCAAATTCTGAAACGGTAAATTATGGTGTTTGAAAATTTTCATTTCACAGAGGAGCATTTCTCACAAATTATGTCTTTCAAGTTGAATAACTTGGTACTGAATTGAGTCGTTGTAAAAGTGTACTAAAATAACATCACTTTGATCATAAATTTCGTTTTATAAGGACTTTAAGCCGAGAGTAATATTGTAAGTTCGTCAGTAGAGCTATTAAACTATTTCCAAACCGGTTTTCCTTCACCGTTGTTACAATGACTCTAAACTCAGCTGGCATTTAAGTCACAAAAACAATGTTACGAACGTCAATCTCTTTCAAGTTAAGGGCCATTTTAAACCGAAAATTTCGGTTTCGTTTGATTTCTTGCGGTCTTTACCAAAAGGTGGTGACGAACACGCCGCCATATTTACATAACTATAGCCCTCACGAGGCACTTCGTATTTTTTGCCGATATACAAAACTTGTTTATGCCTCCGGCTTCAAAAATGTGCCAGAAAGCTGAGGGAAGCTTTATTCTCCGATAATATGTGGATACATATGCAGAACAATGATGGAAAAGTTAAATTAAAACGAAAACACACGGTACAACTCCGACCGTGCTTAATCATCACTACACTGAATGACGCAGGTATGTCGTGGCAAGGAAACGCGCCGCAGAATCCCAAGCGGTGACACCAAAATTGTTAAATTATTACAAACACGTGCATTTTAAATACATTCCCTTCAAAAGGAAGGAATTCCTTGGCTGTGAGCAGCTTTATCGGGATGTGTTCCAGTGATTTCTGGTTGCAATACGTATTGAATGCCCTCCAGCCAGTCGTGGCTATGGTTCTGGCTCAGCTTCTTAATCGACGCTCTCTTTAATACCAAAACTCTTGCCACCATCAACACACTTAAAATAAAGCACTTTTTTCATAATTTATCTCGAAAATAAATAAATGTAACACGGCAAAATTCGCCAAGAACGGATCTGCCTTTTTGAGTTTGTTGTTTCGGCGTGAGTTTGTTTTTAAAGGGCGTGTGGAAACAGGCACTTTACTGATTTGAGCTCTCTACCCTGCAGCCCTGTGATCTGGGGGGTTAAGTTCACTTCTTGGTCGAGAAAAAATTCCGTTTTCGGCTCTCTGTTCTTTTTTCAGTTAGCTTGGATCGAAGTCTGCAAGCACAAAACAATCTAAGCAAAGTGAAAAGTCGCATCTCAATATGCAATTTTCCCTTTCGTTGCAAGCTTGGCTTCTCATGAAATCATGGTCTCTGGTAATATCACTGCGCAAAGTATTAAATCGTCACTTAAAGCCAGAGATATTTATTAATCCAAAAGAATGATTATTTTACTGAAAAATTTCAATGAAAAATAACAATTACTGAATTAAATGACATTTAAAAGCTAACACGCAATCAATAAGGAAACTTTTACACATACATGAGCACAAGTGAAACACACAAACCAGACCACAGAAAACGGAAAAATAAAAAAAATAAAAACAATGCCATACATAAATAGCAAGACAAATTTGTTCAAAACATAAGAAGTCAGCTATTCTTAAAAAAAATGCTCACCGCTTCTGGCGGTTCGACCAGGTCCTCCAGTTTCGTGTGGCTAAATTCCAAGCTTATTACATTGTAAATTTCATCTCTCTCCTCGCTTGTGAAATATTTTACCCATTGTTGTAAAGTCATTTCTAGGGCTTGTTGTGTGTTCACATCAATTACATCCACCATTCGCCGAGCTCCTAACCATTGCAGACACATAGGGTAGGTGTGAGCGGTAATGATGATTTGCAAGTGTTCGTGCATGATGTATATTTCAACGACAAACATTCAGAAATAATTTCAAAGCTTACCAACAAAATTCTTTACATCTTCAACACTAAAGTCATCACGAGGAACCCTAAAATGATGGTACAATTAAGAGAAATCTAAGCTTTTAGCAATCAAAATTGAGCAATTTGATAAGTTGAAAAGAAAATCTCTCGGAAGTCTGCGAAGAAATAAGTTTATTGTCGTGCTATAAACAAAATACGTACCGCATATCTAGTCCTTCGGGGCTTTTAATTACAACCGGCGAGGTAAAGCCGTTTTCTTGTATAAACTTTAGGGTAAATTCTATAATAGCAAAACAATGTAGTAAGCAAGGAGGTTTTCGGTAAAAAGATTTTATTCAGCAAAGAAATTCTTGTGACCCACCATCACCGCTGAAAGTCTTCACAAAATCTCCCCCAGCAAATTTCGTACTGTTTAGCTTTTCTTCCACGCTAAACGTGCGTTTTCCTTCAATAACATCATCCGCATCATAGTTGTAATTCCTCCGGTTCTGCTTTCTCTGTGATAAATTGAGAAAATTTTATCGACAGAAGTTAGGAGAGCCGAAAGTGATCTTTTGCGATCTACGAAGTAACGCACAACTCGGCACGTTCATCTCTCTTTCATACACGTTGTGACGAGTAAATTACTCAATATTTACCGGCCTCGAGAAATACCACTAAAACCAAAAGCAAATCACGTTTGCAAAATAAATCTACACACCAATCTGCGCTCCACTTCATATTCCCCATCCATAGTGCTAAAACAGTTCAGTCGTCACACATGTGGAACCGAATATTTCGAAGTGAATCACTCCTCCGGATATATTCACTGCTCAGTTCACGAGTTGAAGCAACACAATGCACCAGGTCCCTTGGGACTGATGCAGACCATAATAAGATACGTTTGCATACGCCGAGTACCCTGTTGACATCACCATAGAAACTGACACATTTCCGTCATCTTTGATATATTCCCCTGAGTATTTTAGCAACTATTATATGTAAAGCATAAAATTCAGGCAAATAAAGCATTTGAAAGCGTTCACAAACAGCGATCTTTCCTTAATTCCCATTATTCCACTACCCTCTCACCCTATCCAGAATTTCCTAAACGAGATTGCAATGTAAGTAAGGCCTGCCATATTTTTATCATCGACCGCCGCTAGACCACTTACGATAAGAGGCTTCTCAAATGCATACAAATGTGCCCAAGAGTGGCACACGCTCCACGCGAGCCAGCTCGTTGCTCGATTGAGATCGAGTGATTTTGAAAACAAAACTCCATCTTGCACATCGCCTCCCTGAAAACGCCAGCGAAGGGAAAGGATTACATTTGTCGCTCTTGGAAGAACCAGTGAATATTCCTTTGTGCCTCGCTGCGCCTTGAAAGAAACGTTGCGTGACAGACTGAAAAAATAACGTCCGCAATGCGTACATGGGTGACATTAAAACCATTCAGTGGGAATGGGTAAATGGTTGTAGCGCGAAAATAGACGGAATTTACAAATTTACTGTAGCCGTGACAGTAAGCACTGTTGTTTCTAAAGGGAAAATTTCTCTCTAAAAAAAAGGCCTCGCATCCAAAAAAGAAAAGAAAACAATTCTTTAGATAAAGCTTAAAAAAATATTCACACTCTGAACAGTAGTCTAAGTGAGGAGAAGCACTGCGTGACGACCGAAATAACAGTTGCGAAGGAGACAATCAGAACGGTCAGAACGGGAATTTGCCCAGGATTATTTTCGAAAAATGACCTTAATGTCCTCTGCCCCCGATAAAAAATTTGATACTCGCATTAAGTTATTATATTCTCACAAACTTCGCAAGATGTAACGTATTTAAAAAGAACGCTAGACTTCCACGCAGACGCTCTGTAGGCTCTTCACGTAATCTTTCCTTTCCCACGAAGAAAGATAACGTGTCAAGCCCAAAGAACTGTGTACTCGAAGAAATCTACTTTCCGATGAAGTTACTTGATTTTGACGGGGACAGAAAGTGGCATTTAATGTTTTATCCTCTCAGTTTATTGTTAACTCTTTTGTGTTTTTCTACCAAGCAAGGACCACTAATACCGTAAAGTTCCGGATACAAGACCCCCCTCCCCCGCTTATAAGCCCCCCGGTTATAGGCCCAACTACCTGGAAACAAAAAAATACATCCGATTATAAGCCCCCCCCCCCCCCCCCATATAACCCCCCTCTGCCGGATGACTGTACTGAACAGGGCTAAATGTTGCTTTATAATGCGTTTTTAACTTAAAAACGTATTTCGATCAACTTTCCCGTGGCTCGTTTCGGGACAGATTTTTTATTCCGCTTATAAGCCCTACCGGATATAAGCCCCTCCACTTATTAGCCCACCAAAAAACCCTTATGAAGTTGTATAAGCCCAGGACTTATAACCGAAATTTTACGGTATACTAATAAGGTCCAACATTTTAGCCTGTGTACAGCAGTCCCGCTCCGCTCAAAAAAAAAATCACGGAGGGATTTTCTGAGCAGAGCGGGACGGCTGTACACAGCTTACAACATTTCGGTTCAGCAAACAAACTTTCATCAGGGGCTTAGAAAGCTAAGTAACTGAAATGGAAACAAATAAACGCTTACAATATTTACTGTATTTTTAAGGACATATTCTTAGTCACGAGTCATTCTCGGCGGAGCGTTCCTTTTTAGTTTTTGGCTCATCACAAGGAGAACAAATGTCACTTAACGCTTCGCTGTATTCCGTAAACTTTCGCTTCAGAGAAGCACACTCTTCGCTGGCCTTTTCGCGGTCTACTTTAATACTCGCAACAACGCGAGCTTGTTCGTTCACCTTGGACTGCAGTAAAAGAGATTGTTCTTGAAGTTGACTTATGTTTCCCTCAGTATTTTTGAGCTCTTCTAACAATTCTTGTCTTCTATGCTCCAAGTTCTCTTTTTGAGTGCAAAGATTTTCCAATTCTGCTTTTAGCTGCTGTAGGTTATTGGTAGCGTCAATCTCCCTACTTTGTTTCTCTATCAATTCTCGCTGCGCCCTGCGTAACTCAACACGGTTTTGTTCCTTTTTATCTTGAAGTCTCGCTACCAGCATACTCGCCATGTCACTTTCCTGTCGAATGACCTTTGCAAGGGGACTGGACACGGCATTCTCACGTGCTGATGGTTGATGGTCTTCGCACGCATTGCACGTGCTCTCCTCGATATCCTCACGTGCAACTTCAGGTACGTCCCCAGTTCCTCCTACAGGGAACTGAACACTTTCGGAGCATGAAATTGAATTGGAAGGTAAATCCACTACAACACCGTTCTCAGCGTAGTTGACAACACACGGAGCAACAGCGCAATTGCTTAGCAGTTCTTCATCGTCATCTGTTTCTTTGTCCTGCAGGTTTATTGAAACACTGTTCTCGACAACAACAGAAACACAACTTTCCTGTCCATCTCCATTTTGCTCAGTCGCGTTTTCCGAATCAGAGTTGTTAGTAGACTGACTGTCGTTGATAATGATGCTTTCAGTGTTTGTTGTGCAGCTCGCAGGAAAAGAGACTGACAGAGTATCAAGAACTGAAGGCGAGTGAGCTGCCTCGTCCTGCGAAGAATCGTCCTGTGAGTTAGATCTCTGCGGCGAAGAAGTGCAATAAAACCCTTCTCTCTGGAGATAGCTGCCTAAACGAAGTGAATACCCTACGCCAGTGTTTTCCTTATTAACTTTACTTTGAGTTGCGTTGTCAACGGTATTACTGGTGCCAGGAATAGCTTCATCATTACACAGCAACTGTTCTTGGTCAGCTCCGTCTTGATCCTGGGTATAAAGCTGGTACAAATCCGGATGGTCCCGAGCTAGATGTTGTAATCCAGGGCCTTCAGAGCCGAGCACCTCCTCTACAAGGTCCGCTTCACGGTCTCGAGCAACATCGAGCGGAGTTTTTCTTTCGTGGTTTATTTTCAACTTGTCTACAATCTCTCTGTAATCTGACAGCAGATACTTTACTGTCTTGATGGAGATATTGTTCCGCGCAAGTATATGAAGGATAGTCTCGCCCCGGTCATTTTGCGAATTAAGGGCGATATGTAATGCCCGTGTCGTTAGCCTCTCCATGGTCTGAAGAGTAGTAACACGTTGGAGTAAAATTTTCATACAGTTTTCGTAGTAATCTAATTCACTGCTAACAGATTCTTGCTGGCTAATGCAGAGCGCGCACATATGAAAAACCGAGTTTCCTTGTACTTTGTCTTTTACAAACAGTCCATGAGGGTCTTGTTCGGTCAGAGTATGAACAATCAAGCTTAAATTGCTGGAAATGAAATGCACAGACCGCGGCGTTGCATCACGACTTCTAACTTGATGGAGTAGTCTCAGAGCTCGATGCAAACCTGTTTCGCCGGTCCGTTCAGCCGTAACAAATGCTTTAAATTTCATTTTCGTAAGAAGCCAGCTCAACGCTTGACTTTTGCCCAACACGCACGCCCACTGTACTAGAGGAAAGCGGAATTCTGGAAGGGCATCCGGGACACTAGACTGCGCATTCCAACCATTCTGTAGATGAGAGTAAAGCGCATTTTTAAGAGCAGCTAAATCCGCTGGTTTTCTGTTGTCATCACTACTGGCGGTCAGTGCTAGGATCATTTCGTTGTGCCGCGCTGAACAGCTCTCAGGACAAAAGACGGTGTGTTCGGGTTTGGCGTTATTTGCAGACATTCTCAAGCGTCCTAAAAGGTCAATAACAATACCATTAGTTCTTTATTTGCTCTTTTAATTAATTGAAGACTTTTAATATAGCCTAGTATCTCAAGAAGCTAGCATTTAACTCTTGTTTATTAAAATAGCACCAGGACCCCGGATAAATCACTACCCCTTAATTATTATAACAACAAACAGGGCTGTCCACTGCGATAGTGATTTATCAAATGGATAGCAATATCCCGGCTGTTTTGAGCAACCACGGGGGCAGATGGCTTGAATTTCTTTCTGATTTCCCCTGGATGGGACGCTAGTAAATCGCATGTTTCTCCCTCCAGCATCTATCCTGAATGGAGAGACACGCACAGTAATAGTAAAGTGTCTTACCAAAGACCCCAGTAAGGGCTTATACAAAAACTGGACCTCACAACTCAACACACTACATTTTAGGCCACCCATATATCTGAAACGACCTTGAAATACTGAAATAGGGCAAAAAAAAGCATAAAAAGCCTCTTTAAATTTTGCTTGCCAGTCTGAGTTCAAAACACTATTAGCTTTAATAAACGACATTTCTGTTATACTGACAGCATTATGGCCGGACCTAATAGCAGTACAAGTGTGAGATTGAGTACGAGAAGAACTTTCGAATTTCAATCCCGTTTCCGGCGTTCTCAGAGCCGTCACTCTTCCCTGTTGCTAGCCAGTTGATTAGGAGGCTATCTTTACGAGATGGGTGTGAAATGTGATAATCGAAAGCATAAGCACCATACTTGTAAGGCCTCACTCGTACTCAGTCTCGTACTCGTACTTCGATCTCAAGGTCCCCCATTTTCAAGTTTAAAAATAACATATTATAAAATTTGAAACGATCTCTGACTTAAAAACTTTAAAAATACAAGCTTTCGGCTGTTTGAACTACAGCCTTCGACGGGTGAAATGTAAAAAGGTAAAATATGCAGTGTGTAAAGTTGCGAAATAAAAATGCTAATAACTAAGAATATTTGTTAAAAAGAATGCGAAATAAAAATGCTAATAACTAAGAATATTTGTTAAAAAGAATGTTGTACTGTCCAGGTAGAGGACAGGAATTGTTATCCGCATTGGGAGTTAGCTTCGAATGCCACGCTTCCAACGTTTTTCTTGTTCTAAAGCCGCCTTTGTCAATGACAGATGCATTATCAAAGTCAATCGCGTGATTGTTGGACCAGACGTGATTGGCAATTCTTGAACCTTTTGCCGCGGTTTTTACATTTCTCAGGTGTTCTTTTTTCCTGGTGTTGAAGGCTCTGCCCGTTTCACCAATGTAACACCATGAACACTCAGAACAAGGAATTTTATAGACAACGTTTGTCTGCGATTCCAAAGAAGGTCGAAATTTTGGAGCCGGGAACTGTTGTTGGAGGGTGGTCAGTGGTTTGTTTACTACTGTGATATCGTGCTTTTTGAGGACACGGGTCAGAGGTTCTGTTACGCCTTTAATGTATGGTAGAGAGGCGAATGACTTGTGTGATTCGGGCGCCTCGACCATTTTGAAAAATGTTCCAACAAGTTCCTCCGGGGACAGCACTGTCGAGGGTCGGGTTTTGTTAGACTGGATGTTTTTAATGAACTTCGATGGGTAACCATTAGATTCAAGTGCTGAATGAACTCGGTTAAGTTCTCGTTGTTTTCCTTCGGAAGAGTTGGGTAAATTTAGGGCTCTGTGTAAAAGAGTTGCCGCCGTGCTGGCCTTGTGTTTATTATCATGGTGAGAATTATAATCAAGATATCTGTCCGTGTGCGTGAGCTTTCTATAAACATCGACAGCGATGGCACAATTTCTTCGGGTGACTAAGGTGTCGAGAAAAGAGATCTTTCCATCACATTCAGTTTCGATGGTGAAAGAAATGTTAGCGTCGATTGAATTTTATGTGTCATGGAAAGCTGACACATGGTCTTTTTTGATGATACAGAAGCTGTCGTCGACATACCGTTTCCAGATTTTAGGAGGAACGGATGAACTGTTAATCGCACTTTCCTCGATCTCTTCCATGCAGAGATTGGCCACGACAGGGCTAACTGGACTGCCCATTGCGCACCCGTGTACTTGTTTATAGATTTTGTCGTTGAACATAAAATAATTGTTGGACAAGGTAAATTGGAGGAGTGATATTATGTCATTGATGTCCAAATTTGTTCTCGATGAAAGAGAAGCGTCTTGTTCAAGTTTGTTCTTGATATAAATACATGCTTTATCGACAGGGATCGCGGTGAACAGAGACACGACATCAAAAGAAACCAGGACTTCATTCTCATCAATCTTGATGTCAGATACTTCTTTGGAAAACTGTAAGGAATTGGCAACAGAATATCCATTACGATTTTGAAGCGGAGATAGAATATCTGTTAGAAACTTGGACGTGTTATAGAGAGCTGAGCCGATGCAAGTGACGATGGGTCTCAGAGGGTTCCCTTCTTTGTGGTGTTTAACGGAACCGCGAATCGCTGGTGGTGTGCCATCGGTTGAGTGAAGTCCATTGTGTATAAAATTCCTTGTTCTGAGTGTTCATGGTGTTACATTGGTGAAACGGGCAGAGCCTTCAACACCAGGAAAAAAGAACACCTGAGAAATGTAAAAATCGCAGCAAAAGGTTCAAGAATTGCCAATCACGTCTGGTCCAACAATCACGCGATTGACTTTGATAATGCATCTGTCATTGACAAAGGCGGCTTTAGAACAAGAAAAACGTTGGAAGCGTGGCATTCGAAGCTAACTCCCAATGCGGATAACAATTCCTGTCCTCTACCTGGACAGTACAACATTCTTTTTAACAAATATTCTTAGTTATTAGCATTTTTATTTCGCATTCTTTTTAACAAATATTCTTAGTTATTAGCATTTTTATTTCGCAACTTCACACACTGCATATTTTACCTTTTTACATTTTACCCGTCGAAGGCTGTAGTTCAAACAGCCGAAAGCTTGTATTTTTAAAGTTTTTAAGTCAGAGATCGTTTCAAATTTTATAATATGTTGTATCCTGGCTGCGGTCCTTCAATATTTTCACATTTAAAAATAACGATTTGTACCGACACAACTATATATTCAACTATTCACACTTTTTTAAGCATATACTTATTCTGTCAACGAAAAGTTTTGTTTTCAAACTTGAAAATGATGTTAAGAAACATTGAAACGTCGCATTTTAAGGTTGAGAGAAAAATTTGGGAAGGATACGTCGGAGCAACTAATTAAAACATTGTAGAGTCCCGTGGAGACACCCCTGGAAATTGCACATACACAATGGACATAAAATAAATTCCATTATTTTTGTTTTTTGGTGTACTTTGAAAGCTACTTGGTTCTTTGTATTTATTGAGGTACCAATATGCCTTAATGTAATCAACAGATAGCATGATATTGTTTGAATGCATCACCAGATTCTTAGAACTACTATAAAAAGAAGTGTATACGATTAGTAAGGAGAACTACTATTTTGAGCATGGACTTGAAATAAAAATTTCTGGAATTTAAAATTGTGTCACTACCAATCAGATGCGAGATGAAAATCTACAAGAACAAATAACTTGAACTTTTATAAAAAGTTAGAAAAAGTTTGCCAATGGCTCAAAAAGTTATTAAAACTTTGAATGGTTCAGCAGCATACTGCCTACTTTATCTACTTTAGCAGATGACAACTTTTTCCTGTCCTTTTATAAAAGCTTTCCACGAATGGTTACAACTATCATATTTTCAAACGAACTTAAACGAATGCACGTGGTAACAAAAAAAACACACAGAAATTTAAAGTAATTTGTGGAGACTTTTCAGATATCAGTTTGTGATCCAAAACAGAGATTGTAGAATTAGCAAGACGTTATCCAAACCAAGAGGTTGGAATAAGACTCTTAATTTTGTTGATAAATGCATAGCTCTTCTATGAAAATAAATCAATATTATAGGAACTCTGAACTTAACTTTTTGAACAAAACAGGCCTGTTCTTTTTCCCTCACTCCCTATGTAATTCCCAAAGAATAAGGAAGCCCACTCTTACATTACAGGATATGAACATTTCATATCCAGGAGGCACAGATTTCTAATGATTACTGTGTTGCCGCCCTCTAAATCAAAAGCTCTGAGACTGATCATGGCCAGTGTTCTTATGTTGTGTTCTTGGGAAAGACACTTTATCATCTCAGCCCCATTTTCAAAACAGCTGTATGAATGGGACTGCTGATAAAAAAAGGGACGGAGAACCTGCAATTGGCTAGAATCTCATTTGTGGTGAGGGGGGAGGGGGAGGAGTGGAAATACTCCTAGTCTCTCTAGTCAGTAGCTGCCCTATGTGCCACACGGGCACGATGGGCACTAAGTAAGTCTCTCATGTCAGTTGGACTGTGGCAAGACGTCACCTTTACATTTTACACCCTCTTGCATTAATCTCTAAACTAATTATCTAATTATTTTAAGACAGACTCCACTGGAAGTTCAAGCAATAAGTGCAAAAATTAAGTACCAACTAAAATTAAGTAACATTTTATATACTATTTGAAACATCTCACTGAAATTCATTTGTCTTAGTGGCCTCATGATTAAACTCTAAAGCATTCTGACAGACGTTGCATGCCAATTTAAAACAAAATGGCATGTGTTTTAAACATTTTTACAAGGTTTGACTTAAGTTTTCTCGAGAATTTCTTGACAAAACTAAACGTCTGTAACTGAAATGTTGATAATTTCAAATCTGTTCTTCTCTGGTGGGGTCAGCTTGAGAGCTACAAAAATGTAAAGCTTTGATAGGTTTTTGTTAGCTGTACTTAAACTGTTACCACGCTTTGAGATCTCTGTAGTAACTTTATTTTCGCCTGTATTTCTCGAATGTTTGGCGGAAACCATCTTAATTTATTTGTTTATATGTAGAAGCAGTAGCAGTAGCAGCAGCAGTAAACTTATTTTCAACTCCACCTTAGAGAGCTGGCATTTATCTGGCACCCAGCATTTAAATGAGAAATTATGGTAAATGATTTGAATCCAGGAGTATCAGTAGTCCATATAGTGTGATCGTCAGGGTGAGAGTAATTTTGGAAAGAACTGTTGTTGGTGACTGATGTAACAACAACCTCAAACAATAGATAGAAGTTATTTATTGATCATCTCCAAACAAATGCCTCTGGCACCTTACAAATGGCTTATTCACAGCATAAACAAAACCAGTGAACTTACCTCAAACAGAATAACTTAACCTGACTAACAATAGATGAATCAAAACTGACAAATTACTGTTGACAAACTTTACACAAGTCTAGCTTGCAGCCAAACATCATGGCTCAACTGACCTTGGAAACAGTTTCAACAGACCAGACTTATAACATCCTTGACTGACAAAAAGGTTTCACTTGAACTCTCAAGTTGACGTTTGCTTAGGTTGTCAAAACTTCAGTCAAAACCAAAGGTTTGTTTCAGAACTACTCTCACCCAGACAATCACAATATACAAAGTATTTAAGGTACAGTTTGCACTTGTGCACTTGGAACAAAGTGGCTCATACCGCCAGAGCTTATCCCAGTTTCTGTAGCACAACCCAACTTGCATTATTGCTAACCCTGGATAAAATGCTACTTCACTGCAAGTTACCTCTCTCCCACCAGAATTTTTTTAGGTTTTCTTTACAGTTAACCAATACAAATTTATACTGTGACCTTGTGAAAGCAAAAATTTTATGAGAGAGGTCATGAAATGTGAGTAAATTAATTTTCTGGATCAAAACCGAGTTTGAGTTAAGGCCAATCCCACGTCAAACACCTGAGTCATTGCTGATTGGTCAGTGGCATGTCCCAATACCTTGTGATTTCAAACTTGATGGATGAATTGCTCTGAACTAAATAGCACTACTCCAGTTAGCCTAAAATGGCACTCTTGTTAACTTGAATAGCACTCTGATTTGCCTAAATGACACTGGATTGATCATGGTTATAACCTAAAATAATTCCTTGGGTAACACAATATGTTGTATATAATGTGACTCAGTCCTTACACCTGCTTTCAGTGTTATGTGCATAGGTTTCTTTCTACATCCATCTTTTGACATCATCTTTTGACATTATCGATGTGCTGTTTGAAATGAGCCAATCTTAACCAATACATACCATCGTTGGTTTCACCCAAATGAGCACACAAGATCAGAAGGTCAATTCATGCTAGTGGGTTGTGATTGGCAGATTGCGATCCATGTTGTTTGTTTAGAACGTAGAAAGATCAATGTCGATAGAAAGCCGCTATGCACGTAACACTGATAGCGGGGTATCCGGACAACTCGCCCCCCGGACAACTAGCCCCAGACAACTAGCCCCCAATCTGGACGACTAGCCCCCACTTTCTGGACGACTAGCCCCCTACCTTATTCTGTGTTTAAAAGAATCTTCAGCCTGAAAGCTGAAGTTTTCCCTCTGAGTTATATCCTCGGGTTAAAAAGTCTTAGCTCGTTTGAAAGCTTAATCAAACATTGTTTTCATTCCAGATTCTAAAGTTATTCAAATCACTCAAAACTCTAAAAAGGTTCAATCGAAGCACGCATGCTTTTGCAATGGAACATAGAAAACAAAAGACTGAAAAAATCTCACCTTCGCAAGCCAAGAAAGCTTTATTCAAAATGAAACACAGAAGACAATGGAACTAAAAACTCTCACCTTCGCAAGCTAAAAAAAACGCGCGTGCCTTTACATTTTTAAATTTGACCGCAAAATGGCGTAAGATTGATGCGAATGTCGATGCGAAGTTTATGTAGGAAGTAAATTGGGCAGTATTTTGTCACCGCAATTCGAATTTACTTAGCAGTTAGGACAAATAGCAGTTAAAATTCTTATCTCTTCATAGGTTTAGGCAAAACTAAACGTAAAGTTCCCACTGAACATAATAAATTTGTCGCCAACACGAAGCAACTTTATAATCGCTACATATTTCATGCTCGTGCTCTGCTATCGTAGAATGTTTGGAGATCAAAAGCAAATCGGAATACGGTAAGCATAAGTAAATTTTATCTTAAGTAGAACTGGGGGCTAGTCGTCCAGAAAGTGGGGGCTAGTCGTCCAGATTGGGGGCTAGTTGTCTGGGGCTAGTTGTCCGGGGGGCGAGTTGTCTGACATTCGATAGCGGGTGTAAACTTGAGCTTGGACTTGACTTGAGCTCGGATTTGACTCAGCCGTTTAACCAGTTTAAAAGGCATTGAATGCCACACACACACAATAATGTGAGATTCAGGAAACATTGCTTTGTGTGACAATGCCTTATTATACTATCAAGAGATAGAAATTCTTTCTTGGCCGATCTTTTGAATTAGACAGTTTAAATATATACTATAGCGTCACCTTGTAAGGAATCACAGAGATTTGATTTCTCAAAATTAAGCTTAAATAAACGAACACGAATCAAATCGTTGTTGCAGTTCAAGAATTCTTCAAAGGAATATATAAGCTTGCAATTAAATTAGAAGTCGACTCGACTGTTGTTACCAAAGCATATCGGTCCTTTTGTCAATATAAGCTTAAAACAAAAATAGAATTCGAAAATATTCAGGCTTAATTTGACACTATTTACAATCCCCATAAGAAGAATATCTTGAACAAGTTGGAATTTTATCTTGAACTACTGTGTCTTTTGTCACATGTAACACTGCGTTTTACTACTGTTTCAATCGTTTGAAGTAAACTCACCTAAAATAGTTTGCTGTTCTCAACAGAATCGGACGCCATATTTAAAACTTCCGTCACAGCGATACCGAGAGGAGTCTGGATCTAAATAGTCGAGACCACGTTTCTTTTTGTCAGCACCTAGCCCAGAGGTATGTTATGTATGGGGAACTATTGTGTCCCCAATACTTAGGTTCTATTGATCTGGGGTCCGAGTATCCTGTATCCCGGACGTATACAAAACATGGACCCGGGTCCATGGACCACCCCCGTGGACCCGGTCCATGGACCACCTTGTGGACCTGGTCCATGGACCACCCCTGTGGACCACCCCCAATTCTCGAAAGAAAATCAAAGTGTAGAATGGAGACAGGGTATGAATTGAAGGCAGGTACTACAACACAAAACAACAAAATGAAACCACTTAAACGAAATGACCAAAACAAGCTAAACCACCAAAACGAAACCGCCGAAACAACTGAAACAGCTGAAACGAGTGACAAAGACAACAAGACAAAATCACCGAAACAAGCAAAACCTTTACCAGCTAACCGTAAACAGACTAACCGGAGTCCTAGTTAGGCTAACCGTAGTGCTATTCAGGCTATAAACCGGAGAGCACCTTCCATGCCTTCCACTCCGATTGGCCACTCCAGTTAGCCTAGCTTAGCGCCAGTGCTCGAAATTAGCGCCGGGTTGTCCGGTCGTCCGATACGACTAAAAGTTCGTTCGGGCAACCAGTTTTTTAGAAATTTTAAGGCCTAGTTGCCCGAGAAAAAACCGCCGGAGAACCAAAGAACTTACATTTCCGTGATCACCCAACAGAATATCAATAAACCAAAGAAAATGTAAGTTTAAAGATGAAAATAGCTCTCTTCTAATCGATGGAATCCATCACAATTCTTAGGAAAAGGAAAGCAAAGGTTGAAACAGTTAATTGGACGTTTGTCGAGTGCAATAAGCCTTGAAAGTGACTAGTTAATTACGCATGCAGATTTGCATGACTTCAAAATTCAAAATATCTTGGCGCTTTGGAATGCATTTCTTGCCTTTATCTTAAGTGAAATTTAATTCTAAGCAAAGTTTAATTCAAGTTTCTTTCATATATCAAACTAAAGTTCAGAATTTTTGGCTTTTTTAAGCGAACAGATTTGTGACCCACGTGTAATTGAGACGCATCTTGTCTGGCTGTTGTCTGGGAATAATTTATATTTTAGCTGTTTTGAGTTTGGTGTGTTTTTGCGTGTGAAGGGATTTGTAAAATGACTATATCGCTTCTGAAAGTACAAATAAGTATTTTCATTTTGATTTTCTTTCGAAAATTAGGGGTGGTCCATGGACCGGGTCCACAAGGTGGTCCATGGACCGGGTCCACAGGGGTGGTCCATGGACCCGGGTCCATGTTTTGTATACGTCCCCCGTATCCCATTAATTTTTGGCCTAAATATCCCGTATCCCTATAACTTTTTCCCCAAACATTCCGTATCCCTAAAACCCCGGCCTAATGGGGCCTCTCTATTATATCATCAATGTAGTATCTTGCATGAATACTCTACTTCCTTGACGTACTCTACTTGCTTGATATACTTAACTTGCTTGTAGAAGTGAGTTCCTAGAGAAAGTTCTGGGATTGGACTTAAAAGAAAAACCACGAAATCATTTTCAAGAGGGATCGTCTTGTTCGCGTGAACAAAGAGAATTAACATTTTCATCATTGCGATTAATTTACAAATAGTTTTATTTTTACATTTTACTATTTTCTTTGGAGATTTTTTTTTTTTTTTAGATAAAGCAGTTTATTGATTAACACTGACTTACAATACATTACAATACATAGCTTACTTACAATTACACTGCAATTACAATACACTACAATACATAGCTTACTTACAGAGAATAATTTACGTTACACAAAGGGCATGCAGAAACTAAATAAAAAAGAATATCTTACAGAGAACAGGAAACCTGGGTGCCTACTTTTGTTGTTGTTATTATATCTATTATTTCTATATATGTTTATTTCTATATATACTTATTTCTATAGTTGTTGTTACGGATTACAACTGTATCTGTTTCTTAGATTTATGCATCTCTATCTGAATTTTACTTTCAATTTTCTTTGGAGATAGCAGCAGTAGCATCTTTCCAAATTTGAAGTTAAAATTTCTGATTGTTTGATGGACGGACTGACGGATGGATAGATAGATGGATGGATGGAAGGACGGACAGACAGACGGACTGGATGGATGATTGAGCCCCTCCCAGGGGTTTTAGGGAACAAGGGAACTGGAGAATTTATTTTCAGGGAACAGGGGATATTTTCAAATTATTTTCAGGGAACAAAGGAACTCTTGAGTAGATTGTTGGGAACAAGGGAACACCAATCTTCTTTCAACAATATATATTTTTTTAACTTTCTGAGCCCCTAAAATATAAAATATATTACGTACTTAATTTTCAGGCGAGATAATTTCGAGATGATTATTATTACGTGCTGCACAAGGCCTCTTGGGAATGTTTGTAATAATGTTTCCAAAAATTCACAGGCCAAACACGACTCCTATTGGTCAACATAGTATAACTTTGTCACCTTCAAATTTTTGCTCTAACGAATACGTCTTTCAAAGACCTCCCCTTTCGGTATGAAAGTAGGGTAGGGTCTTAAAGATCTCTCTAAGTAAAGGCTGATTTTGTGTTAAATGACATTTGCTCATAGGGATGTTTTTATTAATAATAATAATAATAATAATAATAATAATAATAATAATAATAATAATAATCATTTCTATAGCGCTATTTAGCTAGTCTTTCATAGCGCTTTACAATCACTATGCTAAAATATAAAAATAAAATATAAAAATACCTAACTAAATTAATCTACTGAGCTAAAATATCTATACATGCAGAGAGTGAAGTTTTAAAAGTTAAAAATTTAAAAACTAAAAATATCAATATTTTAAGATTAGGGACTGAAGGCGGTACTCTGTTATAAACGGTAAATTCTGTTCCCCCCCCCCCTTTTTTTTTTTTTTTTTTTTTGTAGGGCCGACATTCTTTCGCTAAATTTAACTTCTGAGAGAATCTTGTCTAGGAGGTTACGTGGGTAACCTCTGTCGCGTGATCTACGCTTGAATTGTGTAATGTTCTCTTCAAATGTAGCTTTTGAAGAATTGGTTCTCAGTTTCTCAGGAGCCGTAATCAATGGTAATGCTTCGCCTTTGATAAAACCCTTCCAGACACCTGGAGGGTGACAGGAGGTAAAATGCATGTATTGGAAAGTTTCTGTTGGTTTAAAGTGCGTGCGCACATCAAGAATTGATTCTTTCTTAAATCCGATATTTCAGCCGTGAATTTTATGGTCGGAGGATAGTTCTTCGGCTAGCTCTATGAACGCGTTTAATTCCTCTTTGGAAATTGAATGGATTGGGAGAGCTCGTGGCCTGCGGTTCGTGTTCAAACTTGTCAAACTTTTACTGTCATTTTGATAGAAACGCGGAAATGCCTATTTTCTATTTCTTATTGGCCATTTCTTCAGGCCTCAAATAGGCCCGAAACAAAGCGTTAGCAAGAAAACGAGTTTTTCTCCAATGTTCATTTTCAAGCGAACCTACATAACAACGTTCATTTTGAACCTACATAACAAAGACTGGTGAAGCTTCGCATAATCATTTGTAAAATTGTCTAGTCTTAGAAGTAGAAGTGTATGGCAAATTTGCTGTTGCAATATCCTATGATACAGGTTGAAAGCGATTAATTGTAATGGAAAAGTCTCGCACTGCTCGAAAACTTTTGTGTTTATAGCTTCTTGCAAAGTGTAAATGCAAACATTCGATATTCTCAAAATTCCCCATAACCAGAGAAGAAAACGAAAGCAAATTCAGTATTGACACGCACGTATAATGCACTGGCTTTAATAACAATGATGGATTTTTAATAATTATACAATGTGTCAGTGATTACAAAAGATAAGCTGTTTATAGCCGTTATATCAATCGACAGACTCCAAAAGAAAAACTAGTTAGAATTTGAAATGCAACCGTTCTCTTTGTTAAAATAGATGTGAAAAATTCTATTCTTTCGGGCAGTAACTGCCGCTTTTTAAAATAGAAAAGCACTAAGATTTTACGCTAATTCATACTCCAACAGTAAGAAAAGAAAAGCACAATGCATCTCAATTCGGTTTATTAATTTTTACGTGGCAAGCGAAGTTATATTCGCTAGCAACTGACATACCTATCACTTTCAACACAAATTTCACTTCATAAGTTCAAAGATATGGACTGAAATGTCGACATTCAAAAATCTTAAACAATAAACAAGAATTAAAACTTAATTTATATGTATGAATGGCTAGTTTTACCATCAAGCTTCGCTTTCGAAGTGCAAACTTGTAAATTTTGTCATGACTGAATTCCCTAAAGCAGTAAAGACAATCTTGCTCCTGGAGCCTGCGTCCCCCTTGACCATGGTGCTGACGAAACGGATCGCGGCCTCAGGGGACGAGTTTGGAACAAAGACGAAAAGACTGATACACACGTGAAAACTACATGAGGTTGGCAGAGGGTTGAGAATAATTCGCGTAAACGAAGCTTGGTGGCGAATTTTGAGCTTATGACGTTATCATGCATAAAAGCCCAGTAATACGGGCAACATTTTCTTTCAACTTGTCTCGCAACATTGTTGTTGCGGCAACATGCATGTTGTGCAAAGTAGACGTGAGTTCAACTTAATGCAACATGTTGCCACAACTTGCAATGCGGGTCGTAATACGCGAAACAACACTTCACAACTTGCAATGCAACAATGTTGCGACACAAGTTGAAAGAAAAAAGTTGCAGTATCACTGGGCCTTTAGGCCTATTTCAGTGACGTCTCTAAGTTCCTCAGTCAAGAAAAAACAAATGGAACAATAAAACACTGACAAAGACATCCTTTTGACAAAATAAAATTAAGTTTTAATATCAGGTCTACAAAAAAAAAACTATTTTTCACTATTTTTGTAAACAATACCGTTTTAGCATCGAGTCCTGTTGAAATAGAAAATGCCATTTCATTTTCATTTTTGCCTCGTGTCACGTATCTGCAACTCTAGAATACTGAAAATACGCTTCTGTTTACATGCACTTGCGCAAAACTGTGACGAAGCCTAGAGAGCCTTTTAAAGGATCTGTGAAACCCTGCCTGGAGAGCTGCCTAGTTATATGCATGACATTGCGGGATTAGATAAAAGGATAGTCGCTGAACTGAAGATTACCATCAGGAGGGAACTGGTCAAGACACCCTGAGTGACCCGGCTCGGGACATCGGGTGAAAATGCCTGACTTGTAAGGCACATGTCCATAAGAATATCCTATATCATACCAGTGCTCTACATGGCGGTAAATGTTAGGTCCATATCGATTACGCGCAGAAAGTCCTGGATTGCGCATGGCAGTCACCCATTGCCCTGCAAGCATCACTTTCGTCGGCCGCTGACCGCTTGCTACAAGCAACTCCGACTCAAGCATAGCTTTGCCATACATGTCCACTTTCCAGCCGTTTTTATACAACAGAAAAATACCCCAAATCTTTCTCCCGTCGGTGCAGCACTCTGTTCCTCGTTCATCTACGAATTCAAAGCCAGCTGCTTCGAATTTTGGACGAAGCTTTTGAATTGCCGTGTAATTCTCTGATAGAAATTTGATGTCAGCATCTCGCTCCCATGGCAATATTTTGTTGAATTTTACAGCACCTGAAAAAAGTAAACTAAACTGAGTTAGATTGTCATGATAATTTACCACAAGCATTTTTAAAAGGTCACTTAAACTTTCTCATCTGTTAAAGGGCAGTTTTCATTTAGCAATACGACTTGAAATGCTACACTGTTTAGCAAGTTTAAAGAACTGCAGAGAAAATAGGAAAGAAGGAGGGAAGTAGGGAGAGAAAGAAGCAAGCAACTTAAGCATGCAAACAAGTTAGGAATTGAACAAAAAAACACATAACATCGATAAGACAAATCCAGCCTATTCTTTACTCACTAAGAAATTTTGGGCATCGTTTTGAATCGGAAAATAAATTATTTTTTCTATGCTCACCATATCCTTGCAGAAAAGGATATGTGCGGTACGCACGCTTATATACGCTTTACCTATTCGAAACAAGACTTACTTATTGTTCACTGTTTTCGGGCAAATTTCTGTTGGAGTTATTTATTAATAACAGCAAGGGCTTTCGAAAATTAGCCTTCAAACCGAACGAGATTGGTGCATACAAGGCACGTTGTCAAGATATACCGCGCCTTTCTCCGCCACAGGCACCTCAGCATTTCCTGAAAGTTTCCGAAACCAATTAATTTCCAAACTGATGTCCAGGCTTTTTGGCTTAAATATCAGGACCTTTCGTCTACATCCCTGAATACAGCTCCTGACAAAAGCGAACCCTCTCGGAAAACTCTCGCTATCTGTCTTGGCGCAATGTTATAAAAGCAAAACTACAGTTGCAGCATCAAATTACCTAATACTGATCCTTCATTTAGTTCACAATACACCCCGGCGTCTTCACATTCCTTCATGATAAATTTGATTGCATCCGCAAGATTCTCCAAGTCACATGGTGGAACAGCGAGTCCCGTCTGCCTACTGCAAGAAGACGTGTTATCGTGATTGTGGCCACCCCTGCACCCATACCAGCGGACTCTGCCATTAGAGTCGACCCATTTCTTCACGTCCCACTTTTGAGAGAGGGCGGCATATTTGTGGTCCGGGATTTCCCGCTCGTAAGTGTTGAACATGACGTCAGGGCAACTAACAACAACTTTCTCTGGGTGCTTGAGTTTTAAACGCCAGAACAAGTCCTGGAAGACACCAAAAGGTAGCCTAAGAATCAAAAAACAGAAGACGAATTATCGATCCTTTAATTTTCAAGGGTGATGAAGTATAATTTCTTTTTAAAATGTCAACACATTTGAGAGCTTTTACAGAGCACCACTAAGTGATGATCACTAAAAAGCACAGGCATGCGTTTACATTAGCGCCGGTCCAAACGCCGTTGCAAGTAGACGCAACGTTTAAACTTGCGACTACGTTAGGCCAGGACTTGCGCGCACTTGCTTTGACCTTGCGTTCACTTCGGTCGGAATCAAATTAAGTCGCTGCAAGTTTTTCACCATTTGGCCACCCAACCCAAGTCAACGCAAGTTGATCTTGCTACATTCGCTTTAGTTACACTACATTCATTTTGGTTACAATTTAACTGCCTTGGAATTGCTTTTTTGCAACTTGCGGGCACTTGCTGCGGGTCCGTTTGGCCAGCCAACACAAGTCTATACCCAGGTTCAACGTCACAACGCGCGTTACATCCAAACAAGCTCTAGCCATATTACTGAACAGTGAGAACCAGTTACATGACGAAAGTTAAAGAAACGACGGACCTCAAATAAACGCCAGTGGCATCACATAAACGACGCAAGCGTTTCAGCCCGGTGTCATTTGAATATGCGGTTTATTCGAAGCCCTGCGTTTACTTGAGGAAAGTACTGAAGCTTACACTCACCTTTCGTCAATTCCAACTTGCTTGAGCTCTTTGGTTTTGCCCATAAACGGGCCAGGAATCACATCACAAACGATACAATCATTGAACGAGTGGTAATATCCGCCCCTGAAATATGCAGTCCAATTTTTGAATGTTACTTGCAGGCAGTCTTTGTCCCACTCCCCCCGGAGATTTTTGTGGCTCCCTCCAGCAACGATCATGTCCTCGTTCTCACTGAGCACGCGAACGAGGCGTTCAATGTTCGTGTCATCAGTAAAGTGCGTAATATCCGGGGCAAAGAGGACATAAATAAAGGGCGTGGTCACCTCCTGTAGTAACTTGGACCATGTCTCTCCGTGCGCCAAGTCTTCGGAAACGAAGTCCTTTAAATTCAGCTTAAGATTTGTTAGCCCAGCCAAGGTAGGCTTTCTCTTCGACAATAATGTTATAGGTATGTTTGGATAATACTTAGCAATGCCTTGGAATACTTGATGTTGTTCTTCGGGCAACCGCTCCTCGGGTGAAGTTACAATTATTGTTACAAGTTGGTCAATCGGAACAAACTCTGTACAATTTACTCGCTCGAAACCTTTCCTATAAAACGGATACCCGTACAGCGAGTCATTCCCCATAAACTTCTCAGGACAAACCTCTTTCTTTCGCGCAGAGGTAGAAGAGCTGGAATCTCTTACAAAATAACTTTTATCGTCATCAACTAAATTTCCACCTAAAGATTTTATCATGCCATGTACAACTTCAATATTCCTTCCAACGCGGTAAAAATGCAACGGAGAATGTATTAAGCTGCGTTGTGTCTCGGAAAGTTCAACTGCTAAACGCTTCAAATCGTTAGTTAGCTTTAGTGAATGGCTTCTTTTAGTGATCTCAAGCTGGGAGGAGAATAACACAAACATTAAAATGCACAGGAAAATGAGGAGTATGAAGACCAAATGATAAACCTTCAATCGACTCATGACGTTGGCAGTTCGTAGCTGGAATTTAATTGAAGACGTTTAAGCTTCAGTCGTGATCTTTTAATGGTTCAGCCACACATATTGCAAGCCTGCAAAGAGACAACTGCAGTTAAAAAATGAATTTTTTGACTTGAAATTACCTATAGGAAAATTAACACTTCATGTACCTTATTATAGGAAATTAACGCTCCATGCAATTAACGCGAATTATCAAAGTTCGCGTTAATTTCGGTTGCGTTATGTTTTGTGAACGTCAATTGCCGCGACATTATGGAGCGTAAATTTCCAAGTCCTTCAAATAATTCATTCCAAATACTGGATACTGTCCAAACACATATAATAACAGTAAAAGTGAGTCCGCTATGCGAACATGTGTGGACTTTTATTTGAATAAAAGTTGACATTATGAATTAATCAATGAGTTACTGTAGCAGTCAACAACTTCAAGTTTCGAATCGAGTAATTCGAGATACAAGGCAAAAAACAAAGAACTTATCAATCAATTTATTTTTTACAAGACTGTTGGAAGAACAAAGTGTACTATTACTTGTCTTATGTACTACGCTTCAAGAAACACACGTTACCATTGCCGCTTGGGATGTCACGCAATGTGAAGGAGCGTGGTGTGACCCTTTGTCACGTCGTTCACGACAAATGCCTTTTTTTCGTGCAAATAAAATCCTAGAATCCTACAAGAACAGCAATTATTAGACCAAAAGCCTTTCCTTACCGCTAGCAAGATAGAATACTATTTTCATTTAAAAAAGAAATGTTGCGTGGAGCACGTGAACTGTTTCGCATCGCTTGTTTACACAACCCTTACTTTTTGTGTAAAGCTTGTGTAAACAACTCATCGAAAAACTTATTTTCTTTCAATGAGTTCTTTTTTTAACCTTTTTGGAATAAGAACGTTTCAATAAGCTTTCACAAATGATTTCTTAGTAGCTTGCGTAGAAAGGCGGAGAAATATATTTTTCTGTTCACGAAATATTCACTTGAAGTCGATGTTTTGAGAATTGAGAGGCGGCGAAGGACGTTATTTGAACCGACAATTAAATTATTTTGTCGCACGGTTTGGATATATGCATATTCTACGGTTCGATGTTATTTTTATTCTTTTCATGACAATGTTTTAGTTCAGTTCTGAATTCGACATCGGTCTTTTGTTAAATATACTACTTGAGAGAAATGGAGCAGGTGAATTATATCCCGGAGTCCAAGACAAGTAAAACAACATGATCAGCGAACTTGTTTTGATACAACTCGGTGTGCATTCATTGTGTGTGGCAAAGCTGAAAGAAATAAATAACCAGACATTTGATTCGTTTTAATATGCGAATCAAAAATGCTCAAGCCGCACAGAAAAACAAACACTGTGGAAAGTGAGTCAAAAGTGTGAAAAAAAAAGAAACGTGACCTACGACCGCAGTTGTTCAGCTCATTAGATATGCAGATTTCAGCCGTCGCGATTGTTATTTCACTTTTCATTTACGCCACCGCTGCCTTTGAAGTTGTTCCTTGATGTACATTTTCCAGCCACCACACGCTCTTCGAAAGATGTGTCAAAAAAGGCTTCTAGATTCAAGAATATAGTGCGACTTACTCGATACTGATCGAATTTCTGGGTTTACTGCCTTGGCTGCCCATCTCACCGAAACTTCGGATTCTCCGATCACTGTCGAAAACTTCCGAAAGCACTAACCCGAGTTATCACGGAAAGTGACCCCCCAATCGGAAAAAAACTGCATCACAACAATGTGTAGACTTTAAAGTCCACACAAAAACCAGGAAACAATATCCTCCTCTCCTCTGTACACTATTTTTCAGTCTTTTACAATGTAATATACAATGAAAAGCCTTAAAGATGCACTTATGTCCAGGATTGAACGCAAGTATTGTTTAATGAGTACTTCATGTTTGATTGCGCTATATGGCATTTCCATATTACTTCATATTTGACAAATTTTGGTGTGTTTTGGTGAACTTTTATTTATGAGGACACTTTGTGATGCCTGTCATGAGGAACGTGCATCTCATTAGCATTCAATCCTGGACATATCTGTAAAGATGTGTTATCTGGAATATTTCCAGTTTATTCTTGCTTTCAGAAGAGCGGTACAACAGCCAAAATGTTTTTAGAGACATAAAAATCGCGTTAGTTTTCTTCATTTTAAAAACTTGCCCCGTCCCTCGCTTTAATTTCTTTTATTTCAAAGAGATTTCCCTCCAATTTGCGTTAATTTAAGTCGCGTTGATTTCAAAGACCTTAATTTGTATGGGCTAAACTGATATGAACGCACATTAATGAAATGTTAGACTGCGAGCATCCCCTACCTTGAACGCAATGGAACTATAACTCACTGGAATCGCGCTCAATCGGCTAAAAAAACCACACAGCACACAAGGGAAACAGCAAAGGAGCTAAGGTGACTGATTTTTATTGTAATTCAACGGTTAATTTTTCGTTCTTTTCGGTCATATTTATTTCCCCATACAAATCCTTATACCAACGAAACAATGCAAAGGTCGTCTTTATTGTACTCATATATCGAGCTTGGGCTACCTGTGGCTACACATGTTTACCTTTGGGAGCCACGTTAGAAGTTCGTAATGTAATATTCTTACTCATAGGGTAACGCTAACACTGAAATCATATGATAGGAATGCAGTAGCATTTGATATCATTTGGATCATTTTAGTGATTTTTAGTCGGTCCTAAAGCTCCACCACCTGTGGAAACGGGGTTATTTTCAGGCTTGAATTGTATTTGATGACTGTAACCCTATGTAAATTTTACGCAACATTTTACTTCAGTAGATTAAATCTAATGCAAGGCAGGATGCGAGATATCTTAAGGCCCGGCCAAACGATCGCAACATTTCAACGCAACATATCGCAACATTGTTGCGTTCAGATGTTGCGATCATTTGGCCACCCTGTTGCAATATGTTGCAACATGTTGGATGATGTTGGGCCAAGTTTGAAAATGGTCAAATTTTTCACCCAACATCTCGCAACAATTTTGGATGTTGCATGATGTTGTACTCGTTTGGCCATGTTTGTGCAACATTGTTGCGCTGGAGCATGCGCACTAGTTCGATTTGCGCGATCTAACATACCGCGACATATGGCCAAACGAGTGCAACATGTTGTGCACAACAATGTTGCGATATGTTGCGTTGAAATGTTGCGTGCGTTTGACCAGCTGCTTCGCAACATCTCACAACATGACCCAACAATGTTGGGATATGTTGCGTTGAAATGTTGCGTGCGTTTGGCCGGGCCTTTACTTCTTCGGGTCTATTGCCTATACACATGAAATATATATACCCTAATTCTTAGCGAGAAAAAAAGCGAACAGTTGAGTTTAATACTCGGTTGTAGTGAAATGGAAATGTTTTGTTTATATAAGAGCATAATTTTGCTACAGAACACACCATACCGGTATAAGAAGCATTTTCTCCATTGAAACGAAAAATTCAACTCAAATACTAAATAAAATTCTCTAAAATAATGTTAGTAAATCATAAACACGGTTACTACGCCCTCCATAGTTTTAGTCTCGGAGAAAAAATTGTATTGCTTACCCTATCACGCGATACGCAGTCTAGTCTCGCTTTGTCCAGTGTTTCAGCGAAAATGCTCGTTCCACTGCTTCAGTGGCTGATCGGAGAGGTTCTTCAATAAACGCTTTGTCTATAGAGAACGTTCGAATGATTTCAACTTGTTGTACGAGACTGAACAGAGACGACATAAACGCTACGAATTTTAAACCAGCGCGAGGACACTGCTCTTGCATTCGCGGTTCGCAAAGCATCATGCAGGGACGATGCAGTATAAATTAACGCTTCAGTTTTCGCCAGACTAATTCTTCATTCATGTTCCTGGGGATTCGATAAAAACTCTCATCAGGGTAGATAAAACTGACCAAAATATTCACCGGGTTGTTCCCCGAGCCTACAAATGGAGGACATAAAATGAAAGGGAAAAGATAAACTCTTTCATCATCACTGCGCATCTCGCGAGAAGCGTGCGGCTTCAGCGGTCAACTCCAGACAGCTGCATTTTCAAATTGAAAGCCACAGACACAAAATTCAAAGGTCTATAAAAAAACGTTTTTGTCTTATGAATAATATATAGCAGCGAGACAAGAAATATTCTCGTGTTTTTAAAAGGGAAGCTAAATTTATTTCGAATCTGCTAATCCCCCATCTCTTTTTCTTCCTTTGTGAATGAAAGAGTCATCAAAAAAATTTCAAAGTTTATGGGACCTGATGACGGAATTTTACAGGGACCGCGCAGGAAGAATTTGAGGGGGGGGGGGGCTAAACTCAAACGCGGAAGCGTGAGCCAACTAGGGGGAGGGATCTGGGGGAATGTCCCCCCGGGAAAATTTGGATTTCAATTTCTCATAGATACAGAGAAAAAGGCATTTGAAATTAAAAATTTACTGAAAAGTTCAGCGCTTAAGCATTTTTTTTAAAGTATTGCTTTAAACGACAAAACGCAGCGATAAAGAGACGTAACTCCACAAAACGTTCGATATAACTACTCACTGACCCTTAAAACCCTACGTCAAGACACGAACCTTTCGAACCATGTTGAAGCACCGGCAACTCAGATATGTTACCAGAACGAATGAAAACAGAAAAGATAATTTCACTTTCATTCTTACAAAATGAATTTATTTACCTTTTGCATGAGCTCGAAAAGAAACCGTATTGTCTAATAAACTTAACCCATTTGTTCGGATCGAAACTGACCAATGATGAAACAGGCCTTTTTCAGTTTTCATGAGAAGTCCACTCGCCCTTAAAAAGCCAGTTTTTAATAAAGGGCATAATCCTGTAGTAGTCTAACATTTTTAGAGTCTATTTTGGTAATAGTAACTGCTGTTACTTTCGTCATTTTTAAACTAAATCAATAATTTGGCGTCCAGAAACGAAATATTTTCAGTATTTTTTCGTTTCTTTTTTAATTCACTATAATTTTTTCATGTTACTGTAAAAAAGTGGGGGGGGGGGGGCTAAAGCCCCCCTAGCTCCTCCCTCTCCGCGGTCCCTGTTTTAAGATAGCACTAAACCTCAAAGAAATAATGGGTGAATAGTGTTGAAACGTACGTCAAACATAGCCCGAATTTTAACGAGTGGATGACTTATACATCTGAGTCGATTTATACGTCTGAGAATGATAATTTTCGTCTAGTGTTAAGTCGAATAGTTGGGCAAAATTCGTCTTCGGCTGAACCATCTGTGACATCTGTCAGCGTGTCTTGAAGACATGCTGACGGACGAATCATCAAACATTTAATAAATTAATAGTTATTAATCTTATTAATATTTCCCGCGCTATCGCTTGCGTGACTAATTGTTACGATCTTGCGATGCTGTCGTCCCAACGTACGACACAGCGTCTGAAATTATCCCATCCCTGATCGCAAAAAGAGTGAGAATTTTTATCCCTGCTTGCGCTAAGCAGTTTTGATTCTGTAATCGCTTTACTTGGCTTTTCCGTCGATTGTTGGATTCCATGCACAGATATAAACACTGAGCAAAACACTGAAAAAAATCCCTTGGGCTTCCAACAAAAAAATTCAAAAATTCCCTGGACCAAAAATTGAATCAGAGAATCATCGGAAATCTCCGGTCTAGAAACTGCTCAGAAAACAAAAAAGTTGCTAGAACGAAAAAAAGTTGCTCCAAAAATGAAGACCTCCCGAGTATTTTTGGGATAGTCCTAGCCCTCCCACGTTTTAAAACACTCCGCCGCCTCTGGTAGAACATGAAGATTATCCTAACGAAAGAGGATTGTACTGGAATGGGATTGGTTCACGTGCTCTGAAGAGAAACTATTATCATCTCCAATTTAAAATGGCAAAGGGGCCGTCCCACGTCAAAAGTCACGTCCTCCTGGAGAAGGACTGCAGGGTCAGAACTCCGGGCTCTAGCTAAACCACAACAGGGAGCACATTCAAAGCTTTCAAAGGTACCAGCAAGAAACGGCAAGAGATCTTGTTGATGCTATGATGTCACTTGTTTCCTAAACGATTGAAGATGATTATGATAGCTTGTGGTTGTTCTTCTCAGGCTAGAGAATTTGTATAAAAATATCTTTCGTTGATTAACAACAGTTGTGGTTAATTAAACAGAACGATTGCTTATCTCGTCAAAGCATAGTCCTGGCGCAGATAAGTTTAAAGAAAATGGTTTTAACCACAATGCATTCAAACGCAAATCAAAATGGCTTTAAGCCACTGTAGTCCGGCGGCTTAGCTCCTGAATTGTGCGATTTTCGATACAAGCGCCAAACGTTGCAGGATTACAAGCATTCACATACTTATCAATTCTCGATATAATGCCAACGTCAATTTCCTATTTTCAGCTAGTAAACAGCAATGAAATTTTCAGCCAAGAGGCCCCTCCCCCACGATGTACTTCTTCTTGCGCTTCTATACACCTTTTATTGTAGATTTTATTTCAAATATACAGATATGAATACTTTAAATTAGGCTTACAATTGTTATGTTTTTACCATCTTTTTATACCAACAATTTACCAGGAAATTATTGCATGGAAAAAGATTTTGCTCCCCACCCTCTGCTCCCTCGTGCCTTTCGTTTTGCGCTAGCGTCCAGGACTCTCGCGATTCATTCCCCGATCCCAGCGTTCGCCGTTCGCTAACAGAAGAAAAATACAAAACTATAGAGGGCTGTGGACAGTCTAAATTACAGTATTTCGTTTTAAATTTTGTATGTGCGACTTGGTATCACTACCTGACATAATAGTATTTGTCTAAAAACCAGGACAAACAAATATTTCACGAAATTCACTGATTTTAATAAATTAAGGTTTCCATGGAAACTAGCGTTTTTCGGGCTTGGCACTATATCTGAAAAAACATCTGTTGGTGACCACTTTCAGTGTGCTAAATTTCATGCTTGTATCAAAAAGTGCACAATTCAACCAGAATTTCGAGCTAAGCCGCCGGACTTCTGAACTCGGAAAATTAATTATAAAACAAGAATCGAAAACTGCACTGAACTGACAAATAAAGATTTGCCAGAGCAAATCATGTTAAACTTTTCACACTTCAGTTCTCTTCATTCAGTTCGTCAATACGTCCATAAACGAAAAAGAAAAGAATTGCTTCATCACTTCGGCGAAAGTTGGTCAGGACTTTGTACCCAGAACTTATTCATTTAGCTCAGTGCTTTAGCACCATGTCTGCTTATCAAGAGCTGGCCGTGGATTCGAGGCCCCTATATTAGCACAATATTTCGGCCCTCTTACTGTCATTGTTATTTAATGATTAGCCGTGTTAATAGTACGAAATATAACAAGAAATATAGGTTATCAGAGAAAGGTCCAATTCTCTTGTGGCCTTATAGCTCTTGCACGCATTGCGTACGTATGTTAAAAAATTCGGAATTTTCCGAGTTAAAAAGCGGCGCTACTTCCAGCCCTTAAATACCTTCAATTTTTTTAATCGTTATTTTCAAGATGTTTGTAAGAAAACGTTCCCAAACTGAGGTAGCATACTATAATATGAGACAATAAGCTGGTGCCAGTGATAACTTAACTGCTCAGTGAAAGCTGCGCGCGCAGTTCCTTTGACCGATGTAAAGGCGGGGCATAAATTTCGCCCCAACTTCAAGGATCGGTGGTTTCTGTATACAGTTTATATCTCGCATTTTGAATAATCATCCAAACCACAAAAAGCTCTTTGATGTTGATTCGACTCCTTTCAACATCGTGGATGCAACATGTACTCTGTTTGTGAGCGCTGTACTCACCTTAAACGATAACTGCGAGTTTTCTGGACTTGAACTTCATTCGACACGACTGAAACGCGATGTATGAATTAGAATTTGTCATAAATTAACTTCTTTTCATTTTATAATAATGCGCAGTTATTAAATTGTCTTTCATCACGCGATTCCCGCATATCGGGTCCCTTATTTTATTGTGTACACACGATACATTCTCTGCTTAACGTCCTAAATTATTATTTATTATTGTGTGAAAATAAGCGAAATGTTGTGATTCTATCGATGTTTGCGGTTATTCGATTGCAGGCAAACCTTCCGTCAAATCTGGATCGGGTAATGATAGAATCGTACTTCTCAAGTACCCCACAAAACCTTATATACCGACATATAAGAAGGATTAATTTCTCCTCCCATTATATCTTATTATCATTAGTTATCGGGTATGCTGTTGTACAAAAGGGTCGTCAGCTCCTAAAGCACTCCTAGGAAACAAACGTAGTTTCAGTGCCTCTTTCCACTGGTTCCCATTGGTCAGAATTATGCGGACTTTGACCATCGATCGTGAAGGAAAATGGCGGATGGGTCCCCTTTTTTACTTCGTTTAAGTATATTCCGTCGTTCCACCCCCCCCCCCCAAAAAAAAAAAAAAAAAAAACCTCATGGATGCTGGCAGATCGCAAAGAAGCGGTAGTGATTCTTTTTTTTTTCACTTTTCTCAGCTGAGTTTAACCACGAATCTTTTCTTCCTCCATTGCCGCGCTGTTGCTTTTGTAACCACATCTCGTTGTTTCCAGCCACAACGACAATGATGCTTGGGTACCGGGCTTCCTAGTTCTAGTAGATTGCCCCAAATGTTTTTCAAGGATTTTTTTAATCCAACCGACTGACCCAAAATTAGAAAACGCATTCGACGGTAATCGGAGAAAAAAGGGGGACGGCCTCATTTACAAGGTTGATATGTGACACGCGTCCTGCATACTGCTAGAATCAGCAATGTCGAAATCATCAAGTGTGTTGTAAATAATAAAGATGGTAAATTTTAAGCCGTAACCACTGCCCATTGTTGTGTCGGATCATAAGTGTAATTGGCGTTGAAGTGTAACTGTAACCTGCACTAGCCTTTTGTTTAACTGTTATCCACCTGCACTGCTTTGGAAGAAATTAATCTTGTAAAAGATGAATTTGTTATAGCCAATAGTGCTTTACAAAGTGCACGATCTAATGTTACTTAAGACTTCTTGATGATAATACCTTATCCTGTTATTTCACCTAAATAGAACTGCATTGTAAAATATCATTTGGCTACAGATTAAAGTCTACGTTGAACCCAAGTTGTGTCTACTGTTCAAGTCGTCTCCGAAGATTTTGTCTGCTGTAACAGATCCCAACCTTCCTGCAGCCAAAGGGTTCCCCCAGGATTAAAGAGTTTCCCTCAGGTTTAACAAAAGGTTCCCCTAGGCCAAAAAACCTGTTATCACAAAAGAGATTAATTAACGAGGTCCTATTTGCTGAAAAAGCTTTTAACACGTTTGGTAATCTTAGGGCCTGTTTACATGGAGGGAGGGTGCCCCGGCTAACCGAGTTACCCGGCTAGAAGGGATAAAACCTAGCCCGCCTTTACATGCAGAATTCACAACCCTTCTACCCGAGATGAGACAGCGTCATTGAAGCGTGTCACGGCGTGGGAAAACAATGTAGCTCCAAATGATTGAAGAAAAATATGACTTTTTACTGAATAATCAAGGCTTTTCGTCTTCAAACTTATTTTAGTTTAATGTACAAGTTCTCAGAAATTTACTGCGTTCATTTTTGACGAAATTCAATCGAAATTCAACAGTATTTGGCCGCCAAATTGAAATTAAATTTGTTGTTTCGTGAATTAGGATAATCATTTCCACGAAAATTTCGAATTAATTAGCTGTTGCTCAAAGAAATATTTCCAGCCGACTGATAAAACTAATTTTGATCAAATAGCACTGTTTGAGTCCAGAATTTATACATTTTATGCCATTAACTTCAAATTTAGTTTAAAAACACGCGCGAAAACTTATCCCGGCAAGCCGGGATAGCTCGGGCATAACCGTTTACATGGCAAAAAGCTATCCCGCCTAGAAGGGTGCCCCGGGCAAGTAGACCGAGTGCCCCGGCAAGGCGGGTTACCCTTCTAGCATGTAAAGGCTTCAATACATTTTCTTAGGAAACGTATGAAAAGTTGGCTCGCCCAGGGTAGCTCGGTTAGCCGGGGCACCCGCCTTCCATGTAAACAGGCCCTATTAAAAAGATGTATATGCAAAGGAAAATCAGGTTAAATTAATATTGCCTACAGCACTTAACCCAAACAAACAATCAGGGGTGATTGTGTGGTAGCTTGTCCTCAATCGACAAGACTTAAATATTGAAAAACAAAGGTTGTTTTTTCTTTCACCTTCAACTACAGTGATCTTAGGGAATGGCCCGAAAGGGATGTTATAAGTCTTTCATTTTTTTTTTTTTCATTTTACTTCAATCTAGCGTGCTGATTGCTGTTTCTATAAACGCCATATCTTTATCATGATATTTAGAATCATGATTAACATAATTTGATAATAAATGACCGTAATGAACCGGATTTCTCTTCCAGGCGAACGATCCCCAGTGACACAGTTACAATTTCACATCTTTAAAAAATGCGCCTTTGCAATTCATGTATTTACTTTATCGGCGAAAATTATAACACTGATGTAAGAAGTAACGAAGAGTACCGCGAACCGCGTCAATCATGCGGAAAAATATAGACAAATGTATGGCAAATTAAAAAATTCTAGCCCAGCTACATTCTTCAAACTTGGCGAATAAAAACTTTTGCCTAGTATCTTAACTTTAAAATTCATAAGTTGGCCAGAATTCAATTTTTGCAAAAGATATTTGCCGTCGGATTCCCATACAAACATTTTAATTTCTAACCGCCTTGTCTACCCGTCAAGATAGCGTCGGAAACCGTGATAAGGCCTATTTGAGTTTGGAAACTCTTTTAGCTCAGAGTTGGGTATGCCAGTTGAATACAAGCTTCGAAATTTTTTATTTGGCAAGAGAAGCTTCTAAACCCTTCACTTGTTTAATTTTCTAGGAAAAGATTTATTCCTGATACATGTAAAATTCAAGGACATTTCATTCCTCCATTATCCCTTTTGAGATATTCCACAATTTAGAGATTTCCCATTTCCGAGATTACACGCTTAAAGATTCTTTGTTTTAGATATTCTTTCTTCTAGATTGAGAGATTTCAATTATATATTTTTATAGCGAATCGCCATTTCAAAGATTCTCCCGTGTAAACTTGCCAGAATTCTGAATTTCAGTGAAAGTTATTGTCTGGTGTTTATACAAGAGAAATTGCAGCTTGTCAAATGTGGTCCTGCTGATGTTTCCGTCTTTATAAAAAAAAAAGCGGTGTTGGGATTTCTTCTAGAAAGGAAGGATCTGGTGGCGGTGCCGGGTAGGGTGGATCTTTCCAAAAAGGGGAGCTAAAATATACGAAATAAAAGGCGCAGTTTGTCTGCTGCTTTCGCCTTGCATTTGATTTCTTCCTTCTCGTCCCTGGTCTCCCTGGTATTATTTGGTCGTGATACTGCAAGAAATCTTTGTCTTTTTTTACGACCGCATTACAACAGATGCAAAATTAATTACTTTAAATTTACAGATGCGAGGTAGATCTACTATAAATAAGAATACTTTTCAAACATAAAACGTCTTTTTTTCAGTTTAAAATTCAAGATCATGTTTTGCCATTGCATAATATATGCTGCCCACAGTTATAGCGAATCTGCTGCTCTTATGTGGACTGTGCAGGAAAAAACTGATAATGGGTTTCGGTGTTTCCCAGCCCTTATCTCTTGGGTCATTGAAAAGCGTCGCACGGGAAAATGCAAATAAGCTTAAAATTAAACACAGAGCATGCGTAACGTACTGTCAATCAAGTAATCCCCTGTGTCATGGGTACCCCACTTTTCCCGGGCGACACGTTTCAATGGGCGCCGATCCGTAATGGCTTCATCAAATGCTATTACAGTAATGGTATAAAACAAATGTCCAATCATTGGTGAACAAGTTGTGATCATTTTCTTAACAATAGTAGTTACCCGATAAAGAGTAGTAGTACTGTCCCATCAAAGTGTAATGGCTGGAAAATACCGAAAAGCGTACGGCCTTCAGGTGAAACCCCGCCTTAAAGTATTGCGAATAGGCTGCACTTTGCTAAGTGTTAAAATTTTACATTTTCTAGTCGTCTAGTTCAATCGTTTATTTGTATTGTGCGAAATATATTTATAAATTGAGACCATTATGTCATTAAGTAATAATGTAATCTTGACAACATTCTAGATTTTATGTTATGCACACTAATACAGCTCATCAAATCGTGTGACTTACGCAAACCTCGGACTGAGTTTAAGTAACTGCTTCGTGGTTTTTGCTCTACTGAACCCTGCCTTTCAAGTCAAAGCGGATAGTTAATTATTAACCGCCCGATTGTAAGCTTCTCAAGCTTCATGTTTGGTACAAAACGACCTTCCAGGCGAGTTGCATACCAAAACGGAAGAAATTATTGTGAATAATACAAATTTTATTATTTATTTTTGTGACCGTAACAATAAATTGAAATAAACTTCAAAGATGGGAAAGTTACAGGACTAAGGGCCTTAAATCCCACGCACCGAGTAAAGTTACTACGGTTCTTTTTCAATGATTGTTTATAAACCAAACTTGCTCGTAGCCGTACTGGGGGAATATCAGAATATCGGCGCCAGTTGGTCTTTCTGTGCACGGATAGAGCGCAGCGAGGTCCTTACAGTCAGGACCTAAATGCTCGCGTGAAGAACAAGCTTTCCGCCTGAGTGGAGGGAAGGGAAGAACAGAGAGGAAGAAAAAAAGCTTTCTTTTTCTCCCATTCCTTAGGGAAGGTCAAATTTCCCGATTAATAACAATGTATCTTTATTCCAATTGATAAAAAATGTATCAAAAGTTACAATACTAAAAATATAAAAAAAGCTTAATACAGCAATAGGAATTAAAAATTAGATACAATAGGATGACTTTTTTTGACAATATAATAAAAGCTAAATTATAACTAAGAACTAATTGCTAAGTAGAACTATTCTTAAAACACTCTGTATTCAGGTGAGGCAATGCAATGTTGGTGGACCGTACTGGACGGGTAGAACAGGGCCGCTAAGGAAGCCAAATTGACAAGAATGGCATACCCTTTTGGCAAGTGTGAGATATCTAGCTTCGTGGTTAGTGCCTTGTTAGTTCACCAATCTGATTGGTTTATGAACAGCATTACTATTTGTGCGCGGATATGACAAGCACGCTCACACGCAGAGTGAAGGTTTTAATAACCCCAGTTTCGTAGCACGAAGCGGCTAGATTTATTGCTATTAGGCTTCATAGAAAGCTTTATAATTGGTTAGCAAGCTTCATTGTAAAATATTATCATTCTCCTTTCCCCTTTCGAGTACAAGCATCGAACGTAAGCATAAAGACACAAATTCCGTTAAAATAATCTTTATTTTATTCAGAGTTCATTTTGCATTCCCGCTAGTTGCGTTTCATCAATGGTCCTCATATTGCAGTAAAGTAACGATGCTTTGCAAATATAACCTGCTGTACTTTGGCAGACATAATAGTATTTCATGGGCAAGTTTGACGGTACTCTTAGATGCGAAGATTTAGATTGAGAGCGTTAGTCCTCCATCAACTAGCAGGACCTGTAAGGAAGATTAAAAAATTAAGTGGTTGAAACTGAAAAATGGCAAAGACAACAACTGTTCAATACAAGGACGGGAGCAGTCTCAATAGGCAATAGCAAAATGCAATGTGACTCCCAAGGTTCTTAGTAAAATAGGGAATATATATGAGGTATAAGTATCTAAACTTGGACTCATTTCCATTCTCTTCTTCAAGACTCTCCTAAAGCCTATAGTAACGACTCCTATTTACAACGGGAACACGAAAACGCGATTTTTAATTCATTTTTTTTTTCTTTATGCCATTATTTTTTATCTCAGGACCTCCCTGAAAACCACACTAGTGAGTGGAGCTTCCTGTTAAAAGATCATTATTATTATTATTATTATTATTATTATTATTATTATTATTATTATTATTATTATTATTAAAACCATGAACACTTTAATTATTCTTTTAAAACATATTCTTCACAAAAAATAACCTGGCGCCATCACTGTCCATTTGTTTTTTAGCCTGTGAACAGGGATCGAGCAGATCGGGAACTTGCTAGCAGGCTATTTGTTTTTTTGTATTAATTAAGGAAATTCTTGCACGCTCAACGAGCGAAAGTGTAGAGTCGATGAGAGTTTAGACCATGGAAATCAAGTCACCTTTTTTGAAAGGCAAATTTCGGAAACTTGAGAAACTGTCGCGACTTTTCGAAGAAACAGAATCCGACGAGCTGTGAAAAGTCAGCTGGAACATTTAGGAAGAAATTTCCGTCGACTTTACGTAAAAAAGAACGGTCACACGCTTTCACACGTGCGTGATTTCGCACTAATCTACCCTCTAATTCACCGGGAAAGTTCAGCGTTATTGCATGCAACAAATCGACCACATTTTCCCATGGTCTACACTTTTATAGACCATAAAGATGACGTCATTAAATATCCAAAACTTTGCATTGAAACCACTTGCGTGAGGGCTCGTGGTTCCACTTGAGTTTTGAACTTTTATGACGTCATTTCCGTGGTCTATAAAAAGAGTGTAGACCATAAATAAATAAATAAATAAATAAATAGATAAATAAATAAATTACCTTTATTTAGACACGGTGAGGAATAAAGCTATAAGCTTGTGGGGCTGTGTATTCCCGATCGAGTTGGAATTTGGAAGTGTTGGTCGAAAAAAGTGGCCGATTTGTTAAAAATTCCTGCAGTTAGAACTGTCATTTTGATGATTTTTACATATACGAGATAAATTAAAGTGTTCACGGTTTACATTATTGAACAATGATCAGCATGCTATGACTGGACGTTTGGCATAGTTTAACATATATTTTAACAAATTCCCTGTAATAAATCACCCTGAAATTGTATTGCTGGTACTAAGGCTATAGATTCCATTTAGCCGTGGGTCTGTCCTATTACTAATAATGCATGCTAGATATCAAATTATGACAAGACCAATATCATTGGCACTTGGTGAAAAAGAATGTACAAAAAACTACTGCCAAGTTCTCTGTTATAATAATAATCGTATCTATAACAAAATTCTCGATTTTGATTGGTTCTACGCGCGCCTATTTGTTGCTTAATCGGCGTGTTGTCACGTGGGTGTCCAGTTACAGGTATCCAGTTTGAGCAACTTCAAATTTGATACCTGTAATTGGACACCTTTGCCATTTGCGCGTCAATCATGTGCATTTGAATGGGTTCTTTCTTGCTGTTTTCCTTCTTTTTAGACAACCCAATTGAATTAACCTTTGACTTTTTTTACAAAAAAGGTTCTCAAAGACTTCCTTACCTCAAATTTTGTTATTGATATGATTAATTAGTAACCGGACCTCGTGCTCGTAACTTCAAATCGGCCTTGTGCTGCGCGCTCTGCCGATTTTGAAATTTCTCGCCCGATTACTTTCTGAATTATACTCCACTCATTTTAATTACTATTACTAATAATTATAATAATTATAATAATAATAATAATATTAATAATAATAATAATAATACTAATTGACATTTAAACAGGGTGACCCCTTCAGTCGCAGGACTGGTATCAATGGGGGCCCTGTTGCTAATGCTGAGCTATTTTATTAAATTAGGTTTTACTTCACTAATTCTTTCTATAAGCATGATCACAACTTACAGCAAATGCCCCAAAGGTGTGACCACTTTTAATTAATTCACATTCTTTCCTGTAGTCATTATCCAAACAGCTCACGTTAGCTTGTAGTTGACTTCTGATTGGATTAAAAATGCACAAAAAAATGTGAATAAATTAAAAGTGGTCACACTTTTGGGCTCCTTGCTGTAATGGAGTTCCAGTAGTTCTTCTTAATTTTAAAACTACATGTACTTGTTTTTCCCAAAACCATTTCACTTTGTTTTTAGTTTTCACTTTCAAAAATAAATTTACAGTAACTAATGTCTTAACATGCATGAATACTATACCTGGCCTGTAATGTATGGTGTCTCCACTAAGAAGCAAACCGCCTCTGCAACCTCCTGTGTTTTCCCATATCTACCAAGTGGAATCAAATGTTTTATTTCTGTGTTCTGTGTTCTAAGGTTTAAAGTCATGTCAGTTTCTATGAATCCAGGTGCAACCATGTTGATGCGAATATTACGAGATGCGACTTCTTTGGCCAATGATTTTGTGAAACCTACAAGTCCTTGGGAAAACATAAAATGGAGAACAAGTGTCATTAAGGATACCTCAAAAGCCTGATTTAATAACTCAATCTTTACTTTTTTAAACCCAAGTGATCTCTGTTTTTAGGGTATCTAAAGACATACCTGTAAAATTATCCCAGCAGCAATCTTACCATGGTTATGAAATATGGGGCCCTCCAGAAATTTAAGGAGACAAAGTTACTTGTGGTTCATGACTGGCATGGAAAAACTCCTTTGAAGTTACCTGCCTTATCTCAAGAAATCTTGTAATTTTTTTCTGCTGGCATTATACATGTAGGCAAACCATGTGTATTTTGATTGCCACAAACTCTAAAAAACAAGGTCTTTCTTTAATGAAACAGCTGTTTGATCTTTCCTTGCTACATGTACATCAACTAGCTCCTACAAGTCTGTTTGGCATCATGCAATATTAAGGGTAGATTTACTTGGCTTGGTGTTAAAATTGGGTCATTTCATTTTCTTTAATATACAGAACTCCAGTTTCTGTAGCATGAAGTGACTACGAGTATTTCTACTCTGCCCTGGATAGGATGCCAGTCCACTGCAGGGTTACACCCCACAATCCACTCTACCTCCCCTTCATTGTTTTGCCAGCACACATTTATATACCTGGGTGGGGAGAGGCACTATGAGAGTGAAGTGTCTTGTCCAAGAATCCAACACAATAACACCAGCCAGTGCTTAACCCCAGAGCACCAGCTGATCTGGAGTCCAGCACACTTTGCCATTTAGGTCACTGTGCCTCCCAAGAACACTGTATTTAAAAATAAAATTTATCTTCATTTTAGTCTACTGTAGCTGCAAAAAAAAAAAGACATACTGGGAAACATACAGTACCATTTGGTAGAAACTTGTTATGATCTGTGCATATTGACTGTGTCAATATACACAGATTTGAGTTGAGTCATTGCTCATGCTGTCATATCCTGTGCTTACAGATTTGAAAACTCATTATGATACATATTCACGGCAAACATAGCTTGCATGGTTCTTGCATGTTTGCCGTTAGGCTTAGTTTCTAGCCATGGGTGTTTTAATGCAGCTGTGAGAGGATCGCAGGTGCACCAACACACCCACAGCCGCAGGTATACCAACACACCCACAGTCGCAGGTGTATTAACACACCCACAGCCAGAAACTGAGCCGAGTTTTCTGTTTGCGGCTTGAACATATTTGCTCCATTTCCACGGAGGATTTTTACCATGAAAAGTACTATTCTCTGTGTACATGTATAAAACAATTTTTGTTCATCTTACCTGACTTTGAGGCTGCATACACACACTGCCCTGTGTTTCCCTTCAATGCTATCACACTTCCAATATTAATAATTACTCCATTCCTGTTTCTTAACATATCTTTTAAAACAGCTTGTGAGGTGTACATTGGTCCCAATAGATTCGTACTTATAGTGCGTTGTATCTCATCTGGTTTAGTTCTTAGCAGCAAGTTATCATAATTTACACCAGCCACGTTCACAAGAACGTTTACTTGTCCCAGTTTGTTTTGAATGTGTTGTAAGGAATTCTGCACAGATGTGTAACAACTTACATCGCAACTCACGCTCAAGTGCTGATCACAAGAAGTAGTTCTTCGCAAAGAGTCCACACAATCAGCGGCCCGATCGCTATCCCTGGATATAACAGCCACAATGCCTCCACGGCTGGCGAGTGTTTCACTAACAGCTCTTCCTATTCCTCTAGATCCCCCAAACACTGCACATACTTTTCCATACACATTTGTAGCCATCACCGCGCTGTCCGCGCTGTATTTGAACCACCGTCAAAATCCGACAGGCGTTGCAAGGCCTTGACGGGAAGAACTAGAGTCCATTCTCCTCCTTTTGAGATAGCCGCTGCCGCGGGTGCGTCCAGGTTTTTATTTCCGGGATCAGGGGCGGGGCCGTACGAAAAGGTTGCATTCCTTTCGTGGCGCGTTACTTTTGTGGGTGGGGACAGGGGGGTCTGAACCTCCCGCCTCCCGTACCTCTTACTCCCGCTTCCCGTAACTTTTACTCCCGCTTCCCGCCCCTTTCCGTAGTGGTGCCCTCATCTTTGTCCCATATCTATTGCGAAATGTAATGAAATGTTGCCACCTTAGGAATCCCGCTTCCCGTCCTCTCTTCTCCCGCCTCCCACCCCTTTTCTGCCGGTCTCCCGCCCCATGTCCCCTCCACAAAAGCTTTTTTCGTTGTTATTCATGCGTTTGTCATCGAAACTTATAATCTGGCTTGTAAGAGTGACCCGAAACTATTTAAAGAACCTTGTAGCATCACCTGACAGAACAAGCACATTCAGGTTCTTGGAAGTTTGTTATTTTTGGCTACACTTTATAAATCATACTTGTATTATCATTTTGAGGAGAGCTTATGATTAAGTAAATTCTGTTGTTCTAAGATCTTATGATCAATATGAGAATTTGTCTTAAGTAAATTCTGTTATTCTAAGATAGCATGGCCGGTGTAATGTTCAAGTAGGGGGTTACGTATTGTCGACACAACGCACGACAATCTGCAAATAAATTTTTGTTTTTAAATAATGACATAGCAACGTTAACTCAAAGTGAAGTTAGCAATAGAGGGAATAAAGTTTCCAGCCAAACAAGCAATTCACTTAATATTTAGCTCCAGGTTGATGACGTCTCATAATTAATTGTGACAGCTCTCTCTTAAAATGCACGAAAAACTTGTGTACAGTTAGTTCAGACTCACGTCGTTTTTTAATTGATCGAAAAATTTAAAATACACGCTGTTAAAACACCGTTTCCCAATTGATTAAAGTGCCCGAAAAACTTTTGCTCAGAGTCAAGTCGATTTTTTTAATTGGTCGGAAAATTGCAACATGACAAGATTTGAAATTGCGACTGAAGACATGTACACCTACCCTAACAAGGGGCACTTTTGTCCAGTGATTTATCGACACCGTCTGAAAAATTTTCGACCTGTTGGAATAATTGCCGTGAAAATGAGGTGACCTAAGTTATTTGTTCTCACCTTCCACCACGAACGGTTACAATGCAAAAGGATCCACAAAGAACGATTAGAATACGAAAACAAAAGTTTCTCGAGGCCCGCACTTTATAACTTGTGGTTAATACTTGAAACAACCTTTTCGTACGGCCCCGCCCCTGATCCCGGAAAAAAAAACTCAGAGATTTCAGTAAAAACCTGGAGATTGATCAACTGACGGACAAAAGTAACTAAAAGAGTCCTAAAACCAGGCGCTAATCAAATGACTTGTTACTCTGTTTACCGTGAGATTTCTGTTTATCATCGTGGGATTGAAGTGAAAACCGTCAGTCTCACGACAAAATCGTGAGACTTGAGAGGTCTGCTGTGTTGTCAGTGTTGTAAGGAATTTTTACAACCACAGTACGTAAATCTTCTCAAAACCAACGCCTAAACAACGTCGGCCAAACGTAATTTCCAATCTTCCATGCGACAGAAACCTTGATCTTATTTGACAAATTGTTGAGATTGACTTATGTTTCGCATTCTAATCGTCTTGAAGAACAGATTTTCAACTTCCGGTGTTTCGACAAACTGTTGCGATTGACACATTTTTCGCATTCTGATCGTTCTTTTTATTTTTTTTATTTTTTATTTTTTTATTATATATATGTATATAATATTACAAAAAAAATTAAGACGCGGAACTCACATTAACTATGCTTACAATATTTACGAGACTAATGTTTTAACAAACTAAAGCTACGATTACACTTTAATGCTACACACTACTACATATACAATAAGGCTACGTTATTTGTACAATGCTACATGATACAATGAAGGCCAGAAGTAAGCGAATAACAGAACAAAAAAAATAAATAAAAAACATAAAAGCGAAAAAATAAACGAGACAAACAAACAAACAATAAGATGCTCAAATACTTATTTGTGATTTGGATTTATGCTTTTCAATTTCAAGGTGACTTTTAAGTATAGCAAAAAAAGCTTCCCAGGTATACTCTTCTTCTCTTCGTGACGCATTATAGATATAAAATTTAGCAATGATTAAACAGAGGTTTAAACCAAGGCGACGAGGAAGATCTTGAGTGAACCCGTAGATTATATCCTGTTCTGATAAGGTGATAAGGTCTGAGTGCTTTCTATTCCACCAGAGAGCAAACTGAGACCAAAAGGTTTGTACAAAAGAGCATGTTACAAAAAGATGTTTCAAGGTTTGTTTCTCGTTACAAAGATGGCATTGCTCCTGTTGAACAAGTGAATCTCTAAAAAGAGTGGCATTAGTGGGCAAAATGTGATGGATAATCTTAAACTGTAAAATAGTGAGTCTAATGTCTTTAGTAACTTTAAAGGGAATACTGTAAGTAAGTCGTATTGTTTCTTCATCGAAATTAGCCTGTTTCATCCTCTTTTCAGCCGTAGGTTTTTCAAATTTCATTTTAACGAATATCTGGCTCGCAGCTTTGCAAGAAATTTTATTTAGTGGTAACTTAATTCTATTGTTTAAAAAGTTCGTTGTAAGTTCGCTTTTTCCTTTTAATTGATTGATCCATTTTTTTGGGGATTGCGTGGCAAAGGCCATAATACTTCAGAAAGTTAGTCTTTATCTGGAACGTAGATGCAAAATCGTTAAAAGTTAAGAAAGAGTCCCCTTTGAAGATGTCACCGATTTTAGTAACACCAGCTTCATGCCACTGCTTATAGTAGACTGAGGATCCGTCGATTGTGATGAACCTGTTATTCCATATAATTTCCTCTAGTATTTGCTCTTTGGATTCGGGAGTAGAAACAGTTAGTTTTTGCCATGCTTCTAAGGCTTCTTTGTAAAAATCCAGAGGTATGTTTACTTTCAGAGACTTCAGTTCATAATTGCATTCAAAAAGAAATCGACCGCCCACTTTGTTTAGGTATGCCAGAGGAATGTGACTCCAACTAGCGTCGTGTGGACTATCATTTAATCGCCTAATCCATGTGACTTTGAGAGAATTGTTAACAATATCAAAGTCAGGCATATTAAGTCCTCCTTTCTCCTTTGGCCCTATCATAGCAGTATGCTTAATTTTTGCAGTTTTTCCCCAGATAAAAGATTTGATAGTCTGATTGACCGTCTTGACAAAGGAATACGGAAACGATAGCATAGAAGTGTTGTAAACAAGTTTAGACAGCGCAAGAGTTTTTAGAATGGTTATTCTGATCGTTCTTGGTGGAAGAACTTCCGCTTTGCAGCTAGCTTTTTATAAACGTGGCGCGCACGCGTTATACGCAATCCGCTGGTCACTGTCAAGATTAGGGTTGCGAGCCGCTCTTGGGCCTGCAAAAAGCACGGAAGCTTGAAGGTGCCATCCGACATCCGACTTTGAAAATCCGACATCCGACAGCCGATTGTAAAAATTCGACATCCGACTTGTTAAAGTTGTTCCCTCAGTATCCACTGGGGTGGGGGTGGGGTGGTCCCAGGTCTTTATGTAACTCAGTAGATACCCCCAGGAGCCATATCCTTAAGAGACAGTTACCCAGCATTCCTTGATGGTTAAAATCCGACATCCGACTTGTTAGAATCTAGCCTGCGAATACATTCGCCTCTCATTCGCTCCCGCTACTGTAGGCTAGTTGTCCGACATCTCAATCCGACATCCGACATCGTTGGCTCAGGTCAGCGGATCAAGGTGTGAAACTGCAAAGGGTGTGAAAGGGTGTCGCAAGGGGTGAGAAGGGGTGACAGGACGTAAGACAGGACACACCATCGACCATCTCTACCGGCGGAAACCTTGTGTAAAACTCTTATATTTTGGCTCTAACGAGCAAATCCTTTAAGAATTTTCCTTGCTTACAAGAAATAATTGGTGGTTCTTTGAATAGTGGCGATCGTAACTTGATTAAAAATATAACACAAACAGCGGTGATAAACATTATGAAAAATCGCATTTTTATAAACTTGACGTTTCGTATGCTAAGCTACATACATTTTCAAAAGTATGACCGTTAAAATTTTGGCAACTATTTATATATCGTTATGAAAGGGGTCTGGAACCGAGACTGAGACAATTGATCTACAGCAGTAACTTAATATTTACATTAGGTTAATAAAGTAACAACCTCTCACTGCCGACATTGGCATTTAAAGAAGGTTGTAGTTCATGAATGTATAAGGTCTCTTTAATCTTGCAGTGGAGGTCAGTTTTGCCTGACGCAAGGATTTCAAAATGATCCCATTTGATGTTATGGCCTGTGGTTTTTATGTGATCAGCAATAGCTGATGGATGGTCGCATTTAGTGAGGGCCTTAAAGTGTTCAGTTTTTCTGTCATGCAATCGTCGTTTTGTTTTCCCAATGTAAACATCGTCACAGTCCCAGCAGCTAGCTTTGTAGATGACATTAGATTGATTTTGTTTGAAAGGGCAGGATTTATTTTTTTGTTTTGTCTAAGCGCTGAGACCCTTCCTGTGAAATTTATTCCTGATAGTAGTTCTTCTATCAGGTTGTGTGGTTAGCCTCTGTCCAGCAATTGTTCTGTTATACCGGCCGGAAATGAGCCCACAAGTTCAGAAGGTCATGCTAGTGGGCTGTGATTGGCGGATTTCGATCCGTCTTGTTTGTGTAGCACATCGAAAGACGAGCGGGTGTAAGTTTCATGAACATAGCGATTTTATGGTATGCACAAGCTCGAAAAATTCGTCCACTTCGAAACCGAAACAATTTTAAGAATCGCTTGGCATTTCTAAACAAACTTCGAATATTCTTATTGGGTTTTTAAAGTAAATAGAGATATTCATCCATTCATTCGTTTGCGTGACTGGTTTTCTGTTTCAATTAATACTTCCGGGCTGAGCCAAAATTTTTTTAAGTGTCGAGAACATAGCGATTTTATAGTATACCGAAGTTCGGATATTTCGTAAACTAGAAAACCAAAATAATTTTTGGAATCGCTTGACATTTCTAAACAAACATCTAATACTTTCAAGAAGTTCCAGGGGATGGTAAGCTCCCCAAGAAAGTGATCCCAAAAAAATTTTTTGCACGCGGGCCGTGCGTGCGCCGCGAGTGAAATTCCCAATTCCCAGCTCGGGTCTGCCGTTCGCCGTAAACAAAGCACTCGCACTCGCGATCGGTCGCGAATCCCGCCAGCTACGCAGGCTAGATTCTTACAAGTCGGATGTCGGATTTTACAAGTTGGATGTAGGTTTTTAGTAGTCGGATGTCGGATTTTCAAAGTCGGATAAAGGTTTTGTAACGCGACTGTGGGCAAGATTTCCAAACTTCCATTGCTTATTATGCATTTGTACGGGTTGCTGTGTGGCCCTACCGGGTGGGTGGCATTCAGTGGGTATCTTCCAGAGACTGCAATTAGATCTTTCGGGAAAATCCTTTTCCTAAATCGAACAAGAGGGTGAATATACCGTTATAAAAAGAAACAAAACGTTTCGCCCTGCTTCCAGTTTAAATCCCCCCCTTCCCCCCACAGAGGTACTCCCCTATTTTAGCCGCTTTGGTCTAAAAACCGGAATAAATCATTCGAACTCAATTTTAACAAATCTCATGTTGGCTGGCGTATATGTGCATGCTATATTCAGATACAAGAGAAAACCTCTGACGGATCTAGACCTTGAGCTAAGGGAGGCTAGGCCATCTAGGGGGTTGTGTGTGTACACCCAAAAAAAATTTAGAGGGGGAGGGGTGGGAATTAACACTTTTTTACTAAAAAAGGAGGGGAATTTTGTGCTTGAAACAATGTTTAGTGTCAAATACTACTAAATAATAATAAAAAATGCGCATCGATGCATGGTATTGTTTTGGTCGGCAGGGAAGATTGATGTGCTCGGCAGCGGGGAAACCAGCGCTTGGTAGCGGCGGTTCTTATGAAACCAGTCAGTACAATTTTGTAACTGAGTAAATAAATTACTCTAAGTCCCGTTCACGATGAATACTATTCCTGTGTGAAGGATAGTACGATACAGGGTTATGAGTTTATAAACGTGCTAGCGCCTGCCTGCATAAGGCGGATTACTGACGTCATCGTTTAAAAATGCCGCGCTTCCGTCGTCCCCGCCTTTGCGCAACGAGGGGTGAGGTACACACGATGTGCAGCACATATGGTAAGCTGTAGTTCGAATAACACTCAGTAATGTTAAATTTTACTCTTGTGATCTTATCCTTTTGTTTGCGTCTATGTGTTATCCAGTCCTGACCTAAGCGAGTCAACGAGTGAGCATAGCCTTCCTATCTCAGTCACGATGGCGCGACATTAAAAGTCAATTTACAAACTCAACTTGACAAATGGTTTAAAAGTGCATGTGTGTAAAGATGTGACGGCCTGCATCCATACAAGATGTTTTTAGTCAAAGTGGTAAACGGGCAAAGTAGATTTTTCTGTGACTGACATGATAAGGGCAAAAGCATTAGCTATGGAAGTAAAGGGCAAATTCATTTTGTACACTAACGTTACCAAATGGATCTTTCAGTTTCTTTATTTTTGTTATAACATTAAAACATTCCCAGTTATATTAGTACAGTTGTGCTAAATACGTTTCATGCTTTAAGCTCTTGAAACCTACTTTTACACTTTAATTTTATCACTGTCACCCCCCTTTCTTTTGCTCCAAAATTTTGATAAAAAAAACATAATAAAGGCTTGTTAAATCATAACGAACACTGCCCATTGTTGGGGCAAAAACGTGCATTCGTGCAATAAAGTGATTTTACTTTAACCGTTAAATAGTTACCACTCAAATAGATACTATTAGGCAGTATTTCCGTTGTTTTCTTTTGTTTAGTTCTGACTATTTAGCACAAACTGTTAGATGTTGTTTCACGGATTAAATAAAATCACTCTTGCTTGATGCGAATACACTTAACTTGCAAAAACTTGAACTTTTGTGCGAAGCCGAGCCACGGCACAGGGTTTAGAGTTCTCTCAAATCCCTCGAGTGTTAGCATTACGCTATGTAAACACCTATAAATTGGTGAGAAGTGTTTAGCGTGATATTTAAACCGTGGTTATAAACGTACATTCAAAACACTCAGCTAGATATCCAAGCGGAGCCTGCGCTATACATATTAAAAAAATTATAAGGTTGAGCCTGGAGAAAAGCGGCATGCAATTCTTGGGAAGCAACAATTTCTATTTACATGGTTTATAAGACTAAAGACCATTTTCCATATTTTTTAAGGGCAATAAATCAATGTTCAAGGAGTCTTTTCTTCAGTTGCCTAGGCAGCTGGAAGGGGAGGGGACAGAGCAAAATACAAAATAGTCAAAACCCCACTGAAGGTAGGATTACCAGGTACCACTAAAATCGATATTTCAGTCTAAAAAATTTTTTTCTCCTCTTATATCCATTGCTGCCCCTACCATCCTTCGGTGGCAAAATATATATTTTGAAAAACAAGGACTGCTGTTAAAAAATCACGGACTTATAGGGGAAAACCTAATTAGTTTCATTATTAAGGAATTTTTAAGGATCTGGCAAATTTTCAAGGACTTTTCAAGCCCAGTGTGAACTACGTATTTACACCTAATATGTATTGCTGTTTGCTATATAACGGCTGATGGTGATCATGCCAGTTGTACATTTCACAGTCAAGGCTATAAAAGCTAAAAGCCTGCAAATACGCATTTTTCTAACTTGTTTTTTAGTCATCTCCCCCTGACAAGGTTTCTGTTGGGGGCACATAACTGTCTGCCGGGCCATGTGCATTGCTTCGGTCATAACCAGTTCCTGAGGCACCACCACCTCCACCAGACTCAATCAATGGACGCCTAAAGACACCAAGCTCCTTATGGCAATTTGGACACTCGTGAGCAACATCTTTTGCACATTGCGTACAAAATGGAATGCAACAACATCTGAAAGCAACAAATTATTGTTATAGAGCGGTTTTCACTTGAGTGTCGAAAGTAAATTGCGTTTGCTTTGGTTTTGCATTACTACGCTTAGTGATTGGCTTAAAAATCTCATGCCACTTTCTCAGCCAATCAGAAGTAAAACCAAAACCAATCGTGACTCGCTCGTGCACGTTTTCCCGCGCTTTCTGCCAGCTACATGTATTTGCTTTGAATTTTGATTGGTTCACTGGATTGTCTGTGTCCTTTGTGATTGGCCAGAGTAATTACTTTGGTTTTGGTTTTACGACACTCAATTGAAAACTGCTCTGCATTAAAGGACCCTAGTCAGCCATGCTTTTGTTTTTGTTTACATACAAGAGTTTTGGTATGTATCTTTTTATGTAGGGTGTGTCTAAATGGAAGAGATTACTATGAAACTGCTAAAGGTAATTAAACAGACTTCCTGAAACACAACTTAAGGCAATGCAATAAGATTTCACTCGCCATACAGTTTTCATAATTTCGATGGCAACAAAAATGGCAGAGCCTGACCAGGATCCTTTAAACCGAATTGATATTGATTTTAAAAAATCTATTGTGACCTTTAGATATTAGACATACTCACCCAAAAAGAGAAAGCATACAACAGTATATGAAGGTAGTGTTGCCGACACGATGGTCTAACTTGGTCATAATAGTCGCACCACAGTGTGGACAGCGCATTGATACTGGCAGCTGTTTGAGGATTATTGGCTGTGGAAGCATGACAACAGGCTGTTGAATCACTGTTGCTGGTTGCATTCCCGGTGAACCATATCCTTGCTAAAAGAACATAAACAACAACCACATTAAGGTCTTGTAGGTTTTAGTTGCAACACAACTTACATGCAGGGTTTCGTACACTTTTTTGGCCAAAAATTCAAGGACTTTTCAAGGACTTTTCAGGAACCTTCTTGGAATTTCAGGGACTTTTTTTATGAAATTTTCCTTAAACCAAGTAAAATGTTTGTGTTGAAACCTACCTTTTTTGCTAAACTTAAAAGCCTTAAAAGCACTGATATTTTTTCATGGAAATCTTACTGCAATTTTATCGATCGGAAACATCCAGAAAATACATTCAATATTAATTTCATTTAACGCCTACATCTCACATGGAGGTTGGGTGCCAAGGAACCTGGGGGCTGGAGCTGCCGACCCCAAACCCAGGTAGCAAGAACACTCGAAAGCCTGCCCTAGTCACAACCCAGCCACGAGCCCCGCCCGCCACACCCAGCCCCATCCCAGCAGCCGTCACACTGAATGAAAATCAGTGGAAAAAAAAAAATATTCGAAGTAAGCCAGAACGCCTCGAGCACTAAACTCAGTGAAGCTACGCGACTCAGTGAAAACTACTAGCACGTGCAACGGCGCACGCATAAGAACGTGGCAGGTAACCGCTGACCACGAGAGTATTTTAGAATATTTTTGAATATTTTTGAATATTCTGCCAAATAATGAGATTTAAACAGACATGAAAAGAACTCAGTGATTAAACGTGACAGTATATGTCAAAAGAGTGAGTGATTACACGAAGGAGAGCAGTAGAACTCAGATCAGTATAACTGAATCTGTTTGCGATGACATGCAAAAACTATTTGGTACCAATCTGACTTGGATCAACATGCTTCAATGGTGTTAGTACAGCAATTGGGATTGAAGTACAAAGTAGGGGTGTCGAATGACAAAATATTATGCGAGACTTTGTGATACAGCCAGACTGATATCTTTTCTGTGAACCCGAGCCCTTTTAAGCCTTGCAAAATCGAGACTCCAAAAAGGTGTAAAAGAAAAATTTGAGATGACGAGACCTCTGAAATTTGCCTAAAATTTTGCGAGACACGTATTCTTTGAAAGATTTGAGAATATATGGTATTTAAATTTTCTACTGGTCTCATGAATGCATTTGTTTATGGAGACTAGTTTGGAACTTATATTGATCTGAAAGTTAGCTGGAGATGTAACCAACATATAATATATCCCTTGACCATTAGGCTGCATCTGAAGATGCATTTGTGCACAATATGGATGAAAGGACTTTAAGGACAAAGTGCTAATGAAATACCATATATTTGGATCAAGTAATCAGGGACGGATCCAGGAATTTTTTCTTAGAAGGCGTGCATCAATAAACCACACAGTTTTTTTTTTTTGGCAGAATACCAGTTGTGTAAGAAAGCCACAGGTCATCTCATGGAGGGAGGGGTGTGCACCCCCTGCATCCTCCCCCTAGATTCGCCCCTAGTAATGTTGAGTTATCACTACCCACAATACCTTTCGAAATGTGTTGTGTATGCTTTTAAGCTTCTTAAGGACAACTTTTACTGAAAAAGCTATTATATATCCTTTATAGGAAAGATCAACTGAGGACAGGAATACATTCTCAAGTCAAGGACAAATAAATACATCTACAAGTAAAAGGCTTTTAGACAGCATGAGTCATTAAAATTAGGAGGACAAACCAACACAAACTGACATGCACACCCACATCAAGTTCCTGTAAAATATTTTTAATTATGACCTGGCAGTATGCAGGATGCGTGTCACATATCAACCTAGTAAATGGCCCAACTAACCATAAGTCTTAAATAGTAGCTCAGTTGGTTAGAGCGCCCAACCGGTATCTGGGAGGGCATGGGTTTGATTCCCGTTGGGGACTCAGAATTTTTCTTGTCCCATGCTCGTGTCATTGTTGAAAAATTCATCTTCAATACTTATGACACATGTAAAACTGTTTAGTTCAAAATATCAAAGTTCCAACTTGCTTTTGACTGGCTCGACAAAGTCATGTGCATATTAGTAAGAATTTTTTATTATGGATGATATGCAAAGGAAACATGCCCAGAAACCTACGTCTGGACTTCAAGTCAAGTCATAAGCAAGTCATGATCACGTGGGACAATTGAATGCAAAAGTAAATACAGAACTGAAGATTTAAATAACTCACTGTAAATTTAAAAAGCAAAACGTCATTGGATTCAACCCTGTGAACAACGGTTGAAACAAATATTACAGTGAATTATTTCACAAAATATTATCATTACAACATTAAGTAATCTGAGCTGATATGCTATTTAGTACGAACTTTACATGAGCTCTTGGGACTTTTAACGCTTGTAGCTACTTGTAAATGCTCAGTGACAATAGAACGTAACGTTACGAAGTCAAAAATTTAAGAGTTCCTCCTTATTTTGCTAGGTTGGGTGTCAAGGATTTAATATTGTGCTGTGAACGTCATTGACAAGTTACTGCGTATATAATCAAAACAACAATGTCAAATGGTTGTACCTGATAGTAAGGCTGTGGTGGATATTGCCCAGGTGGCGGTTGTTGATGATAGCCGGGTGGAGGATAATGTTGTGGATAATTTTGTGGATAATTCGGCGGATACTGCCCTTGATTCATGGCATAGTTCTGTCCTGCTGGAGCTGCCATCATAACATGAAATCACAAATCGTTGATGCCGTTGAAACCTCAATATTTCGTTTCGCACGTCCGTTCGTTCTGAAGTGCACAAATTCCGTGTTCGACTTGGTAAACACGCTTTGCGTAATGGGATAGCAGCTGAGCTAACAAAAGACGTTGCGTGACATCTATCGAACTTTTAGTAACTTTTCGAACATGTGCTGTATGTATGGCATTAAAATTTAGTACTACTAAAAGTCGTTCAAGTTCTTCAAAATTACGTTTAGCTTTTCCGAGATGCTAGTAAAAATGATCTCGAGCCATTTGGTAAAATTATGATTACGTGTCACCTTGACGTGTCACGCATGAAAGTAGGCATATTCGACCACTTGACGTCATGGATATTTTAATCACTATGATAACTATTACCAGCTTTGTCACGATTAGATACTCATTAATGGGGGTGGGGTGGGGAGGTAAGGAAACAAATGAAAAACTGTTGACCGGTTTCTAAAGCAGTTTCTCAAGGGATTAACCCCCAGCAAATTAAATCAGGGAATTCCCGTTCATGAAATACTTGTTACGATAGTATCAAAAGCAAAACACTCGAAAAAGAAGAAAGGCCCACTCCTCCTCGAAAAAGTAAGGGGGGGGGGGGGGAGGTGGAGGTATAGTGAGTCCTTTTGGTCTAATATTGCAGAACCCCCTATTTTCAGTTTTTCAGAGGATGGAGTGGGTTGGGGGGGGGGGGGGGAGCTCTCACTGTAGTTGACGAGCCTAAGGAAGCTCTGATCCATTTTCAGTCTTTTTTTGCCTTTTTGAAACTTTCCCTGTAATAGATTTCCCTTGGGAGCCTCTTCGGAAGGGAAAACTGACAACAAGGTCGAGATGTAATGATGAACAACATGGCTAGAACTGACGCCAGCTACTGCTTGGATTAACCAATCACAATTGAGGTTTCTTTTATAACAAGCACTCGTACCCTGACTTCTCTTCTCTGTCCCCCTCCTGACCTAAAATTTGGCGGTAGTACAAAAATAGGGATGGCACTACAAATTTATCACCCATGTAAACAATCCGATACAAAACCGACACCAGTATCACTAAGCCACGCGCGTCTCCCCGCACTTTTTGCCTGTTACATCCTCCCCCTGGGTACATCGAGTCCTCATTGTGTTGTTTATATGCTTGGTGTGATTGGTCGTCGCGATTGCTTTGGTTTGGGTTCGAGTTCTCGGTAATGGAATGGATCTAGCTTGAAAAAGAGGCTAATGCGGGCGAACTGTATTATTAAAAGGAGCTTCATGTCCTTGGAACGAAGATTCCCCGTATTAGCCACCCTTGCTGGCTAGTTCCAGTCCAATACCGAGAATAAAAACATGGTCTAGCGAAAAATTCTTCAAGTAGGGGGCAAAATAGACAAACTGGTGTTTTAAGCGTCAGTCATCTTGGTAGCAAAAACAAATAAATCTGAGGAAGGGTTAAATTGTCCAAACGGTTTGAACACCAGCTTTTCAACTCTAAAACAAGAGCAGTGGCATGATGTCTGGCTACAAAGGCATTTCTCCGGTTATTAAAGTTACAATTTTCAGTTTATTTCAACACAATTGTAAGAACACAACAGTAACGTCTGGAATTTTACGAATGCCAAATACAATCTTCTCCCACAAATAAATATTAAATAAATACAGGTACAGGTACCCTGGCGTAACTGTATGTTGAATTCATTTTAAGTAAATAAGTTTTCCAGGTGAAATAATTAAACGAAATTCTGGGAGAACGTATGGATTAATAATTCAATCATGATCAAATAATGAGTTTGTCTCTTCAACAATAGACCTGAGGTTCACCGGGTCCATAGCGCTGCTTAGCAACACTGAGCCAAGGTCAGTTGCGGTGTCATGACTCAGCGGTCTTCCAGATAACGTATGCGTGTGATGCGAGGGAAGGGGAGGTAGAGTATCGAGTGAAAGAGGTTCTTCAACACCGAACATGGCGGGAACGAATGATGTTGGAAGCAAACTTGTTTCTGTTCTGTCTGTCAAGTGCTGTGAAGTGAAATCTCCGTGGTGCTGATCATAATCGTCATGTGTTTCTTCGTGATCAGAGTAATACTCATTATCAATTAACTTTGATATAGGTCTAACAAATGAGGGCGGAGAATAACAGCCCGTCAATAAGGAACTTTCGCTAGTGTCAATAGGTGAAGACAGACTAAAATCGTTTGAAACCTCGCAGCAATCCGTTGCTGTGTTATCCGCCGTATTACTTGCACCTTCTTGTGAAATGTCTTCAGAATCGCCTGATTTCTGAGCTTTTGCAGGAGTTTTTCTCGATCGTTTGGGTTTGTTTCGGGTTTGATTCTCTTTCGCAAGAGAATTCTGCTGCTTTTTCTGTTGTTTTTCATGTTCTTTACATGGAAGGTGCTTTCTGAGGCAGACTTTCTGGTTGAATGTCCTTTGGCATGTGTCACATTTAAAAGGTTTATCATTAGAATGAATGATTTTGTGCTGCTTAAAATGGTCTGGACGCTTAAAACCTTTTCCACAGACCTAATAAAAAAGAAAAAAAGAAATGAATGAACAAAACCAGAAAAAAATGAGGCGTTTTCAATTGGGGCGGGGTTTGTAAGTGTTATTATGTATCCGGCAAATTTTTTTGGCAGGAAAAAAAAAAAAGGAAAAACCAAAAAAAAGAAAAAAAAAAAAAAAAAAAAAAACAACGGCGCGATTTTCTAATGAACATGTAGATAGACAGTCACTATAAGATAGCATTCCGCTACGTTAAACAAACGAGATAAAAATCCACGTTGTGAGTTCACGAATTACGCCCCGCCAAAACGACGAAACATATTCATTGATGTTGGATGAACAGGCTAAAGAATCAAATAACGTTGGTTAAGTAAAATGTTGCCTGAAAATGCTTGATCTCGTTCAAACACTTTCATCAAATATTTGGAGTGATAAATCAATGTCTAGTCGTTTAGCTGGTTCACTCAACATGACACTGGAAATAGCTGTGGTAGCATAGAATTACAATGCTCAATTTCGCCAAACTCGATCCATTTGTCTTACACAAAATAATGTATCGCCTGTAGTAAGGAGAATTAACACGTCATCTTCAGAACAAGAGATGAGATTAAAAAGGGCGTAGAAACGAACAAATTGTGATTACCTCACAGACGAAAGGTTTGTCGGTTGAGTGAGAAAGGGAATGCATCTTGAGGCCGTAGGACTTGGCAAACAGCTTGCCACAAGCTTGACACTTGTAAGGAAGGATTCCTGTGTGTTTAGTGGTGTGAGTCTTCAGACTACTGCTGTTAATAAACGTTGCTTCACAGTATTTACACTTGAACGGTCTCTCTCCTGTGTGTCGCCTTCTGTGTTCCTTCAGGGTACCTAACAACATATAACAAGTGAAAACAGCTGATGAAATACTGCGCATGCATTCTTGCCTTCTGCTTTGGCCTTATTTTGGCTTGTCACGTAATCTTTCCTGACAAAATAACGTAACCTGCAACCGCCTAGCGTATTCGCCCCGGCGTGATCTTAGTTCTACCGAGGCCACGCTAAGGTCGCTTCGCTCACTGACTTCTTTTGCGCTCTACTTATTTTTTTGAATCTCTTTAATACGGATTTAAAAGGCTTAAAAGGACAGGAAAAAGCGTCCGTGTTATGGAGGTGTCCATATTACAATTACGTACAATTACGTTTATATGAATTTTGGTCTCTTTTAGATCAAGTTACTGTCCGTAAAATGGAGTTGCCTGTATTATAGAGGTGTCCGTAAGAACAAGTTTGGGTGGGGATTTGGCTGGAGCACTCTGAGGAATGTAGTGCCAAAACCTTGTGCCACTACCGAATGAAGGTCAAAACGCCCCCAAGACAAAACACCCCTGGGGTTGTTACATGGAATAAGCTTACTTGAATGCTAAAACCTCCAGCGTGGCACATTTTAAGAACGAAAAAAATATACAGCCAGTTTTTTTTCTTGAGGAAAATTGTTTTCTTACATATTAATTATTTTCTCCATGAAGTGATGAGGGCGTTTTGACCGGTTATCCCTCGTCAGTGGGGACCACAGCAAAACCAGCAAAACCTAACTTTGCTTCAGTATAGAGTGGCTGTACTTACGTTGATGTGAAAACTGTTTATCACACACATCACATTTGAACTCCTTAATCCCCGTATGTGTAACATTATGCCTCTTGAGATACGCCTTGTCTTTAAACGCAGCATCACATACAGAACATTTGTGCGGCCTGTCATCAGAGTGAAGTTTCTTGTGTTTCTTTAGGAAACTTGTTGTCAGACAAATCTGGTCACATTGATCACATTGGTACAGCTTCCGGCAGTCTATGCATAGTTTAATTGATTCGTAAAAAAAGTTGAGAATAAACTAATGACAATGAATCTGTTCGTTAAAATAACTAGAAATCTTTTACATTCTTAGTCAGGTGGCTACTCAACATCGCTAGCAATTTTTTTCTACAACAAGAGTTATGTTGCTGCTACAAAATGCTGTAAAGTGTTAGCTAGTGACGCAGGCTACACAAAACAGAAGCTGTTATCCCATTAATTTTACACATACCTACCTTGCTTAGAATGAGAAATATCCTCCGAATAGACTGTTCACAGCCCTCTATTTTCTGTATTTTTTTAACAATGAACACGAGGAAAGAACGGCGAGAGAGCTGGATGCCAACGCAAAACGGGAGCCACTCACGCTCGCTTTGCTTGCCGATTCTCTCGCTTTTTTTGAAAAATAGAGAGGCTGTGGACAGTTTATTCTCCGAAAAGTTTGATGAAAGTTTCAGTGCACAATGCAATATATTCGTTGGGTCATAAAACTGGACTGCTTAAGGTTTAGAATCACAGAATTTGTTGTTGAATATTTCTCAAACATGTACCTGGGTTCTCATCAAAGTGTTGCCTTAACTCTGTCCACTGGTAAAATTTCATCCCACAAGCCTGACAACCACAGCGGAACTTAGGTGAGTCTTTACTGCTGTCTGAAAACACAATGCACAATGATCACAGCAATAAACATCAACATACCAGATAAATGACAATCAATCAATCAATCAATAAATCAATCAACCAACCAACAATGAACCAATCAATCAATCAATCAATCAATGAACCAATCAATCAATCAATCACTCAATAAGGGAGTAGGGACCTTGTTGTATGCATATTTTAGTCTCACGATGGTAAAGTTTCTACTGAAATATAACTTTTTCTTCCAACTTAATTTTGTCATAAACTGTCTAAATATTTAGACACAATGAGCATAGTTGGATAATCCTTCATTCTCTTTGTACTGAAACTATCAGCAGGTACTGGGTTTTTGTTGTTTCCAGTGACCAAACCACAACATCCCTTTACCTAAACAGTTGCCAGTACAGTCAAACAGCCTCTTAGCTTGCTAAGACCAAAGTATAACCTGAAACACCTAACAAAGGTGAACTTGTCCATCTCATAATGTTGGAAACCAGTTCTTATAATGGCCCCTTTTTTGGAAGAGGGGGGGGGGGGGGGGGGGGGGGGGGGGGGGCTTTTTTTCCGGAGGGGCAAATTAATTTTTTTAAAAAAAAAAAAAAAATATAAAAAAAAATAATTTTATAAATAATAAAAAAAAAAAAAAAAAAAAAAAAAAAAAAAAATGTTGGAAGTCAGCACTTTACTTTTAAAAGAATAATTATTGTTGTTTTGAAGTACCAGTAATTCTGATTTATCTATTCGACTTATCAGATGACTTCACCCTCCGTCCATGCAGTTTAACTAAGGGGGAAAAAAAAGGAAAAAAAAAAAAGGGTGTTAATAAAAAAAAGGGGGTGAATAAAAAAAGAGAGATAAATAAAAAAAAAAAAAAAAAAAAAGGAAAATAAATGAAAAGGGGGAAAATTGGAAGGAGGACGCTAAATCAAATCATTATGGTAGTGTTAAGTCCACAAACCTTGTTTGTTACACTCAGCAATGTGAGCTGTAAGCTCATCTTTTGTTTTGAAATCCACATTGCAAGGTAAACATAAGAGCCTTGTCGTTGTAGACTGTACACATGGACCATCAATATCATTCACACCAGACTCTGTATTCATTACATTTTCCACATCTATGCAAAGTTCACTTTCAGACTCTTCAGAAGATGTCTGAAAAACAAATTATTTAAATAAAGTTCCTGGCACTATGAAATCCTTCTAAATAAATCAGTTAACGTTTGCCAGTTTGTCTGTTTGCCAGCTTATTGGTATTGTATTTTAGTGTCTGTTTTAGGGAAGTGCCCACCAAGATGTAGTTTTCTGTAAGCCATTGTGAGCCATTTTCATTACTGAATTTCTTGCAATGTCAATCAAATTACCATGATTTTCAGGATGATGATCAGGATTTTTCAAATGGCCACTAAGGAAAAAAATAAACTTGGATGGTTGTTATAAGAATAGGCTCTCATAAACAGCCTTGCTTTACCAAACAGAAAATTATGTCAACTTATTTTAAGGCCATGAGCTACTTTAACGGAACTGCTTTGGGAATCTTCAAAGGAAGATCAAAATCATTACAGTAAACGATAACATGTTATTATACTGTCAAAAAAATTAATGTGATAAAGAAGTTTATTTATTTTTACAGTTAAATTGTTGACTAACTTGAAGCAGATGCTTTGAGTGGCCACTTAACCAGAGCTTTTAAAAACTCAAGTGGTTGTGGTCCCTAATGGGAGTGGTTGCTTACCAGAGCTTTTTAAACTGAGTTTTAGTGGCAATTCAAACAAGGTTTAATAACGTTGTAACAAGAGCTGCTTGCTTATGAGAGTCATTGTAAGGAGGCCTTCACTAAAAAAATTAAAGTAAGCCTGCTGTCAAGCCAAGTGGCTCATCAGGCTTATCCTGGTTTCTGAAGCATTAAACAGCTAGTAGTATTTCTACTTCCCTTGTATGGGATCCCATTGCTACTCCTTGCAGTAAACTTGCTGGTACCCAATTATAGACCTGGGTGGAGAGAGGCACACAATGCAGTGCCCCAGCCAGGGCTTGAACCCAGACTGGTTGATCCTGAGTCTAGTGTACTAACCATTAGGCCACTGCACCCACCAAAGGCCTTCAACCCTACTCACCTGTTTGTATTGGGATTTCTGTAACTTTGTGTTACGTCTGCTCTTTCTTATAGGTGTTGTTTTCTTGTTAGGTGTAAAGTCCTCATCGCTATCAGTAGCAACTGTTTCTGACTCTGAGGACATCTCTTCATCCTGCTCTTCATCTTGTTCACCGTGATCCACAACGGCACATTCTGATGGTGAACAATCCAAGTTAAGTTTAACTTATCTTTTCTTCGCCCCATTACATAGCAAACTAAGTGCAAACCATGTACTTTGTCAAAAGTTTCAGCATGCAAAGCAAGTCCCGTCCAATTGCATGGGGCTAGTAGATTTTGTTGTCGGCTTAACAGGTTTTATCCATCACTTGTCTGATGGCAAGTTACATTTATATTTTTAGGGCTTTTTGTTGGCAGAAAAAGTAAGAAAACTGTGATGGGCCTTCAGGCTAGCACATAATAGCTCCAACTTGCCCAAATATGGCAACCAGGAAAATCCATTTTCTCTGCACCCTGAGTTAGTCAAGTCTTTCAAATACATGACAGCAGAGTTCTACCCCCTAAATATAAACCCTTTAGCCAGGATTTGAAAATTGGACATCTAAAATTTTCTGCAGGATTAGCTCAAGCTAGCAATTCAAAGATCAAGATGTAAAAAATTTAAATTTTCTTCAAGTTGGTGTCATCTGGCTACAGGCCTGTTTGTCAATATTCTAATATGCTTTACTAGGAACTCAGTCGTGTTCTATTGGAAATCCGCAAATCTGATTGGTTCTCTCATTGTTTTCTATTTCCTGTTAAAGTTCACCACTAAATTACTCTGATTCTGATTGGTTTAAATTGATCACGTGACGCAATAGTGTTCATCTGCGGAGGGCACTATCAGCCCATTGTGCCCGTCTGAGAGAAAATGCCCGGATGGATAGTGCCCACCCGTGAAATTTTTTGTCAACAAGCGTACCTGAAGACAAAAAACCCCAACCAAATTCACTGCATTGTTTGTAAAATTTCAGCTTTCAATTGAGTTTTTTATCCTGAAAAGTAAAAAATAATTCACGATGCTCAGTTTTGTATAGTCGCACAGAAGAAAATTTAGTGGTGAACAATAAAAACCATAGCGTTTCTGTTATGGAACTATCTGCCTGATAGTTGCCCAGGGCTCGACAAAACCCCCGTCCGGTCCTCCGGGACAAGTAGTTTTTCCTGCCGGACAAGTGACTTTTCATGCTCTCTTGCCCGATGGGCAAGGACCCTGGCAAACCATCATCGTAAATTTTTAATAAGTTTGAGAACCTGGGCAAGGGGTATAGTGTCTGGGCAAGCAAAATTTGAGAGTTGGGGCAAGCTGTAATTTAATTTTTTTAAGCCCTGGTTGCCCCTTGTAAATTTGATGTATTTAAAACTAGCATAATAGCCCTTGAAGCTTCGCTTCTCGGGCTAATATTTGTTTTAAAAACATCAAATTTCTGCGGGGCAACTATCAGCGGATAGTTCCTCAACAGAAACACTCTATTGTTTAAATAGAACACAAGCACATGTGAATTGCTCTTTGAAGGGACAATTACATGTATCATACCTGCCAACCTACAATTTAAGGTGATTCCACTGAAATAGAAGGAGTATTAAAAATTTTCTGAAACTTGGTCCAGGTTACAATTATGTTATGAGCATTAAAAAAATGAAATAAAAAATGGGGGTCACCGCGCTAGTTTTTGTGTAAAATGGATGGGCATTTTAGTAAATATACGACCCGCGAGATATATATTAGGAACCCTAGTAATCCAAATGGGGATCGCTATTGTTTCCAGAAAAAAAATCATTTTGCATTAAAGAACTAGTCTAGTTCAACAAAAAGGACTTTTATCTTATATTACAGCTGTTTCCGATCACACGCGCCCTCCAACGACATTTTTCTTGTTTGAAAAATGAGTTTTGATGGACGTCAATCATCCGTTTCCATCGCCAAACACATCGACGAGACGACGCAAAGCCTTATAGCATGTAACTTTTGTTTATAGTGATGAACGAGTTATGAGCAGTTATGACTTCGAAAGACTGAATGGACCGAATGTAGCGAAATAAACTTACTGGTCGGTTTACAGCCGGCTCAAATATTTTCCGAAAGACGGCTTGGAATGTAGAAGACGAAAGCTTGGTTAATTTACCGAATATTTGCGGCCGGGAGTTTTGAACACTGATCGTACTTAATTCAATTCCGAGCCATCCTCATTTCAGTGTCATCTGTGTCATTTGAGTTTGGTCGATTTAGTCTTCAAAATACCCAGACATAACTTTTAGAAATTCGGCAGAAAAAACCGTTTCGTCTTCGCAGTTTCAGGCCGTGTCAAATTCGGTCAATAAATTTGTGTCGAGTCCGTTTTGTCTTCATTCCAGGCCGTGATTCGGTAAATATATTTTCGTTGAGTCAGTTCAGTCTTCAAAATTCCCGGCCGTAATTCGGTAGATATGCACTTACCTCGAGTCCGTTTCACCTTCCTGGCCGTCATTGGAAGAATATATTTAAGCTGGCTGTAATTCCCGGCCGCAATAGAAATTAACCAAGCTTTCTTCTTCGACATTCCAAGCCGTCTTGGGTATTTTGAAGACTAAATCGACCAAACTCAAATGACACAGATGACACTGAAATGAGGATGGCTCGGAATTGAATTAAATACGATCAGTGTTCAAAACTCCCGGCCGCAAATATTCGGTAAATTAACCAAGCTTTCGTCTTCTACATTCCAAGCCGTCTTTCGGAAAATATTTGAGCCGGCCGTAAACCGGCCACGGTAAGTTTATTTCGCTACGTTCGGTCCGTTCAGTCTTTCGAAGTCATAACTGCTCAAAACTCGTTCATAACTGTAAACAAAAGTTACTTGTAAGGCTTTGCGTCGTCTCATCGATGTGTTTGGCGATGGACCAGCGAATTGAAACTGGCGCGAAGAAGCGATCATTGTCGTGGAAACGGATGATTGACGTCCATCAAAACTCATTTTTCAAACAGGAGAAAAATGTCGTTGGAGGGCGCGTGTGATCGGAAACAGCTGTAAAAACTATTCTTATTGTACAGGAATTAAGATAATGAAAGAAATTTAGGATTTTGCTCCGTGCGCACGTTAACAGCACTACCTAAAAACATGTTTTTTTACGGCATTAAAATTGAAATATCTCAATGTAGAATTTTAAACTTTTTTTTTAAATCGCGATATATTGTAGACAACAGTTTGACATTTAAATAAATGCATTAAAAAATGGGGGTCACCGTGCTCGTTCAAGAAAAAACGACCATTTATTTCCCTACCGAGCTTAGCCTGAAGGGAATCTCGTAGTGTTATGTGTGCACGCGCGCTCGTGCGCATGCTAAATGACGCGAAAACTTATGCGCAAAAAGGATGCGCAATGCAATACCGCGGAATCACCTTAAGACAATGTATGAATATTCTCCGAAAATCACACCGGGAGATTTAATGAAAAACTTGGAGACTCGTGGGAAAATCTGGAGAGTTGGCAGGTATGAATTATTCTTGATTTTTGACTTTACAGTACATGTACATGAAATTGTAAGTTTAGGCTGCAATCCTTCAGATTTTGTACTAAAACAATAATTATTAGACTAGTCACCCATGTTTTCTACGAGCGATAGTCAACTCTGATTATGTTAAAGCAATAAGACCTCTTGGTTTTAGCTTCTGTTAACTTTGATAGTGCCCTATAACTTACTAACTATCAGTTAATAGACACCTCAAGTACATAGATTAAATACAATGTTTTGGTTAAAATTAATGAGGAACACTGATCTCACCTGAATTGTGGCAGTCTTTAATGTGGTGAATGACATCTTGCTTATTTCTACACAATACAGAGCAGACTGGACATGTAAAAGAAGGAATCACTTGATCTATATCTTCTACAACAGGGCCAAGGTGCACAAATGCCTCTATATCAATAGCCAAGTCTGTATCCTCTCTACAACTGCTGGTTTCTTTAATTGCTTTTGCTGTATTTACTCTTGATTTCACCTTTCTTTTTTTACTCAGTTTTTTATTCTTGTTATTTAAAGTTCTTGTTTCAGATGTTTGCTGTTGTTTTATGGTTTGTTTCCTCCACGCATTTGCCTTTGCAGCTCTGGGGTAAGCCGTTGCTCTTCTTGCTGCGTAGCATGCTCTTGTTTTCCATTTTTGTTCTTTTATGAGATCCTTTTCATTTTGGTTTTTCACATCAATGACATCAATCTCTTCATCTGATGACCCTTCTTCAGAATCTGATCTTGATAATGTTTCTTTGCAAACTCTCTTAACTCCATTTCCTTTCCTTTGTTTTCTGTTCAAAAAAAGGGAAAAGACATGTTAGCATGCAAAGAAAGTCCTGGCCGATAGCCTGGGGCCAGTTAATTTGTCTGTCAGTGTAGAGGACTTTATCTGAGAACAATGGTTCAGCCAGGGCTTATGAATGACTCAGCTTAATTTAAAGGTTTCACTTTTTTACTCTAGACTAAATTAAGGGCAAGCCCAATCCTTTTAAGATATCTTTTGTAAAGCTATTGTCTATCACAGGTTACACCACAGCCTTCTTTAGGTTTCTTAAACAATTTTCTAGTAATCATTTACACTGTTGGGTAGATAGAGACACAACAAGAAAAAGTGTCTTGCTAAAGAACACAACACCGTGACCCTGGCAGGGCTGAAACCTGGACTGCTCAACCATTAGGCTACCACATCATGCAAGTAATTCTATTTCTCTTATTTCACAAATTCATTCTGACTGCTTTTAAGAAGAGTGACGGGTTTAACTTTATTTTTAGGCTGGGCACTTAATCAAGGAAATATAGTACGACAATTTTGCACCTTTTTATATTGAAAACCTCAGAATTCAGATGGATATCTTCATCTTCTTCATCCTGAAACAAACAATACAGTAATATAATTGCAATTGAGTTGCACAGTTAGTCTTTGGTATACTTAATTGGCAGTTGAAAGAATCACAATCAAGGCTCACTGTGTACAAAACCAAGTAAGAAAACCAAACATAAAAACATCAATCTAAGAGTTGTAAACATATACAATGGCAAGATCTTTGTTCTTAGCCTCCAAAATTTGTTCATTTTTTCGCCACCAGTTTAAAAGTGGAGCAAACATGACATGAAACATTTGAGAGTCCAACATTAAAATAAGTTATTTCCAAAATAGTTGACTTTTGAAATATTTCCTGTCTTCGAACTCTGCTGAGAAGACTGAGTCAATTTCAAAACAAAAACAAAAATAGAAAAAAAAAAACGATCGGGGCGTTCTTTCATTCACGCATGCTACATTCGCTACTAAAGTAATCGAAGAGAAGCGTCGTTCCCTGGCAATGTTGGCTACGCTTCTTTACTTTTGCGGTAAAAAAAAAATAGCTAAATAAAACGGCAGCTTTTCTTAAATCCCAAAAACCGGTACCCTTTTGCCTTTGGTCAAAATAATCAAACTTTCAACTTACGCGCAAAGGACTCTTTCTTTCACACTGCTCAGAGAGTTTCTCGATTATTGAGTGAAGTTTTAACCTAAAAATGATCAAAAGACTCATTACGTTTCAACCAAACAATTATTTTCATCGTAAAATGAAGGAAAAACAGTCCACTTACCCACGTTTTCCACTTCCAGACGCCATATTGAGTCCTCGATGGATTTATACTTCAAGTACGCTGATTTAAAGTGCACCCAACCGCGCGGCTTGGGTGACTGGGTACGATATGTTTCGAACATGGCGGATAAATACTGTCTGACTGAGTGAAAGCAAAACACATGGAAAATCACAAGGCTAAACTACGGCACATTTTGGAAGATGCGCTGGTATGAGAATCCTTTAGTTTTTTTCTCCATATGCGGTAGTTTGGTGCTACTGTTAGTGTAGTTCTGTATAACTTTCCGTAGCTTGTACGGTTCGAGCTTTCGCTTCTCTGGTCGATTTTCTGTCAAAAGCTTCTGTCTATTTTTGCGCGCGGAAATTCGACGCATAATGTGTCCCGCAACTCCATTTCTGGGTAACTTTTTCACTGAAAGCTGCTTTTATTTTGATTAATTTTGAAGTTCCGACTCAGATTTCTCAGATGGTGGATAAAATGTCTATTAATTAAGCTTTATGGTTGACAATCAAGACAAAGTTGGTCAAAGTTGGCTAAAATACAGTTCAGGGCCACTTATTTGCATTTCATTGAATAAGAAGAGCATCTATTGTGTTGTTTTGTTCAACCAAGTGTTCCAAAACATTTATATGAGGTGGGTGAAAGTGGCCCTGAATTCTGACAGTAGTTGCTCCAGACCCAGGGGGTACTCCGGGATCAAAGTGACGGGGATGATCGAATGGAGGCCTCGGACCCAAAATCCCTAGGTCTCCCGACATACCCAAAATCCCTGGACCAAAACGCCCAATCCCTGTCAACCCCTACCAGGCCGCGCCGGCACTTTTGTACCCAAAAATCCCCTATTTATCAGTCACCCAAAATACCTGCCAAATTCTCCTACCCAAAATCCCGGAATCGAATTTCGACCCCAAAAATCCTTCGCACTCCCCGTCACTTTCCCGGAGTACCCCCCGGGGCTCCAGACAAGCAAGGCCAACAAAATTAGCAATAGATGAAAAAACATGACAAAATAACAACTGTAAACAATGCAAATGGTGATTTCCTGTTGAAAACAAATAACATTAATAGCTACAACAAAAATAAGCATAATAGGATCAGTCAATAAAAATGAAAAATTTTGGGTGGCAAATGGTACATGCTATGCATCAGTCAATTCATGCCCACCCCTCCCTCCTCAATAGTGGGCAATTTTCCCATAATGGCCATCCTGGGGGTCAGGCATTAGCCCTCCACCCTGGGGCATTTGACCATCTCGCTTTTTTCATGTCACAGTATTGCCACTTCTTTAATGACAATGGTGGTATCAATTTATTGATAAATACCATAAGTTTCTTACCTAAGACATCTACATAGAACATAAATGGGATGCTAGACCTGAAAAATTATCAATTTTTTTCAATATTTAAAAGAAATACGATGTAGCTAGGACTTATTTTGGCTTTAAAATTTTGGTAAAAGTAAGACAAAAGACAAGGAAAATAAACATTATTTTTTGAACCGCTACCCCGGGGTATTAGAGCAGCTAGTTGTCCCCAGTAGTGGGGCATTTACCTGTTAGTTTAATTCCTAGGGGTCATCCTGCGGGGGGAAGGGGGGCATGGGCACCGCTGAAATTGGTAAAGGTAAAACCTGCTGTCAAGCCAAATGGCTCATTCGGCCAGAGCGTATCCCTGGTTTCCATCTGTAGCATTAAGCCGCTAGGAGTGTTTCTAATCCCTCCTGCGACAGGGTTACCCCCCAGCAGTAAATATGCTGGTACCCATTTATACACCTGGGTGGAGAGGGGCACTATGGAAGTAAGGTGTCTTGTCTAAGAACACAATGCAGTGCCCCGGTCATGGCTCAAACCAGTCGGGGGAACAAGTGCCAGTTGATGGTGACATCACTTCTCCGAGAAGTGGCTGAGCCCACAGTTTTTGTCCCAGAAGTTGCTAAGCAACATGACATATTTATAGGAGTGACGGCTTTCAGAGTACTCGTGAGCACTTGCGCTAGTTTTTGATTGGATGAAGTAATTCGGAAATCCTGGGAAATCCTTTGAGTGCTTCAACGAAGATTTGCCAAACCTGGAACTTATTCCCTCGACTGAATCCCACACCGCTCTCTGGTGTACTAACCATTAGGCCACCACGCCTCCCGCTGGAATTGACTGATGCATAATTTAAGACTTTGAGCTCTAAATGGCAAGATTTCTTGACAAAACCTTTTTTAGCTCAGGCTTGCAAAAGAAATCCAGACTATGGGAAGGTATAATAATTATAAAAAAATGATTGAAACAGCTTTACCTGTGAAATTTGGCCAAAAGGACCATTTGCCACCCTTAACATTGATGTCAATTTTAAGTTGTTCACATTGGATAATACCTGTAATTGGACACCCATGTGATTGTGCTCTTATTATGTAACTAATAAGCAGGTGGGGTGAACATTTTTCAGGACAGTGTTATAGACATACAATCATACATTCAATTATTACTTTCCATTTTTTCAGGGAATTGAAGCAATTGAAACTGCATTCTGTGGGTAGGAGATGCTTCTTTGTCATTTTTTTCTTTATAAATTGAAGGAAGTAGAGATTAAACCATGTAATTTTTTTTAAACCTATTTAATATATATGCAAATGGACCTTGGAAATACAATCTATGCACATGAAAATCAATCTCATCTCAAGAGGTGTTTTATCTTTATTTTAAGAATGATAGTTCACAATGAAGGTGATGAAGATCAAGATATTAAGGAACTTTTCCAAAATGTTTTTAAGCCTTTCTGGGCTGCTGTGCCTGTGGTAAGTGATTAATGACATGCACAGTACACAAATAACTTTATATCAAGTGGACAGTGTTAACTTGAGTTTTGGACAGAAAAAGTCCTGAATGCTCTGCTTCTTAATAATATTTTACAGGGGTCTTGTAGGTAGACTTACGTGCAAGATAGTCTGTTTGGTCAGAAAAGCCCCCCTGAGTGCTCGAGGATAGTCCCCCCCAGGGCGGGAGGGAGGGTTGAGAAACGACTGAACCAATCAAAAGAACAAAATGAAATGATCATGTTACAGGTCACGAAAGCCGGCCAGACACATCACGGTGCCCTGGGGCTAGTTAACTTATTCTATAGGAATATGACTTCCAGATGTTTGAGCATGTTAAATGCTGCCCTTAGCGCCTTGCCAATTCTATGCTCCTACATCTACATCCGTACCTCCATCCTTGTCAATAACACTGCCAGAGCTAAAGTTAATGGGTTTCGCTTGGCAAGATGTTGTGCGGAAAGCCCAATGTTGAGCTCGCTGGCGAGCTGTTGTCAATGGCCTATGCTCAAACCCCCCCCCAAAAAAAAAAAAAACAACACACACCTGGAGCGATGGGCCTAAGTAAGTAAGTATAGGAATATGAACCATTATCATAGTACCAAATTGATAATCTGGTTTGGCGGCTTTTCATTTTTGAAATACTGTATAATTATTGTAACATCTTATTTTCAGTAACATGCCCATAACTTGGTCTCCTTTCCGTAAATTTCATACATGGCAACAAAATAATATTACCATTGTTCATATGTAAATTATGTAGCTCATCTTATTTTGGGCTTGTTCCCAGTTCTGAATAATTTAGTTACACATTGGGTATTTGTACTGTAGGAAGCAAGAGAACAACTTATTCTTGACTTTGTCACATTCATCTACAATGAAAACAACCCCAGAAGAATAGACATTGCCTTTGGTTTGCTTGGAAGTTTAGTTGAAAGTTCATTGGTTCCTGCCAGGTATTTGAAATACTTCTTTATTTGAACATTATTGGTACCTGAGTGTGTTCAAAAAAGGGTTGAGCAACAAAATTAATGTTGCAACAACAAAATGTTTAAACGGAATAGAGCCTGGCTCTATTCCATTATTCCATTCAAGAATGTTCAACATGTTGAATGGCATATTTCAACATAAAATATGATACACTGTTCAACATGTGTTGAACAGCAGTTGCAACATTATTTTTTTGTTTAATAAATGTTGAACCATGCATCATTGGCTTAAGGGCCAGGGTTTAGGAGGATCCTGGGGTATGCCCCTGGGGAATTTTCTCAGATAAAGACCCTTGAAATGCTTCCCCCTTCATGACCACTTTCTCATTATTTTTTGTGTATATAACAGAGAATAAGCCAATTTTCACTCATGACTCAGTTGGCTGATGTCACACCTATGCAATATCTAATGTTACAATACACTTAAGATGTTCTAAATGATTTTATAAAAAACTAGCAAATAAAAAATTATGGTATATTGCAATTTCGCTTATAGACCATGATCAGGTATGTTGCCCTTGAAAAAGAAACTTATTCCGAATTTTGACCTAAAAATACCCTACATTGCAGGTTTTGGACTTCCTTTAGACTGTCCACAATTTTATTTTTAATTGGTTAGAGTTCTTGTAGTCAAATATAATTAATATTTGTTAGGCACGCCAGGTATCACGCAGTTCCTTAATTTTTAATAAAGGAAATATATGTAGCTACTTCTCATCTGTAATAAGCACTTGCCTGGGAATTTTTAAGAAAATTTGATAAATGTAAGAAGTACTTGTCTGACTACCCCTGATGCTTCCTTATATACTTCTCTCATTCACAATATTATACAGTAAGTTACATAAAAAAAAAAGGGGGGGGGGGGGGTAAAAGATTTTTTTTTTGGGCACGGGGGGAAAGGGGGGGGCATAACCGGAATTTTACGGTATCCTTTTCCCTCTACTAACCAGCCATATTGACATTTTACAATGTACGTGTTTATGTAGGTTGGTGTGTGATGCTATTCTAAAGACACCTCATCTCAGTTTCCAGAAGGAATTAATGTGGTGTAAAACATTCCAGCTTCTCTTGAAGATCATTGGTGGTGTTGATTATAAGGTGAATGATGCTATGTACTAGGCTTACCGTATTTACTCGAATAAGCGCCGCCCCCGAATAAGCGCCGCCCTCGAATAAGCGCCGCATTTGTGGCAAAAAAGTTAATAGCGCCGCCCCCGAATAAGCGCCGCAGTCCCGATGCGGCGCTTATTCGAGGAATTAAAACAGCACTACAAAGCAACTCTAAAAAAACTTGGACATTTTTTCCCCATCAAAAACGATGTTTTGCAGTACAAAGTGATTGTTTTACCGCTCGTCCATTAGTTTTTCTATGCAACATTTGTACAATACGTATTCTGTAAATGTTGTGTAGGTATCCAACTTGCCAGGACAGCTAGCGCCACTTTTCTCTTCAGCAAGAGACGAATACTGACAATAAAAGACGCTACTGTAAAAGATTAACTCTTTGTAGCATCCAAATTTTAAATAATTAGCGCTGCCCTCAAATAAGCGCCCCCTCGAATAAGCGCCGCAATTGAGGCGCGAAAATTAAATGCGCCGCGGCGCTTATTCGAGTAAATACGGTATGCAAACTTGCCTTGGCCCAATGACTTGACTGTTTCCTAAATAGAAGCCTAAGTATGCGTGATCATGAAGTAGAATACTGTTATGAAAATCCTAACTTCACTTCATTATATTACAGAGTTGTCGTGACATTTTAAGTTTGGTGTTTCAAATATTCCACACTATACCAATTGTTCCTGATGCTGCATTCACTGATCGTATACAGGCCTGTTTTAAGGTACGTGATTTACTACATAGTGTTTGTTATAGAGAAATCAGTTACTTCTTTATCATAGATCAATGACAATAATAATTATTGTGATAAAACCAATTATTATTATTTTATTGTGCAGATGGAATAAATTTTGTTATTTGCAGGTGCTTTTAGTAATAATTACTTCATGGTCTTGCAGTCATTCTGCAACTTGCACTATTATACCTGTCCAGTTCAGGAGACTTTTTTTCCCTACAGTATAGTTTCTGTTCTACAACATGTATCTGGTTACTGGTTTCAGGTTGTACGTTACATTCTAGACAGGAATGCTTGCCTATTGCCAGCCTACTTCGTTATAAATGAGGTATTAAATCATCTTAAATTTGTCAATAAAGAGCTTCTCAGAGTACATCTACTTGAATGTATAAAAATGCTTATTGATTAAGTGTGAGGGTGAAAAGTATTACAAATATACCACCTTAATCGAGCTTGATTTTGTAAAATTTTGTGAAAAGTTGTGAAAATGTATTGGTAAATAAATAATGTCTACGTACCTCAAACATGTTACAAAGATGAGGTGTAAGTGAATTTTTGTGCAGCTTATGATATAGTTAAAGGTACTATCATTGTGCGTTAATTTGCAGATTTACAAAAATTTTCCTGAGGGAAAGGTCAAGCCTCATTGGGTATGTAGATGTACTCAGCAAGGGTACAAAAGGCAGATGTCTAATCTAGACCCAGGGAAATACACATGCACCCTGAAAACAACTAACCAATCAAATAAGAGTCAAGTTTCCTGAGTGGCAGAGAAGTAGTGCAGAGAGGGTGTTCACATTTTGTGCCATCCCATCTATTCCTTTACAGTGTCACTACCTAACATTTTTATTCAGCATACAAATATTACAAATATTAAATAAAACTACAGCTGTACCAAAACACCAAAACGTTAAGCTTCAAAATGCAATTGAACAGAAAAAGGTATATACTACCTGAGATGGTAAAACTGAGACCTGATCATCTGAGATGTAAAACCAAAGTCATTCAGTGCCAAGTACCTGTTACTCTTTTCCAGCTAATGAAAACTAGATGTCTTGTAAATTATGCTATTTTCTCAAATGAATAATTAATGTCTTGTGGTAAAGTATTGACCTCAATGGAGATAACTTGTAACCAAGTTAAGCGGAGATTTACTAAACAGTGTTGACACTATTGGTGGTTCCTTTGTTAGGCTATTGCCAAGCTTCTTTCAGATTTTATGGAGACATTCAGGCCTCTTGCCCGCATGGTGTCTGTAATTGGTAAGTACACCCTTAAACAACTGCAGGGCCCTGGGTTGACAAAGGCAACGAAAGAGCAAAGTGTACGTCTTACCTAAGATTACAACACAAGGACCCTGATTAGGGCACTACTCATAAGGTTATGGTACATATATGTATAAAATATTACCGTGTATCATCAGGCATGATAGTTTGAGTGCAGACGAACCAGTAGGAGGAGTAATTTGTTGAGTGTATTCATCCTGGAAGAGAATGTTATTGGTAATTTACATGCAGTAATCTACAAGACCCATAGACTACATGCAGTGCCCCTTTTTTTAGTCCATCAAGCTAAGTGTAAAGCAAAAAAAAAAATGCAAAAAAATAGAGGGAGCGACAAGATGCACATCTCACCCCCCGATTTTGGGAGGCCATTTTCCTTCCTTATTTCTACTTCTTGCTCAATGGGCTAAGTAAAAAGCAACTAGGGTCCTAGCCTGCGAATACAGCCCCCTCTCATTCGCTTCTGCAACGAAGAGCGAAATGCGTTTGGCTCTTCGTTGCGGGAGCAAATGAGAGGCAGCTGTATTCACAGGCTACTGGGTCCAGAGTGATTATTACTGTCACTCAAAGTCAGGTTGTTTGATTACAGCTTTTCTCACGGCTACTCTTAGGTGGATGTTCACCATGTTTCTTGGCAAGATTTGGGGGTCCCTGAACTTTCAATTAGGCCTAAGGTGCGACCCTTTTAGGAGGGCCTGGGTCAACATTTAGGCATGGACGGTGTATTCCAATATTTTGAGTGCAAATCTATTTAAAGATTTCACATTTTCTCAAAATAACTCTCAATCCAAGTTTAGTCCTCCCTAAAAAGTGATTTTCCTATTTGGCTAAAAGCTGGACAATAACTTTAAAAAATATCCAAAACTGTGGCATGACTTTGTGATAAATATTATAGTTGAAGCACGAGTCATGTCTTTGATATCCATGACATTGTTCTTGATTTGATTAATACCGGTATATGTAATATACCATACTTAGTCTAATAATCAAAGAATCATTAAATTATGCTTTTGTACTCCATTCACCACAGGTCGCCCATCCCTTCTTCCTGTGATTGGTCATCCTGGCTCTTCCATAAGTGTGTGGAAACTAGATCCTCACACACTTAGTTTCCCTCTAAAAGGACTTCTGCCATACGACAAGGTATGTTAAGATAACAAACTAGTGGTAGTTTCTTTTCAACAAAGCCCTTAGCTCCCAAAACCCTCAAAAAACCCTCAAATTATTCCAACAGATAACTATACATTTTTCATTATGTTACATGTAATACTGAGAATCTGGTGATAGACCACTACACTACATATAAGTTAATAATATTATTGTCTCTGTGGTCTTGTCTGTTTGAAGATGTATTTAAATAAATGAGCAAACAATCAATGTTGTAGTTCTTGTATGTAATTATAATTTCTCTTTTTCGAGAGTTCCATGGCTATGTTGTGGTTTAAATTTATCTTTGGTTTAAAATTTTTCAAACCAGTTTGATTTTTATATCCTTTTGTTTCAGATTATGATAATGAATAGGAGACAATGAAAAATAAAAATCAAACTGGTTTGAAAAATTTTAAACCAAAGATAAATTTAAACCACAACAGCTACATCAAAGTCACTCTCATGACTTTAGAGTGACCTTGAAGCCCTACATTTACCTTCCTTGGAAATGGGCAAGGAGAATTTGATTTGAATTTCAGTACACAGTAAGGCTAATCTTTTTGCCAGGCCTTTAAATTCACTGCTCAAAACTTTAAAATTTATTGATTGATCCCGTGGTCAGAATATAAATAATAATCAACAATAAAGTTATTTAGAAAATGTTCTGGTGGTAAAGTGTCTCCTTTTGGTTCACAATTTTGTTGTCTGACATTTTGTTGTCTTACACTTGCAGGATTTGTTGGAACCTCAGACTAAACTGTTACAGTATGTTATTGCCCAGCCATATTCCCGTGATGTTATCTGTACCATGTTGGGACTCAACAAACAGGTTCCTACTCCATAATTTATTATATTTGTGCATGTAGTCATATTGAGGATATTATAAATAGTAATAGTGATTTTCACTGAAGTTTCAACATTAAGATTTACATTTGCTTTGGTTTTGCATCTCTACACTTATTGATTGGTTTAAGAACTCCTGCCACTTGCTCAACCAATCAGAACCAAAGCCAATCATGACTCACTCACACAGGCTCTCCCACGCTGCATGCCAGATACACAAAATTGTATTTGCTTGTTTACCTTCATACATGTAATACTGAATGCAACTTGTACATCAGGTAATAAATTACAGCTGTTATCAGACAACATTTTGAAATTGTTATACTTGTACAGGTATGTTAATTCACTTATTGAATGGTTGTTTCATCTCCTTTTTCCAGCAAAAGCAAAGATGTCCAGCTTTAGAAGAGCTCTTAGTTGACCTGATAGTTGTAGCCATGGAAAGGTCAGAGGAGAATGAAGCGAGCATTAGTGAGACAGGATGTCAGCTGCTGTGGCATCATTTGTCGAGCCACCTTATTTTCTTTGTGCTTTTTCAGTTTGCAAGCTTTCCACACATGGTCTTATCCCTCTACACAAAGGTACACTGCTTATTCATTTCCATAACGGATATTGTTCACCCAGAAACTGTTTAATGGTAGAGTGTAGTCCGTTATTGCTAAGTCCATAGAACAGAGAACTATTTAGGTTAGAATGGGGCATGATACTTCAAATAAGCATAATGTTATTTCCTCATCAAAATTGCGGGCATCAGATGTGGATGGATAATCTTTATTTAAAACACGGTCAAATTCATCAGCTCACAATACAACAATCTAATTATAATATATATACAAGAAAGAGGGGAAATATAAAAATATATGTACAAAAATAAAAAGCTGCTTTCCATGAATGCCGTGCCCTAGAGTACTCGTTCAATTAGTTTTTTAAATTGCCCAAGGGACTCTGCTTGTCTTACGTTAATAGGAAGACTGTTCCACAAGATGGCGCCACTGTACGTAAAGCTGTTTTTGTAATAGTTAGTGCGCGGTAATGGAACATTGAGTTTGTTTTCAGAGTCCCTTAGGTTGTACGCGGTTTCTCGTTTTTCAAATTTAGATGATAGGTAGTCTGGAGCCAACCCGTGCAGAGATCTGTAAACCATCGTGGCTTTTTGAATTTGCTGCTGGCGAGCTAGATTTTTCCATCCTAGAATTTCAAATAAATCACCAGCGTGCGCGTCATAGTTTGAGAAGGTCAAAACACGGGCTGCTCTATTCTGTAGCTTTTGTAGCTTGTTTTGCAAAGTAATCCCACAGTTTCCCCAAACAGTACTGCAGTAGTCGAAATGCGGTTGTATTAAAGCTCTGTATATTAGGTGTAAGGTTGCTTGAGGGACCAGGTGCCTTACTCGTTTTAAGGCCCCAATCCCAGAAGCAATTTTCTTTGTTAGTTTCTCGATATGACTACTCCAATCAAGTCTGTCGTCGATGATCACTCCAAGTGATTTTGCAGACTTGACCTGGCTAACTTGAAAATCGTTTATTGCAACTTTCGGGGAACCTGTAAGATTACTAAGCCTCTGCCTAGATCCAATAAGTATAAACTCGGTTTTAGTCATATTTAGAGTAAGTTTGTTTGTCAATATTCCTATCTTCCTAAGTGAACTATACAGCCAAACAAGAGCAAGCCAAGGGTAGAATGGCGTCATTGGTAATATGCCACAAGAGGCTAGACAAATTATGGTGCATTATCCTAATCTCTTGACCCCCCCCCCCCCAGCATCTTCAAGCCAACAGAGCTCTCAAGACGTCAAGTTCCCAGCACTGCAAAATTCCCAAGCTTAAAATGTGAAATACTTATTAGCCATACATTTTTTTCTTTTTTCTTTCCTTTGATTAACAGTTAAGCGGAAGGAACCTTAAAAAAGGAAGGGATCATCTGATGTGGGTTTTACTGCAGTTTATCTCTGGAAGTATCCAGAAAAATCCTGTAAGTTAACTTAGGGTGTACAATGTACACTGTAGATGCAGCCTATAAATGTTAATGAATCACTGAATTATTATGATTAACATGCAGTCACCACTTTAAACTGAATTGCACTGTATTTTGCCAAAAAGGACTTAGATAGTCAATCCTCCGAAGTTGCGACCATCTTAGTCACCATGACGACTAGAATTTGGGAACTGGTGACTAAATTGTGGAGCAAGTCGCCAGCCTGGCGACCACAAGAAGACTGCTCCAGAGCTTGAGCAAATTTATCACCCAAACTGAAAAAATAATGCTCTGAACGTTATGGATTCATATAAAAAAATTAGTTGTTCTGGGGGGGGTCCTTTTTTTTCTTTAAACCCCCCCCCCCCAAAAAAAAACCACCCTAGACCTACTGGGGAAAAGGACCACAAAATTTATTCTCTTTGTTTCTTTCATTAAGTTTTTTTCCCAGGAAAAAATTGTGGTGAAGTTTCGTTTCATTCACGCTTTTTGGCACGTAGATTTACAATCTATATTTTGGCGACCAAAATTGCCCATGGCGAATTAACGTATTGTAAATACTTATTAGGTAGTCGCCAAGTGGTCACTAAGGAAAAAAGTTAACTTGGAGAGTTGGCAGTTTATTTTTTATTTACTAGTTATATTGTAGAAGTAGGTGTTATTTGGTTTTATTTCTTTATATTACATTTTTTTTTTATAGCTGAGTGATTTTCGGCCTGTAATGAAGCTCTTTGATTTGCTCTACCCAGAGAAACAGGTTGGTGATGGTGTGATAAAACTCAGTTGCTCACTCATAGTTGTAGTGTGTCGTATTCTGTTCATCTTAGGAAATACATTAAAATTTTTAAATTAGTCTGACTGCTGTAAAGATGACTTTGCTGAGTACAATTGACAATTATTATTCCATCAGCGTGCATTGGATATGAGTTTACTATATAAGTTGTCTAATGTATAATCATCTCGTCCAATGAAAAATCATTGCATTTTTTTCAACATTAAAAATAGCCATGCTAATTTTAGTTAGCAAAAAAAAAGACTGTAAGGCAACTTTTGTTGACCATGTTTGTTTGACATGTGTTTTAATGGCTGACATCCAGTGGCTGCTCAGCTATTAAAAACTATGGAAATACTTTATCCAATGCTCCAGGTTTTAACAATCAACATTTGTCAATTAATTATTAATTTTAGTATTCTGGACTAGTTTTTGCTTCAGTACAGTTTTGTTTTAAAAAGTCAGACAAGGGTCATCAATAGGCTGGCAAAACAATAACTGAACACTAAAAAAATTAAAAATTGATACTCAATAATTATTAGCTGTCGGAAATGTATTAAATTAAAGGAGCTCTCCTTGCACCTTATGCTGTGTACACCATTGTGAACTTTTTAATATTACCGGCTATATATTTTAACGATGTCAGGACTTAGGAACTTATTACCTAACTTTTTTTTTATTGTTCTGTTCTAGCCACTGCCCCTCCCTGACATCACTAAGGCTGATTCAGTTCACTCATTAGCTATGGCCTGCATCTGGGTTCACTTAGCAAAGAAGGTAAACTAAGCTTACAAGTTAAAATTAATTCCTTTGATTTTAAGGTGTTTTATGTATTGTCTAAAATATCTGCAAATGCTTTACTGCTCTCAATTTCCTTGTACTCTCTATATCTGCATTGCAACATTTTTAAGAGGATTCAATTTTACATGAATGACAACATTCTCTGCAGGCAAAAGTTTTCAAAAGAGTTTGTTTTCTATCTAAACAGAAAGTGAGTTTCTTTTAAAAAAAGGTTATGCTAAAGCCTATACGACAGATAGTATAACCTTAACCAGCCTGCTTTGGTTCAAGGTTATTAATGAAGATGAAGTTTTTAACATAACTCGAGCATGGGACAAAGAAAAATTCTGAGTCCCCGACGGGAATCGAACCCATGGCCTCCCAGATACCGGTTGGGCGCTCTAACCAACTGAGCTATGAGAGACTCGTTGTGAGCTGGGCCATTTTACTAGGTTGATAAGTGACACGCGTCCTGCATACTGCTAGGATCAGCAATGTCGAATTCATCATTTACCATCTTTATTATTTACAAGGTTATGAATAATTGAAGGCCTAAGCGCAAGAAACGCACTTTGTGTTTTGGCCAAATTTAAAAAATGTCACAAACAACTCCAAATTTCGCATGCAAGTTCGTTTACGTGTGCTTAACATTGATCTGTATTCAAATTCGCTGAATCTAGCTTCGTTTTTTAGAAATTACGTATGCAAAGAACAAAGGCGTTTTGCAAAGCTTACGTTCTCCACCGTCAGCCAGCAGCATGAGTTTTTTGATACATCGCGTGTAAATCTTTCCTTCTAGCGTTATTTAACTGTCCGGGGAGGTTGAAAAACGTGTCAGAGCCATGATTTTAGTTCCTATCCACCATTTTGAGGATTCGCTTTAAGAAAAGGACTGGACTGAACACATTGTGACGCGATGTCACCTGATAGGCGTCACGTGAGAGGAAAGAGAAAAAAAAAATGGCCGTTTGTTCCTGAAAATCATTTGAAGCCTTTGGTTAGTTTTAGCGTAAGTGCTGCTGCCAGGTGGTTGAAGGACATCATTAAGTCTGAATACCCGTAAGTTTACAGCATCGCTCGAAGAACTGAGTGATGTTTCTGCCTTTATTTTGTACAACAGCGCTGTTTAGCGCTTCGGAAAAAACGTTGCACAAACCGAGGTAGTTTTGAGCCTGGCGGCATAGAGAGTCTAAAACAAGAGGTTTCTTGCCGGGAACTTCGTCAACGCGAGTTTTGCAGGATCCGCTCGGGTGCTGCCGCGACAAAGTTGCCGAGAAGTGACCTGGTTTTAGACTTTAAAAAATTCTTTATATGTTCCCCAGGACACCTTCCCTTCGCAAAATATTTTCTGTGTCTCATTAAATATTCATCAATGAATCTATCGATTCGTGCGAACGAAAACCTCATAAGTTTATCTTGTTTTCGCGGGATTTTGTAGATGTGTGATGATGTAAGGAGTGGAGATAGAAGTGAGAGCAAGCCGGCGGCACTCAACTGAAAGCAAAACTAGTATAATGTGACAACACGAGCAAACGTATTCAATCAACAATCAGTCTTTATTTCACTTTCAGCTCGGCAAATTCAGTACAGCTAACGGTAACGGTAACAGAGTAGAATAGTCTTGCCCGAAACAACAAAAACTAGATAACTGCAAACAGACTGCAGAAAAAGCTAGCTGCAAGCAAACTGGCGTGAAAGCTTACTGCATTAAAAGCGCGATCTATAAAAGGTTGAGGCTGACTCTGATCCTAAACTTAACTTGAAACGGCTTAACTCCCTAATCCCTTGGGGTTAGTGTTAAACTTTTTTTTTTTTTTTTTTTTTTTTTTTTGCGTTAGGGCTAGGCTTTTGCGTTAGGGCTAAGTCTGTAACCCTAACCTGAAACTCTAATCCCGACCCTACGGCCTTGGGGTTACCTTTTGCGTTAGGGCTAGGACTGTAACCCTAAAAGTTTAGCTGACTTCATCGTCTTGAGAAACAAAAGCTTTTGTAAAAGAAAAGTCAAAAGACGCCGCGCAAGCAAAAACCTTGTCTTTTTGCATGTGTTATTTTTCGAAAACGAAGGAGAGACCAGAAAAATTAAATACAGGGCAGTGTTGAGCACACGTAAACGAACTTGCGTGCGAAATTTGGAGTTGTTTGTGAGAATTTTCAATTTGGCCAAAACACAAAGTGCGTTTCTTGCACTTACGCCTTCAATTAATGCACTCAGGAAGTGACAAGATAACTCAATAAAAAGAGGAAAAAAAAGCTGCACTTCTTTTGGGCCCCTTTTACTCCACTGAGCCTGGTAGCCTGTTCCAGGTATTGGTTAGTTGGGGAAACAAAAGAGTAGAGGACCGGGGATGGGGCGAGATTACAGGTGCTCTCTCATCTCCTCTCCTCTCCTCTGTTTTCTCGCCTTGCCCTTTTCAACCGGTTATTCTTTGCACTCCCTTCAATTGACAATATGCCTGGAACATGCTCCTTCCTTGCATGCATGGATTTAAGCCTTTGCCCGCGGTCTGTTTCGGGCGGTCTTATTCCTTAAGATAATGGAGCATACTGGACAAAGAAATTCACCCTTAATTTAGATTTTGCAGTCTTTAAAGATTAAAGAGTCATGAAAAGACTTGTTTTCCATTTTTTGACCTATAAGTTATTGTTTTTTTTTTTTTTTTTTTTTTTTTTTTTTTTTTTTTTTTTTTTTTTTTTGGTTTTTTCCCCCCTTTTCCCCCCCATTTTTTTTTATTATATATTTTTATTTTTTTGTTGTAAATATTTTTTGTAATGTTGGGAAATCTTACTGAACAGTAACCCATAAGGGTTGAAACGTGTAACTTCCTATGATTCGTATTATTCAAAGCGTTTGCACATTTGTGTCCATTAAGTTCCATATTTGGAAAAACACAAGAAAAAATTAACCAATCAAAATTGCAATACTTGGATTGAATTCACAGTGCGCGCTAGCTCACACTTGATTGTTTTACAAGCTTGTTGAATTAAGTTAAATTTGGTTAAATTCTCCTGCTTTATGTTTATTTATTATGAATTTCTTCCTTTAATTAGTTTCTGTGACTAATTTTTGGTGTCCGCGTCGGAATTTAAGTAACTCACCACAAAACTGAAAATGTTGTTGCATGTGTCATTACATGTATAAAGCATTCGCATACTAATATGGCAAACAAATATTGGCAAAAGTAAATATTCAAAGGCTGTGAATGCACGTTACCCGTTTCAACCCCTATGAGTTTCTGTACTGTATCAATCCTTTTCTTTATTTTTCTAAGGCCCAGTCTGAGGATGTAACTTGGAGACCAGCTGTTCCTCACACACTTAAAGATCAAATTGAGTAAGTAACCTGGCTTTTATACAGTGGTTGACATTTCAAAACTTTTTTGTGAACTAGCACTAGACATCCCAAGAGCCAGTAAGACCAGCCAGGGACAATCTAATTAAGTCACATTCAAAGTAGCCAATCATTATATTAAATGATTTTGTTTTCAGGTTTATACAGATGTCCTCTAGAACAGCTGCAGCTAACTCATTTTCCTTGTCAAATTACAAGATTCCTCTTCTCTGCAATGCCTGTAAGTATTTAAAGCACATCATCAGCCGATATTTTCGGTCAGCAACAAACTAACCAAACAAATTAACAAATAACAATCAAACGATAGATCAAATATTTAATTAGTCAATAGATTGATCGATCAATCAATCAGTCAATCAATCATTAAATGTAAGATAATTATTTTTCTTGTTGCTGTTGATAAAACGCAACATTGAGTGTACAAAGGTTGAGTTTTCTTGACATCATGCAGATTTCTTTTTTACTATCTAGGAGAAGTAAAAAACCTGACAAGCACTACCTTTTTCGTTTGCGTACTATGGAGGAATGTTTTTTAAAAGATGTTATAAAATGTCCGAGTAATTGCGCACGCTGTGATTGGTCAGTTCGTGTTCATTATAGCTCAATAAAGCACGCTGCATACGTTACGCGCATGCTTTATCGAGTTATAATGCACGATGCTTACGTCACCAGTTTTAGCGTGCGCAATTTCTTTAACATTTCATAAAAGAAATAAAAAACTTTCTCCTCATGCATTGTTGAGTTATAAAAGCACTTGGGAATTTTCAAGAACACTTGAGAGGTGCGAGAAGCACTCGGCTGCACCTCGTGCTTCTCTATGCACTTCTCTCATGTTCTTGAAAATTCCCGCGTGCTTATATAACTCAACAATGCACTCGGGTGCGTTTTTTTATTCCTTTATTTATGTTAGTGTCCCTGTTTACAGCTGAAGGATAGTTAAACATGGTGATAGTAAACCGTAGTTAGTCTACTAACTATGGTTAAACAGAAATTTTATTTGAGGAGTTCTTCAGTCAGTTGAGTGCAAAGCGGTGAGGTAAATATTCACCACTAGCCACCACCACTTTGGTAAATAGTTGTTTCAGTATATACTAAAACAGTGAGATAATATAGCCCAAAAGAAAATATTTTTGACAAGTTTATTCCCTTCAAAGATGGCAATTTTCTTGCACACATGGCTCGGAGATAAATAGCAAAGGATAGTCAAAGTTTGAGTAGCCAATCAGCGCGTGTCAAAAACGCTATCCACTGTTTTAGTTTATACTAATATATAATATTCTAAATTGTTTTTATTTACACACCTACAGACAGCACCAACCCAGAGTGTTTCACTGTACCCATGGCTGTGCTGGTTGAAATGTGTTATGGAAACAATAAAGCTACAACACAGTTACCAGGCCCTTCAAACACTCTTGCAGCAGGCCCAACAGTTCCATGTCCAATGAGTCTGTTGGATTCACTCACTGTTCATGCCAAAATGAGGTGAGGCTGACTCTTTAATAGGGATACATGGGTAATTAAAGTTCTTGTAAAAGAGTATTAGCCCTAATGATTTGTACTCGGCATGGCAACTTTGGTTGATATGGTGGCTTAGTGGTTAGCAAGCTGGACTCTGGCCACAGTCTTTACGTAACTAATGTAAGTGTATTTTTGCTAAGTCCCGAGTCTACTGAAATCAGCAAAAATATTCCAAAATAGAATGTTTGAATTTTTTTCATTTAAGTGGTCCTTAGAAACATTTTTTTCTGAAATGGAAAAATATTATTCTTCTTTGGTAGTTAAAGCCTGCATAGCATTGCAATTTGTTGGTGTGAGGGCACAAAATTAGTGGAAAAGCTGGGAAAGGAATGGGGAGGAGGCAGTGATCCCTCTGGCTGTTTCGCTGCTCATTTTGTGCCCTCTTGCCAAGAAAACCACCACGCTGTGCAGGTTATGGTAGATCTAACAGTCATTTGCTTGTTAGATTAACCCTTTGAGACTTGTAGAAACAGCCATATCTGAAACTTGCTGCTTTTGTAAGTGATTCCCTTGATTTAACATTCATGATGGAGTTCTGGATTAATTAATGTTTTGGGTTAGTTGTAGATCCCATTATATCCATTAGCGTGCTGTCTCAAGTCAGTGTTTTCTTTTCAGTCTCATTCACAGCATTGTCAATCGTATCATCAAGCTGGGCAACTCCCAGTCATCTTTTGCATTGGCCCCAGCATTGGTAGAAACCTACAGTCGTTTGCTTGTCTACATGGAGATTGAGTCACTTGGAATCAAAGGATTCATTAGTAAGTCTGATTGAAGAAAATTAGCCTCTAATTAGTAATCATTGGAATATATTTTCTTTAAGTATTCTTTGTTATTATTGATTCTGGTATGAAAGATAGATGAATGTTTGTTTGTTTCTCTAATAATAATAATATAATGGAGAGTGGAGATGGAGAGTGTATTGATCTCTGGATTAAGTTGAATGTTAGGGCCTGGTTAGGGTCCTTTTATTGGCTCAGGTGTCTAAATGGGTAATGGCGATGTGTTAGAATGACCTGACAAAAGTGCTGGGACTATAGCTTTAAAGAATTTGGATCCTACCCATGAGAAGTAGTGCTGTGATGGGTCACTAATAGCCTGTATGCAAACTTTCCTTCACTACTTCATCTTTTTCTCTTTTGTCACAACCTTTTTTACTGAGTAAACTAAAGTCATTTAAAAGTATAACAAGACATTATGAATATTTTTGTTTATTTCAACCATCTGCAGGTTCTTTGCTTCCCAATGTGTTCAAGAGTCATGCTTGGGGAATTCTTCACACACTACTAGAAATGTTCAGTTACCGACTGCATCATATTCAGCCTCACTACAGAGTTACCCTGCTCTCCCATTTACACTCGCTTGCTGCAGTGCCACATACAAATCAGAATCAGCTTCATTTGTGGTAATTTAACTCATTATTTAACCCAATTACTTCCAGGGTGGAGGCGTGGTGACATTATGGTCAGTGCACTCGATTCACAATCAAGGGATTTGGTTTCGAGGCCTGGCCAGGGTCATTGCATTGTGTTCTTGGGCAAGATGCTGGTACTGTAGTCTCACAGCGCCTCTCTCCACCTCTCCACCCAGTTCGAGGGTACCAGCAATTTAAGACTCGGGGTAACACTGTAATGGCCTAGCATCCCATTTAGAGGGAGTAGAAATACTCCTAGACCCTAAATGCTATGGAAACCGTGATGAGCTTCAGCAAGACTGGGCACTTCGGACCAATGAAGACTTTATCTGACCCATTTACTACCCTTTTCTTTCTTTTTTTCCTTTTTTTTCTTTGGGGGGGGGGGGGTGGATAGGTTTATCAAAGTTATTGATGTATGCTTTGCTGGTTACTGAATATTGGTGTTAGCTACAAAGACAAAGCGCATGTGTTGATTTTGAAGCAATCATTTTATAAACTAGATGAAAATAAAGTTTTATAATTTTCATGATAATAACTGTCACGTTTGTTCACTGTGCTGGTTATTAGTGAACATTTTATCAAATGTTTTTTGTAATGTCATGTATATACGTTTAGGGAGACCTACTGAAAGTCATTCATGTCAGCTGTTAATGGTAATCGTTGTACATTTAACAGTGTTGAAAGCACGGCCCTCAGACTAATCACAGGATTAGGAAGCTCTGAAGTACAGCCGCAACTGTCTCGTTTTAATCCCGAGCCAAAAACGGTAAATACAAATCACAAGTAACACATAGATACCCAAAAATACTAGACACACCGGCAAACGCTAAGAGGATCCTGTTTTGAAATATTTCCAGCTTTGTTGTTAGGAGGAGAAGTTGTTCTGTTTCATCACGAGTTGGTGCAATAATAAATGAGCAAAATTATTAGTTGTTTCTAAAGAAACGGTTGTGCTGCGTCGGCAGGCAAGTGAAACTGGGCAAGTGCATGCACATTTTCACTTGTATGCACTTGGGCTCCGTTTGGCCAGGACTTTCGATGTCTTGTGTACACTTTGGTCAAGATCAAATTTGCACGCAAGTCAACGTAAGTTTTCCACACTTTGACCACCCAACGTAGGTAAATAAACCGCCGTACATTTACATTTCGAGCATTACCCCCTCGTTGGAGCAAAACTAATATACATCAACACAGCTGTGAATTATTGTTAATTTCTTTTCATAGCTATTGTCTGCTGAATCCGAGGAACTGAACCGAGCCCTTGTGCTGACCATTGCACGGGCTATGCATATCACTTGTAAGTAGCAGCTTGTATTGTATTTTTTTTCTTTTTCGGTTTACACTTCTTGTTAAGCTTGTCACTATGTTTTAAAGAGTAAATATTTCTTTCGTTTTTAAAGGTTTTTTACTTGGTATTTTTAGTTACAGTTTGAGATTTTCTTAAGTTTAAAATATTGCCCTGTGTGTTTGTTTACAGCTGCTGAATCAACTGTTAACTGGTATGAAGGAATCCTGACATCTCTGATCACCAATACACCACACAGGTACATATACATTATTTATTAGCCAATATTTTAATGGTCAAAATAGGTTTCAAAACCGTGATCGCCAATAATCACTTAGGTGCCTTTTGAAGGTTCAGAATTTAATTTCAGAACATATATTTTTAACAAAACAAATAAATCGCTCAACCGCTACAAAAAAATCGATGTTCAGAACAAAAAGTTTGTATACAAAAAAGCTACTTTGGTCTTTAATAGAACTGGGCTGTGGTGAATGGCTGGCGCGTTGCGGTTGCAATCTTGGTATTCCCTGATCGAGCCTGCATCCATGCTTATGTATTTAGTCAACTGGTCATGTCTCAACAAATGGGATTTATTCTGTTCTTCACAGCATCTCTGTTTAGAAAAGCAGCACTTCATTATCACTCATTGACATTTTATACCAGTTAAGTTTGAAATTGTTTTTAACAATTTCGCTTATTACTTTTCTTATTTGTTTGCTTTATTTAGTTGGGCGAGCCACACTTTGGCGTGTTTTCCTCAAGCCCTTCGACAATTTTACACACAGAATCCATGTCCTCACGAAACTAAACAAGTACTACGACAAAGAGTTGAAGACGAGTACAGGAGATGGAAATGTAAGTGTAATATTTCTGCAAAGTTCTCTTCTCTCTGTTTTAGGTGTTTATAACCCGTAACACACGAATGTCATTAACTTTAATGTTACAGCAACTTTACAACAGTGCAAAGAAACCATACAAACCGAAACGTGTTTAGTAAGAGATACTCAAAACAGACATGGTACGAACTAAAATGGAACTACAAAAAAAACACACAGACATGACTGGCAGTTCTCTGTATATATTGACACGTCTTAAGCAGTAGCCACAAAAAAGAACTCCAGAATTTCACCTTGAGAATTGCAATGGCAATATGTAAGTAACATCTTATTATATCTTTTTTAGCAATGTCATCAGAAAATGAAATCTTTAATCATTTCGCGGATCCATCGTCGACAAATGTTTTCATTTGGTAAGCATTGCCAATGTTATGTTGAGACTGGTACTGTATAATAGGCGATTTCTGAGTTAGCTTTTGCCTCTGTTTCAAAACGAGTCTTCGTGCGAAACTATTCATATGTAAATGTATTTCAACTGCACGTCCATATTCATGCAAATAAAAGTCAATTTAATTTGAATGGTTTCGCATAAGGACTCGTCAAAATGAGGCAAAAGTTAACTCGAAAATGGCCTGTTTTACTGGCAACATACAAGATATAAATGTCCTATCATACAAAAATAAGAGTCTCTGAGACTTGAGGGATGAGAGTTTCATTGAGAAAGAAAGCAAACATATATTTTCATCTTGAACAACACACACTGTTAGTAGGCTGTGCAAAGTGGAATAAGCAGCGTTATATGAGCTAGCAATACATGATAAATGTCTGCTTCCAGAAAACATGAGGTCCATGGAGCTAAGAGATACAGAAAATAAACTGCAAAATTAATTGCCAGTCAGTAACTAGCATTTGTACCTTGCAGTATTTTGTGGAAGATGTTACTGGAATCAGGCCGTCTCAGTCCAGTGTGTCACAAGTAAGTCTTCAGTCAAAATTGTCTTCTACTTTCCAGATTTAACCTGATCGTTCAAATATCCTCTTCACGTTTCATATGCTAAGTGAGGTTAAGGAATATTCTAAGTCGTTGTAGGGTTTTATTAGAGTTCACGCCTAACAAGACTCTGAACATTGTTTTTCGTTAGAGTTCTGGAACGTTTAGGAGCACGTGCGCTAACAGCTCATGTCCGAGTGTTTGCTGATTACTTGGTGTACGAGTTTTCTACGTCTGTAGGAGGAAAACACGTTAACAAGGTTTGGAACAGGGACTCGATTAATGGTTGGGCTTGTTTGTAATTGTATCTGTTACTAGTTTTGTTATACATTGATGAAATATGAGCTTTCGAGGGAACTAAAAGATTTAATTTCGGTAGTTCTTTGCGGTTGCTGTTTTTACTTTTGGGTGTTGCTACACAAACACGAAAACTTGAAGAAGAACTTTAAAATATATACGTTATAATTTATAGGCCCTAATGCACAAGTTTTTGTGACCAACCCAAATCCTTATCGGATGCACACCAATAGTTGTGTCTTCTCAAGTTAGCAGCTTTGTCTAACATGTTAATTTATTCCCTATCTACAGTGCATTACACACCTTAATGACCTAATATGGAAGTACAATGTTGTTACTTTGGACAGACTTGTTCTTTGCCTGGTGAGTGAAGCATTGTTCACTAAATTTCCGTTTTAAATGAGCAGGTTTCTTGTATTCAAGGTGTCCATACCTTGTTTTATATCAAATTTAAATATAACGGTAAGCCTTTTTTTATTTTTTTTATTTGTGAATTTCAAGGAGCCAGCGGATGATTGAAATGAAATGTTGTTTTCTTAGGCTTTGCGTAGTCATGAGGGAAACGAAGCCCAAGTTTGCTTCTTCATCATTCAGCTGTTATTGTTAAAGCCTCACGACTTCAGAAATCGGGTGCACGCTTTCATACGGGAGGTAGGTTTTTGTAAGACTGTAAAAAAAACATCAAATGGATAAAACGTTTAGTGTCTGACCTACGAACACAGCTGCCTTTGTTCGCTCCCAGGTTCGCTGGGCCTCTCTCCGAGGCAAACGCCCAAAAGTGCTGGGAACGATGAGAGATGGATGCATTCGCAGGCTAGAGATTATCCAAAGTTGAAAATGTCGGATAAAAAAAACTGAATTCAAAGTTGGCACTATAGATCTTTGTACAGTGAAATTTGCCATTTAAAAATGGGACAAACGTACCGTGAAATACAGTGTTTGTATGGGAATTTCAGAGAGTTCGGAGTCAAGTAACTTTTATAACATTAAATTATAAGGAAAATATAAGGAAAGTAATTACTGATAATTACTGAGGGATGTGATCTTGGTGGAAACCTGCAATAACTAATAGCGTTTTTAGTTTTCCATAGATTTGTGGAAAAGGTAACTTAAAAAACTGAATTCAAGTTGGTGCTATTCCTGGATAAGCTTAATCCTGTTTTGAACGACTTTGTTATTTTAACTTTCAGCTAACTTGAAATCAGTTTGAATTTTATTATGACTTGTTGTTTGCAGAACTCGCCTCAACACTGGCTGCAAAATGAATGGCATCAGAAACACATGGCCTATCACACGGTAAGATTTCTGTTCGTTGCTCTAATTACAATCAAATTGCTGTATTGTTAAATCCAATTACACGACAGGAAGAAATTATGCGTTATTCAATGGGCATACAAGAACCGGAATTCGAATTTTCAGGATAAATTTTGATCAAACGAAACGAAATTTAGTTCGAGTTGGCGGGGAATTCGAGTTGTTCGAGTTAACCGAGTACAAATGACTAGAAAGTAAGGTCAAATCCAAAGGAAATGGGACTTAGTTCGAGTTATCCAAGTTCAAGTTACTGGGGTACTACTGTAATCCCTAAATGTTTTGAGAACAAAGGCAATTTCCTTTTAATTGGCTACCGTAAATACGGGTCATTCTTCCGAAATTTTCGGAACTTTTTATTGTTAACGGTTAACAGGCATTATAACAAACCCTCAGTGGAGGACCACTCAATTACGGCGTCTCATCAAATGGTTTTCTTTCAGAGCTACCCCGAGAGGTTCTATTTTGAAGGACTGTTGGAATCCGCTGGAGCCTCAGTACCAACAGTGCAGTACTTGCCGATCTACTTTGGTAATGTGTGCCTGAGGTTTTTGCCGGTAAGTGTCCAGGCATTGCTATCAAAAACCGGGATGTGTTTGAATCCAAAACCAAAGTATTACTCTGGCCAATCATAGAAGACACAGACAATCCATTGAACCAATCAAAACTCGAAGTAAAAACATGTAGCCTGTTGCCAAGCGCAGGAAAATGTGCGTGAACAAACCACGATTGGTTTTTGGTTTTACTTCTGATTGGATGAGAAAGTGGCGTGAGATTTTCAAACCAATCACTAAGCATAGTAATGGAAAACCTTAGCAAGAGGAAAACCACTTGAGAGTGTCAATGTTTTTATCTTTGAAGAGCTTTCTCGACATGCTGTTCCTCTGTTTTAAGGTTTTTGACATTGTTATTCAACGTTTCCTGGAGCTCTCACCAGTACACAAGTCACTGGAAAGTCTTCTCGACCATCTTGGCTGCTTGTACAAGTTTCATGGTTTGTTTAACTTTTTTTTAAATTAAAAGGAAAGCTACTTTAAAAATAGCTTTCCTTTTAATTTAAAAAAAAAGTTACCGTTTATTTTTTGATAATTTTTAATGTTAATTTTTAATTTTAATGTAATCACCATTATGAAGAGCCTTCTATTTGTTTGATGAGTTTTCTTAACTTGGAAAGCAATTTGTCACACATGAGAAAAATTAATGTGTTTAACCTTACTGAGAAGAGATTGAGTGGTTTATTTTGTATCGTGACAATTTTATATCTGTTCATTGGAGTCATGTTTTGTAGTACATAATGATAGAATTTATTGTTCAAATTGTCTCTGGCTCTCCTTAAACCGTCTTACTTCAGATTCTACCCGAAAACTTCCTTACTGATGAGCTTAAGAGAGATTTGTGTAGGTGTTTCTGATCGGTTCTGGCTCGCGGCACAAGTAACGCTGAACCACTCCCAGAAACTACACGCGTCTTCCTACACGGCTACGACATCGGTATAGAATTTTACGGCTAGGGCGTCTTCTGAGCCGGGGAGGAAGAATTGAACTCGTGGACAGTTTACTCGGCCTAACAAATGGGTTTTCAGCATTACTGCAAATAGTTATTGCTTTCTTTCAAAGCATTTTACGAACCTATTAAAGTTATGCAACGACTATAATACAATAATACGACATACAGTCATCAATTATACCCCGGGATTATAGAACTCAAGACGTTGCATCGTATTATGTTATACCAGTTTCTGACAATGCGAGTGTCCTACAATGGCTGTAATATGCAACAATTACAACACACCTTTTCTTTATCTTATTTGGGTTGTTTGTTGGTGTTTGTTCAAAAGATCGTCCTATAACGTACCTGTACAACACACTACACTACTACGAGCACTGCCTGCGAGACAAACCCGCTCTCAAGAAGAAGCTTGTTGGGGCAATTATTGGTGAGTTTACTTGTTTATACAAAATAATACAGTCGAATCTATACAAACAGTCACCTGTATATAATGGTCAGTTGTTTCTGTCGCTTGGACCCCGCCTAGGGTGGCCGTGGTTGAGAGCAGTGTCAACTGTAACTCAACTTTAAACGAGATTTTGGAAATGTGTTTTCTTAATGATATTTCCATGGTGTGTTGGTTCATAACAAGTTAACTGGCCTTTCTTTAGCTTAAAAGAGCAAATTTTAATGTTATTAAGAAATTCACCTCATCATCATAGTTTTAACCGACTGCTATAGACATCGCCCTCATGTTTGCTTTGATAGGTGCACAGAAGGATGTCCACCCTGCTGGCTGGTAAGCACTTGTGTTATTGGTATTTACCATGTGTTTGTGCGCGCGATACACGCTCTCAGCAAACAAGATGTTATGCTGTCACAGACGAATGCTCCTAAATCAGTATCAGAGCGGTCTTATGTCTCAAAACCAGAACCAAAGTGGCACAACTCACAGCACACGCAAATAACACAGCAAACCAATCATACTCATTTGTCGCAAACATAGATCTGTGTAGTACAGTGTCCGTGCGTTAAGTTCGCTAAAAGACTCATCTTCAAGTGAGTTGAGGGCAAACAAAACATCGGCGAATTTCAATTTTGCTTCGGAGACAGTCTGCAGGTATTGTTAAAGTTTTGAACTTGTTCGACGTGAAATGTTGCTTGACCTTAACATTTCTACACATCGAAAATTGGTTTTGAATGAAAGAACAGTGGAATCCTGATAAAATTGGTTCAAGAAATGAGGAGCTCGAGAAATCCGGGCTAAACTTGCAGTGTTTGACTGAGTGAAGCAAATCCAAGAAAATTGACTTTTGGTCCGAGTTGTCGGAAGGCTTGAGAAATCAGGATTCTTCTGTATTACAACACTGTTGCAGTTGAAATTTAGTGACAACAGTTCAAGAACCCAATTGTTTCGTCTAACGGCTGTTTTTCTCTTTCTCTTCAGGTCTTTGTCCAAGGGGTACTTAGACTTCCTCTCTAATACTGATGACACACCCTGGACTCCAGATCTTACGTACTACTGTACTGTGATTGGCAGACTTGTGGACAGTATCCTTTTACTTGGAACTTGGAACTGTGAAATCAAGCCCGAGTTTTTTTATCTGTTTAAATAGTCAAAGCTGACAAAACAAACAAGCAAAAAACAAATAAACACTCTTGGCTAAATAGCACCTCATGAAAGTATTGCTGGACAATTTGCACGGCATAATTAACAGAATCGCCTAATAGTGCTGCTCAAAAGCTTTCATTGAAATGGTCCCAATCAGGATTCCGAACTCTAAAGCTTAGAATTCAACGAGTTTAACTCACGGTAAACCGTTGTGTTTTACCCTGCCGTCAATTATCTCGATCCATTTTGTTTATTTATTTACTTTTATTTTTTTATTTTTTTTTGTTGGTTATCATCGTAACTATTATTGATGTCAGCGTAAAACACAATCGTTAGTTACGCTTTGAACTGCGGAGTTCGTACGGTTATTGAAAGACGCCGAAAACAAAGTTTGACTCGGAATGGAAAGGTAACTATTAATGAATAAATAAATAATCTTTATTCTTTTCAAGATAAAAATACATATTTTAATTTACATAAAATACTGGTAATTTTTAATATAATACTCTGTTACTTACAAGTTTGTTAGATACTTTATTGAAGAAAAAGAACAGTTATTTAACTTAATAAAGTTAAAGTTTCGTTTATGCGCTAATTTTTGTAAATAATCCAGACGTTTCGGGACTTCTGTCCCTTCATCAGTGGAAAATGCCGTTAAAGTCAGCGCGCGTCATTTTCTTTGGTGGCAACATTGCGTGCGCGCGCGCTAACTGAGTCTATTTAAAAAAAGCAATCAATGTTTATGCCGCGCGGCTGTAGGTGCGGGGACAGAGCACATGAAGGGACAGAAGGGACAGAGTCCGAACGTCTGGATTTATTTACAAAAATTGCGCATGCTACTTATTGTGATCACAGACTGCGCTACACAGTTTTTAACAATATTTTGACAATATTGTGATCTTATTATCAGTTATTTAACTTAACATTTTGTTAGCTGTATCTGGTCAAACTCCACACCCATTTCCAGCTTGTGATTGGCGGTTTAACGAATTTCCAAACCCAGTTGCACATGCTCTTCACGTGACATGGGTAGAGCTGATGGCGTTACCTGTCACGGGTCAGGAAGTTGGAGAAGCATTGTTTGACGTCATCTTCAAAGGAAGCTATGTCACTCACAATACTAACATCCGAGCAAATATTGTGGAATGGATCAATGCTGTGGGATTGGTTTTGTCGTCACTTCCGGTAAATGTTTACTTCAGACTAGCTTATTTCACCCTAAGCCTGTTTCTATATCATTAATTTGATGATTTGCTATCTTATTTTACTAGGAGCCGTACTGGAGCGTCGTGTATGATAAAATCTGTATGGCCCTCTTCAAAGAACTTTCCGTAAGAGACATAGCAACAACTCCCATCGTTCTCGAGGACTTGGGGAAAGCCGCCCCATTCCCCTACTCGTTTTTAGATTTTTCTACCAACGTTGCCATGCATTCAGAGACCAACTCAGATTATGTCTTGGCAGTCACGCATGCGCTCTGGCACCATGCAAGTATCGGCCAACTAAGCCAGGTTCCACAGTAAGTCCTGTGTCTGTTATCACATAATTGTTTACATTAACCTCTTAAAAACGATGCAAATTTGCGAAAAGCAGCTATTCAAAACTGAGAATCCTTTTACGATAATATTTTGTGGCATAGTAAATGGTTTGAACCCAGGAATATCAGTATTTGGTACAGTGTGATCGTCCTGGTGAGAGAAGCTCTGGCAAGAACTGTTGTTGGTGATGGTGACAACAAAAGTTGTTTTCAGAAATACTCTCACCCGGGCGATCACACTATATAAACTGATATTTCGTGTATCATTGTTTGCCTAGTCGTAAGAAATAAAATATTACGCGTGACCTTGCATTGCATTCGCTTATGTTCAATTTCTGACTTCTACTTTGAAGGTTTATTCGTGAGCGCGTGTCACAGCTGGTCACAAATGAGGCTCAGTTTCTGTACGTGTGTCATTTGGTGGCACCATTCCTTCAGCGGCTTTTCCAAGAAAGACCCAGATGTCTGCAAGAGGTATTTAAAACGTAATCTAGAAGTTGGTTTTTGTTTATGAGCATAAACGTGTTTCGTTGCCAGTGTTAATCAAAGTTCATTGAATACCTTTTTTAACCATTCCTAGGTCAGTTGAAACATTTGTTCGTTCGTTCGTTTAACTAAGAAAATAGAAAACCTGATCAACGCAGAGGCTAGCATAGCCTGCGTTGCAGACGAACAAAACCCCGGTTATATCCGTCTGCGAATTAGAGCAAAAAAGCATGTTCCGGCCCCCCGCGTGTTACCAGGGATTTCTATAATTACCTTTGATTGGCTCTTCAATAGGGCCGTTCTTTCGTGCGCCGTGATTGGTCGATGGATCTCGTAACACCATAGTTACGCTTTTGATGAATAACAGATACACAATAAACTTGCGACGATCACGGCAAACGGTGAGAATAACGTTTGAAGCGGTAAAAAAGCAACCGGTTCGAACGATCTGATAAAAAAAGAAAACAATAACGACAAGAAGCAAACACAACTGACAAGCAAAAAGGTCTTTGTCTTGTGGTGAAAAAATGTCACAAACGAACCATCCGTCATCCGTGATGAGAGCAACATGACCTTGCAACACAAAAACACCAACCCGGCGTTACAAATGCAGAATGCAAGTAGTCGACATCTTCACGGAAAATTTAGGACAGAGCAAAAATTTCGAGAGCTTAAAAAAGATATTGCAAACATGAATGTTCAAAACTAACCGCAATAGTAATAATATGACAAATTAAACAGAGGTGTCAAAATCAAAATATACAAACGAAAAGCCGTGCAGACTATGACCTCTTCACATATGCTATTAAAGCGACAGTCTTATGGCTCTACGCAACTTAAAACGCCTCCAAATAATACAGCTTACAGCATAAAGTGCCTTTTCTAAACAAGTGGAAAGCGAAATAAATTGGATGACCAATTCCACAGAGCGGCAAATATACAAATTATACGACAAGAACGCCTCAGTGTAACTGGTATCTGGTATTCATCGAACGCGTAACTATGGTTTCACAAGATCCACTCGACCCATAACGGCGCACGAAAGAACAGCCCTTTTCAAAAGCCAATCAGAGGTTATTATAGAAATCCCTGGTAACACGCGGGGGGCCGGAACAAGCTTTTGTGCTCTAATTCGCAGACGGATATAACCGGGGTTTTGTTCGTCTGCAACGCAGGCTAAGGCTAGCACTGAATCTTATAAACTTGTTGAAACCCGCTGCTGGTAGAGGCCTACATTAATTAGCTTAGCGTTGTACTTCAATAACTTATTACACATTACTGTTAGTGTATACTATTACTTGGCAGTTCTCTGTAGACTGGTTGGTTTTTCGACCAATCAGAAACAAAAGCAGGCCATAGATCAAGCATGTTTTCCCGCGCTTAGCACGGGTTGCCTATTTTTTCCGGGTTCTGATTGGTTCTTTGTGTCTGTTGTTATTGACCAGATGCAATTGCTTCGGTTTTGGTTTTATGGGATGGTTGTCCAACGCTGTCGACCTGATGACTGACTTATTCCTTGCTCCTGGTGGAGCAAAGGGCGTCAACAATGCTTCGCCACCGAACTCTATTTACTGCCGCCTTCTCTGCTGCGTTCCAGCTGATGTTAGCTTTCTTTAACTCCTCCTCAGTTGATCTTCTCCAGGTCTTAGCAGGTCTTCCTACCTTTCTTTTCCCCTGCGGATTCCACTTTAAGGCCTGCTTGGTGGTGTCAGTGCCTGGTTTTCTTAGTGTGTGGCCGATCCAAGCCCATTTCCTTCTTGCTATCTCAGTTGGTATGTGCTCTTAATTTTGCCCCGCTGCAAAGTTGCTTTTGGTTCGCATCACTTTGGTTTTCTCTTTGCTCACCCTGAGGCCGGTTGTCTCTGCAATCTGTGCCAGGTTGTTGGTTTTGGCTTGCATATGTTGTAGCTTTTGGGAAAGAAGGCATATGTCGTCTGCACAGGGTTCGAAACTAAAATTTTGGAGCACTCGCCATCCGGGCGAGTGATCTTCAAATTGCACTCGCCCAGATCAATTTTCACTCGCCCAGTCTTCTACCATTAAAAAAGAAAAATTTAGGCCCCCTCCCTCTACGAATAATAAAATATACAACTTCAATTTTTAATCACGTTTTGATACTCACTGTGCCACTTTGGTGGTCGGTCGCAAAACAGACTGCAATCTATTTCTTCAATGAAAAATTGCCAAATATAGACCTTACTGGGGGGTTTTCAGGTACGACTAGAACCTGAAAACCCCCCAAAAACGATGAAATAGCCCAAAAGGACAACAGGATTCAAGAAAGGTGAGTACATTTTCTTTATTTCATTGAAAAAAATGTAAAATTTTATTTTGTCGAGCGCTTTTATTCCGCGTTATTTTAAACTCCATACAAAGTCTTATAGAGCGCTCAAATCTCCAACGGTCTAAATTGTAACAACACCGCGCGACTTCAAGCAGTCACGTCCCACTCGATGCGCTTAAAATAACTCACTCGTACGCTTACATAAATTATTCATACGCTCGCATAAATCATTCATATGATTTCATAAATCGTTTATTCCATCGATTTCTCGAATCGTGAGTCTGGGACGCCTGTGGTGAGTGATCCGTGATTTGTACTCGCCCGACAGTTTTTGGTTTATAATAAACTTTTTGGCACTTACAATACACTTTTTTCGCAATATTGACAGTTAGAAGTGCCACGCAGCGAACAAAGATTTATTCTTTAAAACCAGTTTTCACACTCGCCTGGGCGAGTGGGCGAGCGCTAATTTCCAACCCTGTCTGCATAATCCAAATCATGGAGTTGAGTTGTTAGTGTCCATTGGATTCCTGTCTTACCCTGATCTTCCACCTCTCTCATAATCCAATCGACCACCATGATGAAGATCATCGGAGACAGCAAACAGCCTTGACGAACTCCTGTGCTCATTTCGAAAGATTCTGTCAGCTTCCCGTTGTGAATGACTTGACAAGATGACGACTCGTATAGGTCCTGTATCAGCTTGATGAACTTTGATGGAATTCCATAGTGGTGCATGAGTTGCCAGATGATGTTCCTATCAACACTGTCAAAAGCCTTTTCGAAGTCGATGAAATTCATGTATAATGGAGTCTGCCATTCGTTGGATTGTTCGATGATTATCCTTAGAGTGGCAATGTGGTCAGTGCAGGATTTATCTTTCCTAAACCCTGCCTGGTTACATCGCAGTTGTTTGTCCAGGGCGTCCTTGAGCCTTTCAAGGATAATGCGGCAGAATACCTTGCTTGGGATGGAGAGAAGCATAATTCCACGCCAGTTGTTGCAGAGTCCAAGATCTCCCTTTTTGGGCAGCTTCACCAGATAACCATGCTTCCATTCTGTTGGAACTTTCTCTGCTTCCCAGATCTTAAGGAAAAGTGGATGTAGCATTTCTGCTGTGTTGTTAGGATCGATTTTGAGTGCTTCAGGCGGAATCCCGTCTGGTCCTGCTGCCTTCCCATTCTTCAGTTGTTTCACAGCTCTTACAATCTCTGCTTTGGATGGTGGATGGATGCTGACAGTTAGAAGGGGTCCATTTGTTTCAATAAAGCCTGGCGTAACAGGAGGAGGTGGTCTATTTAACTGATAAGACCTGAAAAAAAGAAATGTTGATTCGTACGAATCGCCGGAATGGATATCTTCTTGTTAACCAACCGAGAAGTAGAGCTGTCGATCCGACCTTTGCATCTCATTAGCGGTATTGAAAATTTTCAAGAGATAGTAGCTTTTTGCGGAACCCGTTGAAATTTGGTTGATTCGATCAATTCGTCTGATCAGTGCGAATAGATAATTCCATTCAAGACCTGACCCCGTTTTTCAACGGGTAACTATCCACTGGATAAATCGCAGTCCAGTGGATGAGTGTTGACTAAACATATTACGCTATCCGCTGGATAGTGATTTATCCGGTTGATAGCGTTATCCATCCTTTGAACAGCCAGGGCCAGACAAGTAGCGTTGTTGATCCGTCATTTGCTTCACATTCTTCTTGTCGGCAGTATTATCTGTAATAACTAACACAGGCAACTTATCGTTCTGTTTTTTGAATTTTGTAGATTGTTGTGGAGTTGTATCGTCTACTGGAAAAAATCAACCGAGAAGTTCAACACATTCACCACATCGATACAATCTGTGACTTCCTGTATCCTTTGACTTTAATTAGGGACAGGAGCCCATCAACTTGATGATGGGCTCCTGTTAGGGATTGATTTCTTCCATTCAATATGTTGTATACGTTTTTGTCTTTATATACACAACTTCTTCAACATATATTAGTTTACGCGGGGTTACGGCTACATTAACTGCTAGTCCAGTAAGACTCGGAATCTTAACTCGCTGATTAATGTGTCTGCAGACGTTCATTTTTGGTCGTTCCACAATAACACTGGCTCGCACGCCCACACTGTCTTTGTATTAGCCCGTCCACGTAGTGGGATTCCTACTAGAATTTTAATGGTCTTTTTTATACGTCGACAGTCCGTTTGTACTTTGAGTTCTTTAACTTTTTTTCCCAGATACCATATCAAGTACATGTTCGTAGGAGATGGCATTAAAGATGAAGTCTTGAAGATTATTCCTCAGTTACGCCAGTCGCTACAAGTCCGGCTAAGATTCATGACACAGAATGTCAAGAGAGACGACAATTCATAGCTTGCTATAAAGCGCCAATACTAAACTGTTGTGTCACTGGCGGTATTGCCGTCAAATCCTGAAAATAAGCCAACGGGACAATAACCCCCCCCCCCCCCCCAAAGAAAAAAGCAGTCAAACACAAAAAGCCCTTGATAACCACTCCCACCCCCCCCCCCCCTCACTGACTCACTCCATGCTGAGATTTGGATTAAGCTCTAAGGGACGCCATACCTTTTTTCAATTATTAGCTCACTACTGTAGACCCTGTGTTTTTCATTTTATACGTTACAGAATGTTCAAAAACTGTCAAAGTCCATTTGACAACTGTAGAGGTTGCGTTGTTTTTAATATCGCGGTTATGTTAAAAGAGTCTTTATTATGCAGTACAGTAAAAACCCGCGTGTAAGAACCTACTTTTTCCAGAGTTTGGCAAAACTGGTTCTTGTATTATGGGGTACTTATTGACAGTTTAGGCTAATTAGGTTCTTAATCAGGTTCTAATTTCCACAGAGTACACATCGCTGTTGATTATCAGAAAATAGTATAAAATCTGGTCTGTTCTTCATTATAAATATTTATTAATGTACCCATGTTGCCAAAAGTCCAACAACATTAATTGATCAATCATACAGTGGTTTTTGGTAAAAATATTTTATAAATTAAATAGTTAAACCCCACATATAAGAACCTGTTGGAATTTGTTTGGCTAAACAGGTTCTTATATTTTGGGGTATTAAAAAAGCAAATTTCTGCCAGAAGGTCCGAAGTTCTTAAATCCCTAGGTTCTTACACGCGGGTTTTTACTATATTCTTTTTTTGCACGTAAATCTTTTCAGGCGCAAAATACCTCGCAAGTATAAGCCTTACCAATTGTTTTAAACGCAAAATTCCTTTCCCCTTCCACTCCGCAGTTAGCCTCCCCAAAAGTTAGTCCAAGGCTCGTTATCGAAATTTTATGGTATACAATTGAACGAAGTGCCTATCTCGGCTAGACAACTAAACCATTTGTGAAATAATTGTAGAAAACCAACCAAACAGTTTTCAAGGCATTAGACTGAGATCCGTCTAACCAGGATTGTGTAGACGTTTTGGTATGTAGAAAGATATCACAAGGTTTTTACAGCGTGTTTTTTTTTTATCATGGACCAACGCGACGAAACCTGCGGAGAAGAAGAGACAAACGAGAGGAAAACGGAGGGTGCCTGTGGACAGACCCTGATTACAACAGAACGGCATGCGCCGAAATAAAACGTTGTAAATAAATTGCATTTAACTTATTTGTTTAATGATTGACGTCTCCAAAAGTGTGGCGTCCAATCAAAACTAAAGTAATCACAAAGCCTATAACCTTGGACCGTAAATAGCATACTGACAAAAATAAAATAAATAAATAAATAAATATAGGTCCTTAATCCGTCCATGTGCCAACTGTTTTTAGTTTTGTGAGGAGTTGTGTGATGTGTCAACTATGCACAGCGTCCTTACATAATATTCGACTCGACTCTGAAGTTGACTTCCACTCTGGTTGTCGAAACGTCAATCACCAACAACAGTCCTTTTCAGCTCTACTCTCACCCGAACGATCTGGGTACGAACTACGAACTCCTTGGTTCAAAACCATTTACTATGGAACCCTATTAACACGGCTGCAGACGACCCATAAAAATTTGGTAGTATTAACGGGGTTGGTTCAAAGTATGATACTAGTAAAAAGGCGACTAATTAATCTGTGGCCTTTTGTGCTTCTAACAGTCCCAAATTATGTATCCAGTGAACATGAAATTGACAGCCAAAAATTGGGAAGTTTATGGCTAGTTAATATAAGCTTGATTAGGCTAAACCACAAGGTAAAGAAAACAGCTTATGCCAAATTCAATTGACGTTTCGAGAAATACACTTTCTCTTCTATTTGGAAATTTTTTCTTTTTTCTTGAATGATAGGGTAAGTTTCAAGTCGTCCCGTCTTCTGAAAGAACTCCTGTAATTCGGAACCAATGTAACGATGCGTTTTATGGTTTCTTGGACGCGTATTTTCCTCGGTCGACAAAGCGTTTGAGAGCACAGCAAGTGTAATGGATAAACAGCAGTTTTCTCGTTCACTTATCAGATGCTGAGCTAAGTGAAGATCGCTGTCTATTGCTATTGATTTGTTAAGTATAAACCAAATATATTCTTCATGATACAAAGTTCGTTTTTCATGTGAACAATGGATGGTTTATCCAGAATATGGTAATTCTTTGGTTAAGTTATACGTAGTTAAAAATCCAGTTTAACTTTTGGACGTTTCCCTCCGTGAAGAATGAATAAGCAAGAATAAAAGTTTCTTAGGCCGGTGTTACATTCAAATCGTTCCCTAAGATATTATTAAATCCCTTTGATTCAAATCGTTCTATTATTAAATCCTACAATGCTGAACAAAAAGCTAGAACAAAAGAGGTGCCCTTCAAAGGAAAGGAAATCAGACATAGCACAAACTACTATTTTTGGTTAACGATGATTCTCTTGAAATTATCATTTAGACGAATTCTTTAGTTATCTTTCTCCTGAAAGAGAGAAATACTGATTTCGTTTCCTCATACTTTGGTATGGCGATATTTCTCACGTGACGAAAACCTCCTGCTTATGTTACACTGGCCCTAAATCAGAGAGATTTTGCAATCAGAACGAAGCGTTCTCAGCTTGCTTTGCAGTTACTAAACAAAGTAAGTCTGCCGTGAATCACACGTTTATGTTTTATAAATTTTGCCCCGACTTGATACCTTGGATTTTTCAAAAAAAAAGTATCTTAACTTTTTAAAAAAATAACATTCTCAGACTTTTAACGTTTCCTTCATTGACATTTAATTGTTACCACATTTTGCCCAGACAAATAGCAAGCCGCCCATCATGCCGTACCGTAATTATTCGATTAAATGCCGCCCTCGAATAAACGCCGCATCATGATGCGGCGTTTATTCGAATTATAGACTCAAAAATCAAATAACAGTAACTATCCAGTTTGAGCAAGCCTAAAATAATTATTTTCCTTGATTGTAGCAATGTTTTAAGATATTGAAAATGACTTTTGAGACAAGCAGTACAACATCTTCCGGTTTTTGAAGGTTCAAATGTTCAGTTACCATGCTATTGTTTTCAAGAAATAAATCGAATTTTAATAAACGCCGTCCTCGTATAAACGCCGCACTGGATTCGCGAAAAATTTAATAAACGCGCGGCGTTTATTCGAATAAATACGGTAAACTTATCTTATTATTCCAAAAATAACAATTTTGTCGTTTGTCTTGCGCAGGTGGTTCCCTGATGCATTCATTCACCTCTTGAAACGTCACCAGTCTAAAACAAAATGAAGGTCTTCAACTGTTGCATTGTTACTACAAGTCCCAATCACTTATCTGACTTATCCTTGTCAGAATTTAATTTTCATCTTTAAGCTTCTGCGTCCCACTTTCTCAAATTTGTAATTAGGCAAGGTGTAATACAAATGATACCCTTTCCGACAGTGGACGATTCGACCTATTTGCTCCATGATCAGCGATGAATATCTGCTAGAGGGACTATAGGCCACTATACATTATCTCACATCATAGTTTGTTATGCCTGTCCTTTTATAACGACCTTGTTAAAATTTGCTGAGCAATTTTATTATCTTAAGCACTTTCATTTAATCATGCTGGCAGCAGTTTATTTAGGACAAGTTTTCAGAATTTACACAAGCTTTCAAGGCTTCAGTACGATACCATTTAAGATACACACACAAAGTCAATCCTTCAAGTCATATATTTTTCCACAAGATACCTTATGGTGTTGTTCTTAGATTCTTCATATGAAAAAATTGGTTGATAGCCAAGTTCTTCCTGAGCCTTTTTCCAACTAACTGTGTAACCCTTGCACACGCTAAATGCAGAAGACCTGGTTAATGCTACCGAAAGGTTGCAAACTGGATGTAAAATCCATGCTATGCACTCCAAAATAACAGCAATGAAAAAAATAATTATATATGGAACAGATATGTTAAGCAGTTTACATCCAGCAGCTGACAAATAAGGTTCTACAAAGTCAAAAAAGTTACTCTCAGGCGTGTTGTCTCCAATAAAGAATGCCTTTCCAGCAATCGCCTTTGGGTTGGTCCGTAAGACATCAGCTGCCAGCACATGAGCCCAAGCAGTGTTACCAACATAACAAGTGTGAAACTTGGCATCTGCATTACCCATCCTTGGCAAATAACCAAACTGCTTTTTAGCAGAATTGATTACATTAGGAATAAAAACTTGATCACCTTCTCCATACATCACCAGTGATCTTAATGAACATGTTACGAGTGAAGCACCATTTGCCAGAAGACTTCCATTGGCCTCCAGGACTTTCCTCTCAGCTTGCATTTTAGTAAATGCATATTGGCCAAAAAGAAAATCTGAAACTTTATCACCTGGGAGAGTTGTTGCTTCATTTAGATTGTAATTATCTGACCAACTCAGTGCAACATCTGCAGTGCTTGTGTATACGAGTCTGGCAACATTGCATTCTAAACAAGCTTGGATAATGTGTTCAGTTCCTTTCACATTAACAGCATTCATTGCCATCTCTGATGGAAGGTTTACATCTACTATTGCTGCTGTGTGGATCAAAACACTTGCATGCTTGACAACTGCCTTGACCTTAATGCAAAGAAAAACAGTAAAGAACACTAGAATATTATTGTAAATTGTTTAACTTAAGAATTTTGATAGCTAAAGAGTGTGGACATGGAGCAAGAGGAGAGACACAAGATAACCTTATTACAACATTTGCACATTCTACTTTCATATGGCTTGGTTAACATAGATGACAGAGTAATAATTTAAAAGATCAAACTCGGTTGACACAATTCCAAGAACATTTTGCTTTTAAGCCACAGATTGCAGGCATAGCTTCTGCTCTTCTTTAGGCCCAGTGATATGAGGATTCCACATTTTGTAAACTGTGTATGCATGGCTGCACAAATGAGGTAACAGAAAAGGAAAGGGGACTAGGGTAAGTATCCTTTGTGGTCCCCTCTCATCCCCTTTGAAACTACGTAATATTACACTCCGGATCCCCATCCAGTCCCAGGTTGCAGTTCTCTGGAAAATCAGCACAATTTAGCACCTAAAATGCTTTGATTTGTTGTAATCCAGAAGTGCTCAAAAGGAAGCCCAAAGTAAACATTTTCCCATTTTGCTAAAGAGGTTGTGTGTGTGTGTTGGGAGGGGGAGAGGACAAAAGTGAATATGGGCCCATTGCTGGTCCGCTCTTGGTCCTTCTCTTAGATTTTCACCTTTTCACATTCTGTGATAAACACAACTGATAGTTTTAAGTGAATCTCAAGCTAGGTTTAAAAAGAGATCCCTAAAACTGGTTTTCACTAGCCATGGGGTCAGAGTGAGTCATAATTAAAAGCACAGAGCATTATGATCTAGTGAAAATCAAACTGACAGAGTCGTAAGCAGAGTTCCGATTCCGCTTATGATCTAGTGAAAATTATACAATAGCCGAGTTACTGCGCACGTTGTGATTGGTTGATGCCTGTTATCTATTAGAGTACAGACGCACAGATGATGTCACTGTTTGGTGTGACTCGCGTAGGTGATCAGAGTTCATAGTCCAAATCAGTGATGTCGGCAAAGTTTTCCAACTCGCGGCGCCACAACAAACTAAAATAGGTTAAGCAAAATTATAAATCTACAATGAGGAACAATCTGCTAAGTATCGTTCACCTTTCAACACATTTAACTGGGCTAGACAAGCTTGAAGAAGACAGTGAATGAAACCAAATCTGTAAGAGTTTGTCCGATGTTGAACAGTTGGACGACGCCACAAGAAATTTATGAATGGCGGTTGAATGCTGAGGTTAAATTTAACAGATTTGAACAATTTTCAAAAATGGAATAAAGGTTAGTTTTCTCGTTGATGTTTTAATTTTCCATTATTCTTTTTATTAAATCGGTTTAACAGTGCTTCGAGGATATGGAAAACTTCATTGTGAAATGAAAACAACTTTATCTATCTGGTAGTGACATAGTCGAAAACGTTTAGCATCAATTTTAACAGCTTTTACCTTAAATTTTATTTTTTAACTTTTTATCGGCGAAATGTATATATATTTACACTGAAGCGTTCTGAAATCTTCTGTTATTGTATAAAACAAATAGATTCCATTTTTCCATGGGTCTGTTCAGTTATAGATCACAGACATCACAGAAGACGTCAAAATGTGGTAAGAACAACAGTGACCCACATGCCTAGCGGCTCGTGGGCCACTTTTTTTTGTTCTTACCACATTTTGACATCATCTGTGATCTATAACTGAAGAGGCTTACAGCAAAATGGTATCTATTTGTTAACTAGATTGTCGGAGTCACAAGCAGAAAGGAAGCACTCAGAGGGCATGAGAACTAGTATTGTGATTGGTTTGTTTTCACTGGATCATAAGCGACTGAGTCATAAGCAGAGTGGGAAGAAATGGTAACGTTCTGATTCTTTCGACTCCGATTCCATCGAGCTTATGACTCCACTTACGACTCAGATTTTTGATTTTCACTAAGGTCGTAAGTGCTCTTACAACTCTGCTTATGCAGGTATCAATGTTCAAGCTGCTGGGGGGGGGGGGGGGAGGCCGGGCATAGGCCGGGCATTTGAACTTCGCTGAGACTTTCTGATCAAATGCCCAACCCCAGGGCATGTGTGGATGTTCAAAAGAGTCACTTAACTTCAATAAAATGTTGTAAAAAAATCCATTAAAACGGTCAAAAGTCCCCACCACGGGCAAACAATTGCTCTCAAATCCCCCGCCTATTCCCGGCCTCTCCCCCCCCCCCCCCCAGCGGCTTGACATTGATAGGTGCATTACGACTCCGACTCTGAATCCGTCGGTCACTAGTGAAAACCAGCCTTAATACAGGTTGACAGGACTCCTGAAAGCGTTTCAGTTGTGGCGTATATATTTTTGCACAAGAATGCAACTGACTCTTGCCTTGTGTTTTCAACATAAGCTTACCTCTTCGTAGTTACATATGTCTGCTTGCTTGTACCTCAGTTTTCCTCCCTGGGCATGCCGAAGGAAGTAGGATGGCTGGCGAGGACATATATCAAGTCCTCGAATTTCCTGAATATTCACACCTCGTGTATTCAACAACTCGACTACTTTAAGTCCCAAAAATCCTGCTGCACCCGTAACTACTACTATTTCTCCATTTGAAGACCCTGCATATAGAGACATACTGTAAACTGTCAGGAGCTTCGATGGAAGACAGACAGGAGAGGTTACACAGCTCACAGGCGAGGCTGCTAATTGAACCATTTAGTACTTGATGTAAAGCAAGCAACGTTTCATCGCACAAGGAAGTGCAGAGTTGAAAACACATGCAGCAGCTCATAGCTGAATAAAATGCAACAAAGTATCAGGACACCGCTTGTACTTTACAGGCATCTGCTAAGATGCATAAGAAAGTTACCTGGAGAGGCACAAAATCACTACAAGCATCATGTCAGGCAGGTAGTAACAATGGACTTCCAGTAAATATTTGCAATTTAATCAGGATGCTGAAAATGTGCAGCTAAATAGTGGATGGTGCATCTATTTATATGCTAATGTAATTGGTGTTGTTGTTGTTGGTTTGTTGCTTGTCTCCATCTTTTCCAAATCTTAACCATCTTGCTTGAAAAAAATTTTATACTATACAAGCAGGGTCCTATTTTTTTTAAATAAAGGGTAATTTCTCCACCCCCCCCCCCCCCCCAAAAAAAAAAAAAAAAAAAAAAACAAGCTTTTATGAATGCTCCCTGAAAGTGCCTGTTCACACAAGGAGACATGTTGCAGGGACAAGGCACAGTGAAAACTTGTGTTGCACAAGTATCAGTACACACTGTTGCAGTAACATGTCCCCTCCTGTGAGCAGTTCATGATTTTTTCTCTGTTACATTTTGCTGTGACATGTACCTGTAACATGATCCCTGTAGTAAACTGACCAGGGTTCGTATGCCTCTTGAAAACCCTTGAATTTCAGGAGCTCAATTTCAAGGCCTTGAAAGTACTTGAAATTGGATTTCCGTCCTTAAAAGTCCTTGATTTTTTATTTGAACGTCAAAAGGCTTCAAGGTAACGAGAAGAACCGCCAAACTAAGCGATTTTTTTTTAGTTCTTCAGCAAGCACATGAATGGCAAAATAGACTGGAAATTGTTGATTTGGGGTGAATTTCATGAAAAAGTCCTTGAAATTTCCAAGAAGGGTCCTGGAAAGTCATTGAAAAGTCCTTGAATTTTTGGCCAGCTGAAAAAAGTGTACGAAATATGTACCCTGACTGATCTTTAATTATACCTGTAGAGTTATGCAAGTCACTCTGATGAAACTGACCCTGTAAGAGTACAACAGATCATTGACAGAGCTATTCAAGATGCAGAGTGGCTAGTGAAAAAGGTCAGTGTATTGACTAATTTAATATGAAAAACACATGATGACAGCAAAAAATAAGCGAAAAATGCTGAAATTGCAGTCAGGGACAGACATTATCTACAAAGTTTTTTTTAACTGGTTTGACACTGACTGAAATGCTGAACGTTATATACAACGTTAAAAAACTAAAATAAGATGTTTTGACCGAACATATAAATAATTACATTTCATTGTAATCATTATGATAATCTTAATCTTGAAACACTGTGTTGACAACAGCACTTTGCTATTTAATTGCCCCTTTAAGAAAACGTAAGGTCAATTTCTAGAGTTACTGTATATAGATACTACATGTATACATGCTGTATGTATTCATTGAAAACTATTAGCTATTACCTTGTGTAGAATGGTCCTTGAAATATAACGAGTCTCGTAAATTTTAGCAGAGCCTTGAATTCTTGGCTTTGCAAACTAGTGTCTCAGAATCTTGAACTTGCAAAAAATAAAGCTAATCTCGGAATCTCAAATTTTACAATTTGAGTTTCGGAATCTCACAAACCAAGCAAAAATTTAATCTGAATGAACTGTCAGTCATAAAACAATAGCAAAAACAAAGAAAAATCTTGATATAATGCTCTATACTGCTTGTTAATTTACCATTCTGATTTATCTAGAAATAATTTTTAGTACAACACATAGAACTACAAAGTGCTGTAAAAGTCTCACGCTCAGATTTTTAATCACAGCGTCTCGGTTTTGGATTTTAAGTACCTCAGTAACGGTCTCAGTGTCTCACCAAGTCTCGGATTTTACCATTCTACACCCCTTATAGAGGGACCTAGGGAATAATTTTAAGTGTTTGCCCTTCCCTGTGTCCAAAGAGTTATAAAAGAACAAATACTTGGCTGAATATGAAACATGTGAAATAATAAAAAGATCTAGGGAACCTTGATGGCAGGGGTCTTTTTGCTTATAAATGTTTCGAGTCACCCTTCTAGCTAGCCTCGGTAGTTGGAGGAGAATGAAAAACACTTGATCCAAGGTGTTGATATTACTAACAGCCAATAAAAGGGTATAGCAGCTCCTGCTAAACCGGAAGAGGGTCTTTAAAGAAATTCTTACAGGCTCTCCTTCCTTCACTCGCCTACTTCCCCCCTTGTTTTGTTTCCTCGCTCGCCTGCATTTTTCACTCTCACCCAACTACCGAGAGCCTAAAACAGGCTTCCTTTTAGCTAGGTTAACTATTTTTTTTTTTGAATTATGTTTTTACTTTGTTTTTAATTAGAAATGAATTGTTAATTTTAAGTATGTAACAGTTTTTTTAATTAAATTTACCCCACAGTAATTTATCACTTATTTTCCTCCACAGTACCAGAAGTGATGTCCAAAGTGCATTTTATTATTTGGTGAAAGAAAGGAAACATGAAGACTTTTCTTGTCTCAGTGAACAATCTCTTGCAGCCACTCCTTTGTAACTTAAGTATTGGAGACCAGAAAAAGGCAAAAGAAAAACACAGGGTAGAAACGAATTAAAAACAATTCTAAGATGATATAATTTATATCTACCTAAAAAGCTTTGAATATGTTTAAGATTGCAGATTGAAATAGATGACACTTGAAAGCAATGCTCCATTTGCATAATAATTTATATAACTTTATATATGTTTTCGTTTGGAAAAAGAATATTGTACAAAATTAATGACAGTTTGAGTAGTTTGGCCTTCCGACAACCCGTCAACATTTGAAAACGAGGATGGTTATCACTGAAGCAGATAATTTCAAAAATAAAACTGCAAGGTTGGTTAGGTTTTGAACTTCAAAGTGATCAATCCTTGTCTCTCTCAATACTTCTGTAGTGCTCTTGTTACTTAAGCAATCTTGTAGTACGTACAGTAAAGCTGTTTTATTGGTAAATGATACAGCAGCAATTATTTCATCTGTTTCTAATTTTGCAAGGCAATAAACTTTTATTTTTACTGCTTTCATTATCTTTTATTTATTTTTTTGGATTTTTAAACATTTGACTTCAGTTTTATTTAAATGGATTCTCTCAGCCCATGCTCCAAATGCCACCACATTTAAATAAAATGACGCATGCTCATTTTAACAGCTATTTCCACTGATGAAGGGACAGTAGTCACGAAACATCTGCAATTTCTAAAACATTTAGTGCTATGAAACAAAACCATAATTTTCAACTGATTGTATATAAAGGCGCTACACAGCTTTTTGCGATATTATGATCCTTTTATTAATTTACAACCTTGCCGGGGGGGGGGTCCGCCCCCGGCGGAGGAGGAGGAGGAGTGTTGCCTTGGGCCATCACTCTCTGATAAGGGAAACAAAGGAGACATTGATAGCCTGCGAACAGGCTCCCAAGTGGGGCAGAGCAGTTTTTCTCCTGATTTCTCAAAGTCGATGCAAGGAACATGTGGCCAACCATCACATGGTTTGCTTCTGTGATGTCAAGCTGTTTGCCAACAAGCAATCAAAGTCCATTTAAAGACCTCCCCATCTGCACACGATGCTTAATTTTTCCCTTGGGCAACCCTTAAAATTACAATATCTCCACGAACAACTTTTCACTACGCTTTCTGATAATCACAAACTCATCACCCGTAACTTGACAACACTAGCATTTATCTTGCCAGGTTTCATTCACACTCAATGGAGGATGTTTGCCAAAGATAATCACTTCATTTCAATTTTTTCGGGATTGTCTTGATTATTCACTTCCTGTTACGTTTGTTCCTTATACAACAAAAACAACAACAAATTCCAGTGTACACAAATAGTAAAGCTTATAATTCTTAACATATCCAAAATAACTGCACTACAAATATGTCAATAAACAAGTAAATGTCTAGATGTCCTGATAGATTATTACAACAAATGCCTTTCAATAACTATAACATCATGTTCTGTGCACATGTTTTGAACTGTGATATCGAACTACACTACAGTTCCACTTGTCACCATTCACGTGCTTATACACTTCTACACTAGATAGGAAAACAGGAACTGCTGCCAAAAAATAAACTTTGTCTTTGGTACAACAAGAATGATATCTTTTTGCCTACCAGCAAAGAGCAAATATCAACAAAACTTATATAACACAATCTCTATTTAAAGTGTATATGACACGAAATTTTTTATTGGCTTTTTTCTCTCGTTGATATGCTTAGATAAAGGATTCATAGTTAAAATTTGTCCAAAAAAATTTTTTGCCTCCGCAATGTTGCACTCTCAGCCATCTTGAAAAGACGTCACCCCTGGACGTCACAAAGGTGATGTGACGTACCATTTGGCCACGCGCCGCTATGACAAAAGGTATGTCACGTCACTTTTGTGATGTCTACTTGTTTGATGAATTTTCAAGATGGCTGAGAGTACGACATTTTGGAGGCAAAAAATGACGGAAATTTTTTTTTTTTGGACAAATTTTAACTATGAATCCTTTATCTAAGCATATCGACGAAAGGTAAAAGCCAATAAAAGATTTCGTGTCATACACTTTAAACAAGTGTTCAATTGGCACCTTTGTTTCTTCCATTACTCCTCCATTTGAAGGGCTTGGTGCAAAAAGGGTGGTAGTTATTTTTGGCAGAAAATTCACATCGCCAAAACTACTCCAAATTTCACACCTAGGTTTGTTTACGTCCACAAAGCATTGTCCTGTTTTTATTTCTGCTAGGTTTTGCTTTGTTTTCAAGAAATAACCTATGCAAAAAAACCTGGTTTGTCCAGTTGGCGTCTTTCAGAGTTCCTTTGTTACAATTAAACAAGGAATTCCTAAAGACGCCGACAAAAAAAAAATAGATATAGTCACATGATGAACACATGCCAACAAACCTGCACACGAAATTTGGAGTTTCCTTCGCAATGTTTATTCTTTGCCGGAATCACTAACGCCCTTTTTGCACCAAACCCTTCATTAACGCCATTTGTAGTTTATGATATACCAAAACTTAAACTTGTAACTGTAACCAAACAAAAGTGAAGGCCTGCCTTGCTTGGCTTTTTTTCTTTGGGTGTTATTACTCATAACAGCCATAAAAGAGCTACGTCGCAGGGTTTCAAGTTAGTTGTTTGTAATCATGTCAATCGCCACCAATCTTAACCATGTTTAGTTAACTAATAAATCTTTTGTGTTTTTGTAGCTTACAAACTCTTAATTTGATGGTAGTTTTGGACATGACAAAAATGACTTAATATACGTGTAACATGGCACAGGTTCTTTATGCAACAAAACAAAATAAAACATGCTTACAATTCAAAAAGCTCATTAAGTTATTAAAATAGTCTATTTCATATGAATATCATAGTGTTTGAGAAGCAGAGCTTGACTACCTTATTCCTATAGACAAATACAACATTCAACCTGGCCTTCCTTGAGTTCTCGCAAGTAGGATTTGGCCGAGGATGAATTATTATTTCTATGGCATTCAGTACCCTTATTGACCGGATGAGTCCAGCATTGGCATCTTTTGGTTTATTGAGGTAATCTACATTAGTGATGTTCCCCTCACTGTGTTTGCATTGTTAAGACTTCTTCTCCATGTCGCCTCTTTTGTATCTCCATAAAACTGCTTGGCTAAAACACTGTTTGCATTCGTAAGGTTTCAAACCTGTATGAACCTTCATGTGTCCTCAGATTTGATGCTTAGTTTAACCACTTGCCACACACTGTTTGCATTCATAAGGCTTTTCCCTTGAGTGGACTCTTTTATGTCTCTGCAATGTTCCTGTTGCACTAAAACACTTGCCACACTGTTTGCATTCATAAGGCTTTCCCCTGTGTGGACTCTCTCATGTCTCCGCAATGTGTCTGCACGGCTAAAACACTTGCCACACTCTTTACATTCAAACGGTTTCTCCCCTGTGTGGACCCTTTCATGAGTCCTCAAATGTCCTGTTTGGATAAAACACTTGCCACACTGTGTGCAGTTATATGGCTTTTCTCCTGTGTGGCCTCTTTCATGTCTCCACAAAGTTTCTGTTGCACTAAAACACTTGCTACACTGTTTGCATTCATAAGGCTTTTCTACTGAATGGACTCTTTCATGTCTCCGCAATGTGTCTACTCGGCTGAAACACTTGCCACACTGTTTACATTCAAAGGGCTTTTCCCCTGTGTGAACCCTTTCATGAGTTCTCAAATGTCCTGCTTGGATAAAACATTTGCCACACTGTTTGCATTCATAAGGCTTTTCCCCTGTGTGGCCTTTTTCATGTCTCTGCAAAGTTCCTGTTGCACTAAAACACTTGCCACATTGTGTGCATTTAAAAGGCTTTTCCACTGAATGGACTCTTTCATGTCTCCGCAATGTGTCTGCTCGGCTAAAACACTTGCCACACTGTTTACATTCAAAGGGCTTTTCCCCTGTATGAACCCTTTCATGAGTTCTCAAATGTCCTGCTTGGATAAAACATTTGCCACACTGTTTGCATTCATAAGGCTTTTCCCCTGTGTGGCCTTTTTCATGTCTCTGCAAAGTTCCTGTTGCACTAAAACACTTGCCACACTGTGTGCATTCATAAGGCTTTTCCACTGAGTGGACCCTTTCATGTCTCCGCAATGTGTCTCCTCGGCTAAAACACTTGCCACACTGTTTACATTCAAAGGGCTTCTCCCCTGTGTGGACCCTTTCATGAGTCCACAAATGTCCTGCTTGAATAAAACACTTGCCACACTGTGTGCATTTATAAGACTTATTCCTCATCTTCATTTGTTTATACCTGGAAATAAACGAATTCTGAGAAAACGTTCCAAAACAATTCATCAATGTGCCATAAAGTCAAAGGAGTAAAGATCTACTCTTTTGTTCATATTTAATGAGCACGTGGAGGGGGGTGGGGTGATGGGATTTGAGGGTGGAGCATGCAAAAAAAATATGGCTTTAAGAGGGGGCACAACATAATTACCCTACCTGTCACAAGGGACAGGTTCTGCTCATCGGTATGCATTTTTCAAAAGTGTATGCATGAAGTATGACAATGGTAGCAGGTCATGTCGCCCCATTGCACGGTCGCCCTAATCCAAACATAACAGCTTATTTGTGTCCGTGCGTGCGAGCATAGCTATGCATAGAGCGACAATAAATAAATTTTCTTCGATTGTCAACACATTCCCGGCAAAGTTTACTACAAGTTTCAAAACTGAGCTGTTTATTAGTGGCCCGCTTAAGGTATGTGTGAGTTTTTTTTTGCGTTGTTATTTTAAAACGTTTCTATTGTTTATACTTGTGACTTTATGGACAAAGAACGCTAATTAGTGAGGCACGCAAGATAAAGTGTGATTTTTCGCTTTGTTTTAGCAGTAATAATAATAATCCGAAACAGGGTCAGTATTGTACAACAGTCAACAAACATGAAATTATCCACAATGCTTTACGCAGTTCAGACATAAGAGATCAGAATTAAATTTGAATTTTTCCTTTACATGGGTCATAGGTAGTATTTCAAACATTGGAAGACCTAACTTAAGTTAGGGGGACGACTGAACTTATTTGGGGGCGACATGACTTTAGTGTTTAATTAAGGCGACGTAACTTCAGTTTTGGGGTGATATATCCTACATCCATGACAACTGATACTGAAAATTTATGAACAAGCTCTGTAATGTTTCCGCATCAATAATTACACGTGCAAAGCGCTATCTGCATTGTTCTTTCTACAAAAGCCTGTGGAAGTGGCATTTGTGTATGCTCGGAAGCCTACAGAAGGGTAAAAAGAAGCAATTTTGTGTCCAAGAATTCAGCGCGGATAGAAAATTTCATGGGTTGACACATAATGAAGTTAAACTAGGTGTATTGTCGATTTTCATATCTGAAGTCAAATTTTTAAATAAGCTTTAGAAGGAAAGATTAGACTTAGAGTTCTAGAACAATAAATTTTGCACCTTTAACAGCTAATCTGAGTCAGATATGATGCAAAAGAGATTCTGACTGATCTCTGAGTAATAAAATTGAGCTTTTTTGTGTTCTTCTCAAGCAGAAAACTTGGACATAAAACTATGTTAACTTTGATGGCTTACAGCTTTGCCGCAAAGCGGGATTCATTCAATAAGTTAACGATCCTTATGCGCTTTCATGATTCTCCAATATCCCTGTAAATTTTTTTAACGGAATTAGCTTTCCAATGTTTATGAGTAAAGTAACACCCCTACAAATATTTTGCTTTATGAATATATTCATGGAAATGTATCCCCCGCGACCTTAAGAGGCCTAGCCTGAATTTCAGACATCCCTCTGTGCTCGCCTGCTTGCCAGAAGGAACTTCTGAACACATTTGAGCCTAATGCCGTCCGGTGACGTCACTACCCGAAAACCGAGTAGTGATTTTGATTGGTTGATTTTAAAATTATTTGCATAATTATGTGAAATTATGACTGAATTTTACCGCGTGAGGATTGTAATTTGAAAACGTTTGGAAAGAGTTCGAAGGAGTTACCTTCCCAGAAATGAATTTATTAGTCATTTACCTTGAGTTTATTACTTTATTAGTTTACCTACGGATGAAGAATAGTAATGGAAATCGGTAGGTTTTAAGTTGGCTCATTCGTCGCTTCGACATGCAGTGTTTTGCCAAATTTATATATGTATTCTTGTTTTGTCAACAAAGCCGCTCGACGCTTATGTCCTGCAGCCTCGATGAGCCAGTGATTTCTGAACTCAGTGCCCATAGTCAAGTAGGATATTTTTGTATTGAATTCCGTTTCTTGATGCCTCAGTAACCGTCTAAATTGATTCATTTAAGTACTCACGAGTGTGTTGTATTTGCTCGCTGCGTAACATATTATATTTTGATCCCTAGATAAGCTTCAGTTCAGATTAAATCGGTTCCGTAGAAGAATATAGCCTACATGCGATTAAAATCTTATTCATTTGTCTCAAGTTTTCAATAGTTTACTATTAAAACAATTTTATACCCTGTAATCCTTTATTGAAGCGATTTTTCTTTCACAATTTCATGGCCTCGACAGAAACTTTTCCACATGAATTACAACCAAAGTGTAGTGACGTCACCGGACGGCATTAGGCTCAAATGTGTTCAGACGTTCCTTCTGGTAAGCAGGCGAGCACAGAGGGATGTCTGAAATTCAGGCTATAAGAGGCCCTGACTGGAAATATCGAGAATATTCTTATTGCCAACGGGACAGCCGAGCCAAGAGGCGAGGCTGTCGAGGCGGCAGAATCATAGAGCCGTGTGCGTATGAGTGTACAGGCAGAGAAAATCTTAAGTTCTGCGTAAGGGACTTTTTTTTTTACCATATTTGGGTGTAAGTAAACCCCATATTTGGGTTTGTATTGTTCTTCCAATCTTCCCAACTGGTTCCCAGTCTCTCACTCCTTGCTAGAGAGCAAATGACCAAAATGGCGTCCACGCGGCTCGCTGTTAAAATTTTCAATGTGGTCATTCATCCCTTTACCGATAAATACACCTTTAGGGAATTATAAATCGAAAGAGAATACCCTACAGAATATTCGACCGCCAAAAAAATGAACATCAAGGTCTTCAAAGCGATGAAATAGTCTTCCGACTTTGGAGTCCTTTGATCGATTTACGATCGAAGAAAGACATGAAAATCAAAAGCGGACTGTTGACTTCAAATAGAGTTTTCTTGACTTATGAGAATGCTGAAGAAGGGTAAATCCTTCCTTTTAGTGTTGATTGTGTTTATAGTAATTGTTTGACCGATGATTTATTCCAAATCAAATACCGTTTATATTTTATTTGGCACGCATAATTTTTTTCGCTCCGCATAGGAATAACATCAATACAAAGCGACGCTCACTAAAATTATGCATGTCATACACACAAGAAAGTCAAAAGTTTTTTGCTTCTAACGGCAAATGTAATGTTAACTTGAATAAAAATTTTGTCTCCAAATAATCCTTGACCGTTCAAGTTTTGTTTTCTGTTCAAATTTTTCAAGTTTTGCGTAACTGAACATGACACTTCGCATGCGAGACTGAAATCTGACCCGTGCATTACTGTCTCTGATTACTGAAAATGATTTTTAAAAAAGCATCTTAGCAGTTTTGATTTTGGGATTTGATTTATATAAGAAGTTCTTGAAATGCAACTATCCCTTTTGTGGATGGAAACATTTTAACCATCGTGTGTTGTATTTAAAAAACAGTGATTAAACCTCATTCGATTGCCTACATTTTGTGACATTTTAACGTTGAAAAGAATTTAAAGATTTGTCAAGAGTTATCAATCTGTCAAACCCGTAGCCTGTGTAGCAGACATCTGTGTACGTTTTTTAGTGTGTTTAAAAGAGTGGGCGATCGCGAGAATACGCGCGCTGGAAACTACGGAGCCTGCTACGCAGGCTATCAAGCCTGTGTCATTTATGAACACCAGAGAAATAGCACTTTTTTCGCATATTACCTAAAATACAATTTACCATATTTTGGTCATTTCAAATATAGTTCTATCAAAAACCATTCAATATCTGTTCTTATGAACAAACATGAGTATTTCGCTCGTTGGCACTTACCGATAGGTACAACTAGTAGTAACAATATAGCTTGAAACCTGACCTAGTATCCTTATTTTGTCTTTCTAGTGCTTCGAAAAGCCATACGCATGTTAATGCTCTGTCTGTTTGTCCATAATACTGCAGTTTTACGTATTATGGACAAACGGACAGAGCGTTAGCTAATCGAATTAAAGAACATCAAAGAGCAGTCCGTGTTCGTGACAAAAACTCTAAGATCGCGCAACACGCGAACACGTTTGGCCATGATATGAATTTCAATCATGCAGCGGTGGTGGACAAGTCAGGCGATTACCACAAGAGGCTTTTCCTAGAAGCGTGACATTCGCAGAGGGACCAGAATGCAGGAAATGAACACATAGACATCCCTGATGTATACAAGACACTTACATAATGTTCATAGTCTTGCGCAGCGTTCGCGTGTTCGCGCGTACAAATGTGAAAACGTCTTGAGTACATTATGAGCGTTGTTTTCGCTCAAATAAGTCAGTGTCAGAATTTATAAAGAGTATTAATGTCAACTCCTGACTGCAATTTTGGTATTTTTAGCTTTGTACATACTTATAAGCTTAAGTTTACTGTAAGCTCGGTCGCTCTACCTTTGCTGCATCCCTCAAATTTCTGCAGTAGAATCATTCTCTTGGTATCTTTAGTTTTTCATTCATAGTTATAGTAGAAATTGAATTTTACGTAAATCATGCGAGATCGGAATCTCTCACATACATTTCCATACAAACTCTGTATTTCACGCTTCGTTGTCCCATTTTCAAAATGGCGGATTTTACCGCGAAAAGGTCTATGCAGACTCAAAAACTTGTTCTATTGTTTCTGGGTACGAATCCTAGCACCCAAAGATCTCTACTATATACAAAAGACGTTATGTCGTTATCTTACCTTCACAAGAAAAATCCCTTGCTGTTTACTTGATCAAAACCAACACTCACTTTTGAGAGTAACAACACAGATCGACGCTTTATCGACGCGATCGACGCTTGCAAGCCCAGCTAGCCCCAGACTGCTCACAAATGAAATATGGACGAGACATTTGAACTGGACTCCGGGGATTTCATCTTTCGGATCTCTTTCTAATCGAGGAACCTGGCTAACGGCTGGAAATCGAGCCTATACTCTGAGCTGTATTCCAGAGAAACTGTTGTTCACCAGTCTGCTCTCGACGCCATTGACCGCCTTTCACTGATGCCCGAATTTGATTAGGAACCTTCCATTGAGAAACTATCTAAGGAAATAGAGAGATGACCTTCGGGGAAGTCCCCAGGAAAGGACTGTATTCCCATTTACGTCATTAAGATTGGCAAGTCAAGCCTGTTGGTTCCTCATCAGAAATTTCCAACTCAATGCTGGAAAGAAGGTTCAGTGCCTCAAGACATGCAGGATGCTAACATTGTCTTTCCCTATAAGAACAAGGGCGATCGCTGCGACTGCAACAACTACCGAAGCATTTCACTTCTAAGCGTCGTTGGCAAGCTGTTGCACGCATTGTTTTACACAGACTGCAGATTCTTGCTGATAGAATATACCCAGAATCACAGTGTGGCTTCCGCCCCAGGAGGTCAACTGTAGACATTATATTCTACCTTCGTCAACTGCAAGATAAGTGCAGAGAACAGGCAATGGCCTGACATTGCTAAAATGTACTGTACTAATCATCAGAAAATTGTTCAAAGGTGGTTTGGCTACGGACGGATATGGCAGTAGTGGTTTAAAACTTTGAAACCGTCTGGCAGACGTTTTTAAATTCGACAGTGCCTACTTGGAAACAAATCGCTTTTAAACCATTAATTCCATTTATTCACACCTTTTGGAATGGATTATGCCTTTCTTTGTCACTGAGTGCACATTCATAATTCTATCATAGTCAACACCTAAACGTATAAGAATTCCTGTGATACTGCCCCTTTAACTGAATAGTTCTAATCACGGAGTAGTAAGATTTTCAGACGTTTTCTTTGGCGTCGCAGTCGTCATTATAACACTCCTTAATAAAGGGAGTAAATTAAGACGATTTTCTCTTGTGTTACAGAATAACTTTCTTTTTAACGAAACTTTTTGCAATTTGCTTAATAACCAGCTAATCAGAATATTTACTAGCCTGCGAACGCAGCCGTATTTCCGGTTGCCGTTTCTCTCCACGTTATTTTTCGGCAAAGAGAAACGACATCCGGAAATACGTCTGTGTTCGCAGGCTAGATATTTATTCTCCTTCTTCTGCGTTCTTTAGTTTTGATTAGTAGTTTTCTTTCCACTTCCTTGCCTCCCAGTCTTCATTTCCTCTTCTTATCCCTCATCCTCTTCCACTTCCCCAAACTTCACTTCCTCTTCTTCGTTTTTATGCCACCCTTAATGTTCACTTCCTCTTTTTCAAACTCATCCTCATCCTCTTCCACAATATTCACTTTCCCTTCTTCGCCCTCGTCTCCATTCCCTTCCTTGATCTTCAGTTCCTCCTTTTCGCCCTCATGTTCTCCTGCAATCTCCTTCGTCCTCGTCGTCCTTCTCGTCTCAATCTTTACTTTCACTTCTTCCTGCTTTTTCTTTCCCTCTTTCTCAAGTTTCATTTCTCCTTCTTCTTTTCCCTGTTCCTCTTCCACTCTCTCTTGCTCTTCCACTTTGTCAAGTATTGGTGGCTCTTCCTCTTTCTTCTATCCCGACTTTGAAAAATGTTTTGGCTGACCTAACTTAATCTAAAATAGCCAAGGTTTGCAGGATAAATACCTGTTTATTGATCTCCATTGTAGTTAAAAACTAAAACTGAATTAAAGAGATACAATACATTTTAAAAACTAACACTACTTATACACGCTACTATACTACCACTGTTATAAAAGTTATTATTATAATTATTTTGACATTAATTCATGCTTGAATGTGATAAATGAGGCAGACCGCTTGGTCCGGCACATGTTCCTGTTGGTGCATGCTTCAGTGTTATTGGTCGTCATCGGCCTCAGGTTATAGCCATGGGTGTGACCTCCACACAAAGAGTGGATCGGGTGGTTACTATTATGTAAATCTTGGATATAGACATATGTGATTAATATCAAGAAGCGTAATAAACCAATCCCTCAACTCTCCCACCCCGTATCGAGCTCTACGAAAAAAACAGCTTTCTTAACATGCACAGTTGCAATTTATCCTGGAATCTCTCTTCTCTCGCCTGGGTTAAACCCCTCTATAGGGTAAGGAAGGACTGGAATAGAATCATACTCAAACTATCTTTAATTACAACATAAAAGTGAAATTGGCAAACGTATGAGGGTGTTATATGCATTTTTATTCAAGTGATTAAACAATTTTTACCAAAAGTGATGTTATTCTTTCCAAGTGAACAATAAGTTATCATTTTACTAATACAAAAAAGCTAGAAGATAGTTACATCACTGAACTTGAACGTAAACTAGAGGATTAAATCAGAGATTTCGTATCTGAGTTAATAGGTCACTTAATTGACCATAACAACATCTGAATCTCAATTCAACCATTTTTAACACTATACAAACACTGTTAATGTAGGATTGGTTGAATGAGTGCAGATCAAACTTCTGTTTGGCTCATGCAATGACGGTTCTTTCCCGCGTGTCTTTTCGCTGCTTCTTTTGATTTGACTTTTTGTTATCCGACTACTTTTCTCAGAACACTAGTTTTACTGAAATAAATATCGCACTTTTCTGATAAAATAATTTTTACTTCTTTAATATAACTAGTACTATTTTAAAGCATAATGTATTTTTAGTTCACTGCAACCTCTGCATTACAAGCTTGCCGTATGCTTGATTCCTGTAAAATAAATAAATAAATAATAACATATCAATATCACAGCGAGTATAACCAACGACTTATTGACCATTCACTCAGCAAATTTAAGCATGTACCATGTAGTCTTGTTGAGGCTAGTAGTTGTCACGTTTTATAGATATTCTAGCAATACTTTTTCCAAATCGTGCTGAGTAACAAGCTGGTTGCAGTGCCACTGCAAAGAAAATTGCAGCGGAAATCGCTCCCAAAAAATTGCCCCAAAATTGTCTGTATAAATGGGCCTTAATAACAAATCAGATCAAAGACTTTTGTAAGATGATCACATTTGAGATTTTTTGTAGGCAATTGTCAAGTGCAAATCTAACAAAATGACCAACATGAATACAATGCTAGACATTATAAAAAAAAGAAATTCAATAAAACACTGTTCCAGTTCTTATGGACAGAGGAGCCATGTTGTCCATTAGTGCCAGCATTTCACTCCCGTTTCCGTGGTATGATGTGACTAGCAGTATGGCTACTCCTTCTGGAAAGGATGCTAGTCAATCAAAGTTACCTCCCCCCCCCACCCCTGAAAATTGCTGGTGGACACTTACACTCATGGGCCCAGTTGTTCAATGGGCGGATAGCGCTATCCACCGCATAAATTTACTATCCAGTGGATAACGAAATAGGTTTGTATGAGAGTTATCCACAGGATAGTGATTTATCCGGTGGATAGCGTTATCCACCCTTTGAACAACCGGGGCCTATGTGGAGAGAAGCATTGTGAGAGTCAAGTGTCTTAAGCCCAAAAATGACAATGACCCCAGTCCAGGGCATTCAATCCAGAGTACAAAGTGCCAACCATAAGGCAATAACAGGCCATCACTAGTGGTATTAATGAAATGTTAGATTACTTACCCATGCATTCAGCACAGAAGTCACAGAGTACATTTCAGGCATTCGCTGAAGTCTGGAGGAGAGCTGCTTCTGAACTTTCTGGAGAAAAGGGTTGGCATCTACAACAGGAAAAGTATGATTGGCAAAATTTTAAACCTTGTATTGGAAATGATACATTTTTGTATCAATTTTTAATGGCTGCAAACGAGCAATGCCCTTCATTGTAAGTGTAAAACATAAAACATACTGTAGTTCGCAGTCTTGCACTCTGGACTGGAGTATGGATAGTTCTGTGGAACGCTAATTTCTATTGGTGGAACTGCTGGTAGATTCAGGTCATCTGCAATGCAAATAAAATACCGTCGGCTGTTAAAATTCCACATGGGAAAAGTTCCATTATTTCATTATTATTTTACCAGTCCAGTTTCCAGTCTACTCGTCTACAACTTCTTAACTTAAGCTTTCCAGCATTTAAAAAGTAAAGCTGAAAAGAACTTTCATCACCAAAGAAGAATATGGCTGCAATAACTGTCAGAATCCTCATTGGTCTAGACCTATACTGGATGATTATTGACTCATTAAATCAACTATATTGATAAAAGTGGTCAATGATATGTATAGTGGATAAACTGTTACAGCAAGGATTCAAAAAGTGTGACTTTCACTTTTATTTTATTTACTTTTTTTCTGTAGATTTAATCCAATCAGAAGTTAACTGGAAGCTGTTCATGCTTTTCATTATATAATGACTGCACAAAAGAATGTGAATTAATTAAACATGGACACACGTTTGGGCTCCTTGCTGTAACTTTTTGATTTATTTGAAGAAATTATTCCTTACTTATTGAGCACTGAAGAAGTGTATTACTCTGTATTACTCCTGCACTGGCTCCTGACTTCACTTGAAATCGACTGCATAATCTAGCTAGCTCCCCTTGCAATACATGAGGCACAGTACACTTCTTTTGACTGTTATCATCCAGTTTGATCTTCTTAGCTGGAGGAGGTAAAGGTCTAAAGAAAAGACACTGGGCATTAAGCTTACTTCTTTCTGCTATCTTATTAACGACAAAAAAATATCATAAATCTACTATACCGTGAATGATCTAAGAAAAACCTGGGCGTCTATTAAATTTTAGTGGTCATAGGGGGGAGTTAAATAGATACGAGGTGTTTACCGGTATAAGAGAGAGGTGTTTATTTCATTTTAACTGTAAAAAGAGGCATAGGTTGCTCACAGAAAATGATAGAAAATAGAGTTTGTGAGTAGGAGACTAATCTAATATGTGCTAATGTTAAGCCCAGAGATGGGGTTCATAGTTCGATGTCAGTCTTCATCGTCATCAGGGTCAACCATGTTGGCATCGTTTGCCTCTTTGATGTCCGAGTCAAGTAAGAAACAAAATTGCCTGACTTTACTATGTGGAGCGTTTCCCTGTTTTTTTAAGGTGATTCTTGGGGGGGGGGGGGTGTTGATTAGAGAGGGTATCTAATACAAACTTAACACCTCAAAGGAGGCGTTTATTAGATATGAGGCGTTTTATACCAACTTGTTTTTAAGTGAAATTTCTCATGGACCTCATGAAACAAGCAAAAGATGTCTTTGAATCAGATTGGAATTCAGATGGAAACAGACTTCTAATAAAGTAAAATCGCTTTTATGCAGACATCAAAGGGTCAGAGCTGAGTTCTGTATTATGGAGGAAGAGATTATAAAAATCCTGGTTTCTCCAGGACCAAGAGATAACATAATGAAATGATGTCTATTTATCGTGGCAACTATAGGGAGAGGTTTGACTGTATTCTAAATTTTTGTAATTTTAGATTCTTCGATTTTAGTTCTTAGTTGTATTACCGGTATATATTAGAGGGTTTTTCAGTTTTTTACTGTCATGTGTCTACCCTTGTTGAATAAAGTTGATTATTACATTATTATTATTATTATTATTATTATTATTATTATTATTATTATTATTATTATTATTATTATTTACTTTTACAAATGCCAATGCTCAACTTACAGTATAGGTGGTCCTTCCATGGCTTGCAGCGGTGGTGAAAATGTCCTCTGTAAAGTGTGACTCAACATAGGTGACTTGGCATGCTTTGTAACAGCATCATATAAAGGTTTATAAATTGCCTGGGGAAGGGTAGACACCATAGAGGGAGCTGGCTGTGCTGCTGAACCAGCAGTAGTTATTGTCGTTGTTGTTATGGCTGATGTGGCAGCAATACTAGATGTAGTGTTGCCTGATGGTGTGGGAGGTGCTGGCGGTGTGGGTACAGATAGCTAAAAGAATACAATGAAACTGCATTACATAACATTGTACATAAACACTGTTTGTATTGTGTTACAGGGCAACTGAAATAAAACCAACTGGGCCCACACTCCTAGGCCCTGAGAGGTCCAAAACTTATTACAATATTCGTTTTCAAACATAGTTTAAAAACAAGCAGCTCAGCTTCATATCAAGTTAATAACACAAGAAAAAAGCCTTGATACCAGGAAATATGTATGCCAAGTTTACATAAAACATAATAATAATAATAAAAACTTTATTTATCCTGAAGGGCCAATCAGTGATCATTAGATCACTGGTATAAACTGGCGATCAGCATTAAGTATAAAATACATCTATTCTTAAAGTTGTAGAAGATTTATATATATACATATTAAAAATTGACATTATTCTGGAGTTTATGTATCAAATTTCAAGCATTTAAAAAGAAGAGCAAAGAGTAACAAGCAAAAAAAAATTGAACCTAATTTACAGTACATATATGATTTATACGGTCCTGTTACATAAAATACTTAAAAATGTGTGTCTTAAACTTAGATAGAGTGTTTAATTCTCTCATTTCCCTTGGTAATCCCTTCCATTCTCGTGCAGCGTCACACTTGAAAGTAGACTGACCCAGTGTTGAGTCTTTGAGTGTTCTACCGTGAATATCTGATCTCTTAACAAGATATCCCTCTAACTGGTGCGGACAGTTAACATTGTGTACGATCTTAAACACCAAAAGAAGCTTCAAAAACCTCCGTCTACTGTCTAAGGATAGCAGATATAGCCTGTTTCGCATATCCTGTGAGCATGTTCTGCGATTCGCAGCAAGAATAATACGCATGGCCTGATTCTGTAATCTCTCTAAGCGTCGTGAATTACTCTTTCCACAAACACCCCATATGATACACCCATAATCTAGGATGGGTAGTATAGTTTGTTTATAAATGTTTAGAAGCACTCGTTGGCTAAGAAAGGGCGCGATCCTGTTTAACATTTTGAGCTTAGGATAAATTATTTGAAGGTGTATATATTTGAAGGTGTATATATAATACATATATTTGAAGGTGTACAAATACACCCCCGATTTGGAAGCTCAAATTTTGGGAAAAAAATGTACAGACAATAAAGTTTGAAGTTCAAGTGAAGCTCTATTGGTAAACAAACAAGGGCAAACAAGCACGGTTTCAAAACACTGACACGGAGGTTGTTGCAATGTTTACTATAAATTAAGTCTTACAAAAGCAAAACTTCACTTGTCATACCTCCTTTTTAGTTTGAGTTCACAATATCTTAAACTTGGATGCTCTCTTGATATCATTATTTCGAGATTATCACTTCTAGACACTCCTGAAACACTTGAAATTCGTACGAATCGTACGCGAACGATGAATGCTTAGTAGCCAAGCTTTGAATGGGGCATTAAAAACAAACATGGCGACATTTTCTTAGGAAGAAACCACGTACATTTTCAAGATTCTTGGAAACTGTTACCCGCAGCAGGATAAAAACTTCATGCAGAATAAGAGTTTGATAATCCAGCAGATGCATTTGCTGTGAAGGTCAATAAAAAAGTGAAGCAGCGGGCAGCCATTTGCCTTGTGATTACTTGCGTTTTTCTTGGTGCTTTCTTGCACGCGACGGAAAGACATGCTTTGAAGTGACCGCCAAGCTTCACTGCAAACAGCTTTGCAGATGAACCAAAAGGCAGTGACTAACAACAAAGTTTTCAGGTTGTTATATGTTTATTCAATGATGTCTTGAGAGGTTTTTTATGAATATTAATTAGGCCTTTGAGAACTCCAACCAGAGATGTTTCCGTAAATAAGCCGCACCCCTGATTTTTGACTTGAATTTAGAGGAAAAAAGTGCGGCTTATACATGGATCTTTACGGTAACACTCAGTTATTTTTTACACAGCATAAAATGACTTGTAAGACTGTTGATATGGGGTGTTAGTCCATTGTACATTACCCCTGAAGCAAAAAAGCCACTATAATTATACACCTGGGTGGAGATCAGGGGGGTACTAACTTCGAAAATAAACATAGCATGGGGACACTGGTGTGGCTTATTCATTCTTTTCAGTTCTAATGCTAAATAAATAAATGAATAAATAATAAAATATTAAATTCATTAATAATAAATAAAATGTAATGTTCATCAAAATTAAAACAAGTATTATGCAGATAAAAAAATTATACTCACTGGTTTTATATTGATGAGCTTTTTTAGCACATTTCCACTGTTTTCCAAAGCTTGCAAAGGAAGTCTGATGACACACAATGAAAGGAATTAAGCTGGAGTAAGCAACAATCTTTTACTACTTACACTGTATTGACCAGTGCAAGTTTAAACAATGAAACAGAAATCCAATAATGAAGCTGTAGAACACCATACCAATGACATGCACTATCTGTAATTGTTTTTTTAAGTTCACAATTTGCCAATCTGCAGCCCAGTCTATCATCCTCGCCTGATATGCCACCAAAGCATGCCAAAAAGGTGCGATTAGGTACATAATGATAACCATACACTCTTCACTTTATACCTATCTCTCTTGTGCTCATCATGAGAATGAAATATTTCAACCTTTAAAATATAACAACTTCTATAAATTTCATTGCAGCAGTATCTGTGCATATCACCTACCTTTTTGCTGGGTTTGTCAGGATATCATACAGATGTTTCAGTTTGTACAGATCCCTGCTGCTATGCTCTGCAACAAGCGACAAATACATCAAGTATTACTGTCATTTTTACAGCATTTTCCACCCTTGTTTCCTTTTTCTTCACATGAAAAAAATATTTTGTTAGAAAAAAGAGCTCAATCAACTAGGGGTGGTGAATGGTCCTTTCAAAAATGCGTGTCTCGCAAAATTTTAGCCAAATTTCAGGGGTCTCGTCGTCTCGATTTTTCTTTGACGCCTTCTCGGAGTCTCGATTTCTTTTGCAAGGCTAAAAACGTCTCGGGCTCGCAGAAAAGATATCAGTCTCGCCGTCTCGCATTTACCATTCAACACCCCTTCAACTGCAAGAACAGTGTTGCTTAATTAATTAAAAATGCATTGATTGGTTCCAGAAAGTATTCATACCCAAACCACAGAAAATCATTGGTAATTCTGAGGGGGTGAAGAGGGGGGGGGGGGGGGCTCAAATGCCAAAATTTTAACGTAAAGTATGAAGTTAAACTGGAATTTCTGGAGTGGGAGGGGTTTCAAGCCAAAAAAAATCTTCCGTGGGGGGAGGTATAAATATTTCTGGAACAAAACATTTACTTCTAAAACTATTACAAGTTCAAATTTCTACATTTAGGATGGTGATATTAAAATGAATCAACTAAAGCAGAATTCAAATTGAAGTTTTCAGCAGCAAAAGCAACATTAAAATTCAATAAACTCATTACATAACTTTTACTAGCGTCCTTTAAAATGTCATAACAGAGACACACATGTTCTTCTGGTTTCATAATAAGCTTTGAGTGCCTGGATTGATAACTACCAACCTTTGTCTCTCATATCTCTGTTCATCTTGTTTATCATCCTTGTGAGTGGTTCAACGTAGGGTTTCAGTTCATTAAGCTGTATCAAAGATCAAAGAATTTCACATTAGATTTCACACTGACCTATTATGAATCAAAATGGTATGTTTCAGGATTGAGATGTGATTAGTCACATACCTCCAAACAATTCATTAATTTGCATCTTCATAGAAACACAACAAGACAAAAACGATCAATTAATTGGACATTATTTCTTGTTATCTTGTTTTCTACTCTTGGTGGGAGGGACCACAACTACATACATTTCTTCTAAGACATGTTCTAGCATGAGTTTTTGAATGTGTTACCTTTTTTATTGCCTTATACTAGTAGTTTGAAACAGACTTCGAGGGTAAAAAGTTTTGAATTCACTGTTTTTCAAATAAGTATTTTAATTATTTATAATAATATTATTATCTGGTAAATTTCTGGGAGTGGGCAGAGACAGTTACAAATGTGAATCTAACAAACTGGCAAGCCATCGAAGCTACCTTTACTGCACCACCCTGGAATCATTGCTTGCACTTAGTTCAAGTGTAAATCAAATAGCGAAGTGTGTGATGTCTAAAAATAGAATGCAAATGAATATAGCCCCCACGAAGCTCAGATTAACCATCGGCATGTTCTGAGAGAAATAGAAGGAATCTAGGCGAAGTTTTCATTTTATGAAAGTGTTTTAGGAACATCGGCTGTTTTAGAAAGTGTTTTAGGAAAATCGTCCGCCATTTCGGTTTGTTTGTCTGAGTCTTGTCTGAGTCGTGACGTCACTCGCGTGCTTCGCTATCGAGGCACACACCTTGTCCAAATAAGCTTGTTCCTCAGCAGGGTTCAATGGCGCAGGGCTGGCAGCTGGTGCCCCTACAGAGGCTGGGTTTAGTACAGAAGCTGGTGACTGAACACTCATGGTGCCAGGGGTAGGAACTGAGGTGCAGGCAGCTGGTGACGCTGCTACATAATGCTACAAAAATCATATGAATCAGTGTTAACAATGGATTTAATAAAGAAAATCTGTTGTTATTATTTATTATTATTTGTCTATATTTTTTCCCACAAATTGATGTGGTTTAGGCGAAAAATTATAGACAAATGTATGGGAAATTAAAAAAACCTTACTGAACACTTTCTAGCCCAGCTACATCCTGCACCTTGGCAAATAAAAACTTTTGCCAAGTATCTTAACTTTACAATTTACAAGTTGTCCAGAATTCGATTTTTTTCAAAGATATTTGCCGTCAGATTCCCATACAAACACTATAATTTCTACCCGCTTTGCCTACTTGTCAAGATGGCGTCGAAAACCATGATAAGGCCTATTCAAATATAATTACCTCTTGTTAAGCCCTGTGACAAACATACGTTTAGCATGACCCCAAAGGATATCAGTTCCTCAACACCACACATACCCTGCCCTACCCTGCCCCACCCCACCCAACTACCAACAAATAACAAATAGAAAAGCCTACAAATAACATAACTAGGTAAGCCTTGACAAGGAAACCCCACAGAAAACAAAAGAGAGGAAGACTAAAGAGCACACAAAGGAGAAGATTAGATGAGGTCGCTATACGGACAGGACTACATTGGGGATAACTGGAGAAAGAGGCACAGAACAGAAACTGTTAGAGGACTCTCATAGAGCCTTTGCTCCAGGACTCAGGAGCTAAGGGAAAAGAATGTTCCAACAACATACAGGTTAACTTATCTATCAAAAAACAAAACTGCTGAAAATCTTACCTGGGGGGAGGGTGAAGGATGCATGGCTGGTGAAGGAACAAACGGAGCTGGTGACGGGGCGACAGTGGCTTGGCTTGTAAGAGATGAATGTTGGGCAGATGATGGAGTAGGTGCTCGCATTGAACTGGATGGCATACTAGCTGGTCCAGGAGCTGGCGAGGGGACATGGGGCATTCTCACTTGAACAGCGTGTTTGGCTTGCTGTACTGTAAATTATATCAGCAAACATTTATTAATGAAAACATTCTGGACACAGACAAACAACTTAACTTTGAATCAGATTGTTTGGAGTTAAAGTTCAGTGTTTTTCATATCAACAGATGTCTGTAATGAGCAGGTAAATTAATGAGAAAACTTACATCTTGAGCTTTAAGCAGGGATCAAAAAGAGCGATTGTTAATAATAATAATAATAATAATAATAATAATAATAATAATAATAATAATAACAACTTTATTAACGTGTCAAATCTGTAGTAGCTGAGGGGAAAAGTCCCCTCTACTAATTGTGGACACCTAACCTGCCTAACTAAAAACGTAATTAATATATATAAAATAGAAAATATTTATATACATTTAAAAAAAAAAAAAACCTAAGTACAAATATATTAAAATTCTGTTTCTTTAACTATATTAAAATATAAAAATTAAAATTATGTTTAAGCTCAAGGTTACTGGTATCAGCGCTTTACTTCTGTCTCTGTAGGGTGAAGTGACTACCATGTACCTCCCTGATAGAAGGACACTCGTCCATCACAGGTTACACCCCAGTGTTTTGATACGTTTCTTGAAAAATAAATAACTTGCCGCATCAAATTACAATTGTTACTTTTTAACGTAATTTTCCAAATTTTCGAAATTAAAGACCCGCAAAAATTTATCTTTTATGCTTTTAAAATATTTTTTGGCCAAATTGTGAAAATTAAGTCCCACAAAATATGTCTGTTCCATTTTTGCACAACTAAGTTCCAGGATAAATAAGTAACAGTAAGGTATTTATATTCATGGCTGGAGAGAGTCAATGTGATGGTCAAATGTCTTGCTCAAGAACTCCAGCCAGGCCTTGAACTTAGGGCTTGTTTATATGGAGGAGAGTTGTCCCTGGAAGGAGGGTCACCCTCCATACCGAGTCACCCCGGGCGAAAGAGCTTTTCATACATTTCTTTATAAATAGCTGCGAACTGTTTATATTCATGAGAAATTGCAAAGTTGGCTCGGGGGGCAGGGTGACCCTGGGTGGAGGGTCACTCGCTTTAAAGGTAGGGTGACCCTGGGGAGCGAGCCAACTTATTCCATATAAACAGTTTGGTTATTTTTGCCTCACCTACCAGGGATAAGTTGACACATACGGAGCATGCGCAAATGCTGCAATCGGCCAAAACAACATCGAAGTCTTCGTCAATGTTTCAGCGTTCCTGATTTTAGAAAAGGCCGCCATAATAGCTATTTCAAAATAACTCTCGCCAGTCTTTTGAACCGACAGGGCCAAGTTTTGGCTCGGTCAACAGGGACATTTTTCTCATATAAACGCTCGGTAAAAGATAGCGTGGGGGGGAGGGTAACTCTCCTACCAGGGACAACTCTACTCCATATAAACAGGCCCTTAGACCTCTTGATCTGGAATCCATTGTATATCATGTAACTTGCACAGAGTTTGAGTGTAGTGTATTACAAACATTATACAACAAACCTTGATGTGCAACTTGCTGGGGTGCCATGGGAGATGCCACCTGGCTGGGGGGTATATGAGCCTGTGACTGCGTCATCTGGTGATGTGCTGGGCCCTGATTCTGGGATGCACTGAGAGCTTGTTGTGTCATCAAAGATTGAGTTGACAGTTGATGCTGTTGTTGTTGTTGTTGCTGCTGCTGCTGCTGTTGTTGAGCACGAATGTGCTGGGTGAGAATCTGTTGCTGTGTTAGCCCTGATTTATCGTAGCCGAAGACCTGCTGCTGTTGCATTTGTGTCTGTGACACCTGTGACAGCGGTACCTGTTGGAGATTACTTTGTCCTCCCATAGCGCTGACAGTCTGTTGCTTGTTAATCTGAGGAGAAGAGAATTGTGGTCTCATACCGGGCTGTTGATTCATGTTAGCTGCTGGTGTTTGTTGCTGTCCTGGAGCAGAAGGCCCTTAGAATAATAAAGTCAACACTTTAGCAAAGTTATTCAAAAAGGCTAAAGTTGTTCATAAGATTAGGAAAGAGTTTGTAGTTCATACTTAAGGAAATACTCTGGAAGAAAGAAAACTCATGGTTATACATGCAGGGACATAGAACTAGTGTGAGCTATTGATATAGTGATTCTGCAAGCAAAGAGAATTTACATTTCAATACTCACAATAAACTAGTGAGTGTTTATACAACTTAAATAAAATGTGTCAGCATTTCAACAGCACATACATCACAGGGTTACAGTTATATGGTGACCTAGAACTGCCATAAGGATTTTTGCTTTCTATAAACATCAACATTTTTACTTAAAGAATAAGTAAATAATAATTAAATAATTAAAAAGTCAAAATCCATATGGCAGTTCTAGGCCACCATGCATTCGGACTAAGCAATGTAATGTACAGATTCTGGGAATTTATGGGCAACTGATCCAAGGGTTAGTTATACCGCTGTCATTTCTCATTGACACATGGTGGTACTCTGAAAGAAGAATCTCTCTTCACATTGAACAGCACAATACTGAATGTAACCCAGCCAAGAAGTTCTTAGCAGGATTTGACCAAACATACGGGTTTGAAATTCTGTGTTTACCGTGTGGTGAATGGAACAGTATTTTCTGGTTGGCGCTCACATTCCAAGTTTTGGTCGAATGAAAAGCGCCCTTGACTATATGGACACATTCAGTTCTGGCTTGAAAAAACTGGGCCTGAGCAGAATGGTCGAATGGAATGTTTTTTTCCAGTTGTTTCAATTTTCCAGACAATTTTTGGACAACCTCACAAGGTTGTCCTAAAATTCTGGATTTTTAGTCTGGGGAGAAAAATCTATGGTTAGCTTCCAAAATGAAGTTATGCTATATTCCTACAGCGGCACCAGCACCAGCACCAATTTCCAATCGGTCCATTTTTTTTTTAAAAAGGCTCACGTCTGACTTGCATTGGACCTGAACAGTTTCAATAATTTAATTTTTATTCCTACAGTGTATTTCCAGCAAAGATTATTACTTACTAATGTCCCGAATATAGACCAGAAGACGAGCAACATATGCAAGGTAGTCAACCTAAGAGGAAATGTTATGTAAATAAGCTACTCTCTAATAGCATGAGTCAGTGCTATCACCACTGAATTACAGTTAGATGGTACACTCCATGATCAGATCACCCCAGTCACTCTCAACCAAGGTCAGATCGCTCAAAACTGAAGTGACTTCGCTCCAAACATAAGTCAGGGCTCGAAATAAACTTGAATTCCAATTTGCCGATAGGGCAAGTAACTCTCAAACTTTGTTTGCCCGGGCACTTTCCCCCGTTGCCCAGACTCTCAAACTTATTAATAATTCATGAAATTAAGTTAATTGATGTTTTGACAGGGCCCTTGCCCGTCGGGCAAGTGTGCATGAAAAGTCACTTGCTCGACAGGAAAATCTACTTGTCCCGGACGACCGGACGGGGGTTTTGGTGAGCCCTGATAAGTGACTTTGCAATCTGACTTTTTTGATGGAGCGATCTTATTTTGGTAGGGAGTGATCTGACTAGGAGCTTGTAAATGACTCATGATCTTTGAATTGTCATTGACAAAGTTTTCTCATATCTTTCAACAGCTTGAGTCGTTTAGCTACAGGAATTCGTGGTCTTGCGTTTCTGTAACGCTTATTTAATTATAGCCCACTAAGAGATATTATAAGTTTAACAGTGTAATTAAAAGGTTAAAACATTTAAACCACAAGGAGCAAAAGGAACGTTCCATTAGATAAAATTCTCTGTAGATGTAGCTTGGGGCTTTTTTAATTATGCGAAACTGAAAGCGTTTCATGTACGTGCGTATAAAGTTGAACGGCGTAGCGAAACACTATCACACAGAACGTAAAGCTTGAAGTTTTCGAAGAATCAAATAGGGATAGCAAAATACACTAACCCTTGTTTTAGCCTTGGAATACACTTGATTTTCCATTTCGCCGGGGTTTTTCATCATAACGTTTGGATTCCCTGATCGTCTTACTGCTTCCTCGCTGAAAACGGAAGTCCGTACGATGTGTAAAAACAGAAAGGTTAAACCTTATACATTAAAGATAATTCAGGCTGCTAAGAATAAGAGAAAAAGTCCTTGTTAAGTACGTATTCTACACGATTAAGTTTGAATACTTACATTTGAGAAATAACTTTTTGGCGGAAAGCTGGAGAGCGCCAATCTTCGTTCGCCGCCATATTGATGTTGTGTGATGTCTTTTTCGTTCCGAGACTTCCTCGGATGTAGCAATTTTAACCAATCAAATCAACTTCCTGTTCGTCGCGCACGTAAGAGCTGTAACAAATTGATGTCAGGGAATGTGCGTAGGAGTGCGCTTAAAGCTGCATGGAGCATTTCCGAGTTTTCTATTGCCTCTCTGCTGCTACAAAACGAGCCTTGATGCAAAAATGTTTGAGGCGTCTGTATTAGGCGTTCAAAGGGGAAGGAGAAGGGGAGTTTGAGCGCGAAGCGCGAGGTGCGAGAAAAAATAAACAAAAGAAAGAAACGAGGGGTTTGTGAGATCCCCCGCACCCCCTCCATTCACCTCGAGCAGGCGAAAGATACGCTTAATTTGCATAGAAACTTATTTTCATACGAAAGTGTTTGTACAAGACCTCGTTTTCAAAAGAATTATAAGTACAAAAACCAGCTACGATTCGTTGAAATGAGTAGTAATTCAGAAAAAAATATTTCAAACCCAAAGCAGGTTTTTCCGGCTCGTTGGAAGTTTCTTCTCAGTTGGATTTGTTTGTCAGTGGGACGAATCAGACTCAGAAAGAGAATCGATAGCGAATACTGCGTCAAATTTGAGAATAACGCGAAAAGGTCGTTATCATTATCCCTAGTTTGTCAGTCATCCCAATCCCAAGTTTGTCAGATTATTTCTTACTTCTATAAAATTAAGAAGTGTGAACCGTAGAAAACCGGGATTCCATGGCCAGTATTGGACATGTCTCCTGACTGTTGCTGACTATTTTGACACCTTCTGCAGTTTCTTCATGTATGAGTTGACTGAGTTGCGATGGCTATATTGAAAGCTATAACAGAGGGTGTAAAGGGCTTAACTGATTAGCGTATAACAACGATATTTTACTATCGTAACCGTATAAGTAACAAAATATGAACCGACTAACGTATGAAAGGAAGTAGACCGTTTGGTGTATGCGGTACTTAGCAGATTTTAACGGCCACAATTTGGAAAATTTCTAGGACGAATAAGAATATTTTTTAGACAGAAAGGTAAATTTAAATTTATTGAACAATCCTGATCGTACTGACAAGCTCCAAGCCTCCGCTTTGCCTGTGGTTTTAGTTATCAGTAGGCTATTCTCAAAATGATACCAACTGCAGTTGTTAACAGGCGTAAAATCGCTCAAATCAACTAACTAATTAATCTCCTTTTTTGCTGTTTACTCTGTTAGGGAAGGTGTATGTGGCCCGTCTGAATTTGAAAGCTTGCATTTCGTATAAAGAGCAGGAGATTCTCAGGTTTAAAAAAAAAGGCAATTATGATGTTTTTTCGCCAGCTGAAAACGACGTGACTAATTTAGGCACAGAGAAGGAGTTTCTCAGACACGACCAATAAAACGACTGGATTCTGAACAAGTTAGACTACGAGTAGGTAGTCCCTTTTTTTCGAAGAGTCCGTCGAGCGTGAAGCGAAAAAATAAATTACCGCGCTGGGGGAGGTGGCGAGGGGAGGCGAGAAGCGAAAAAAATAGCGACTACCCGCAAAGCCACAGGGCTAAGTACACAGAGAAGGAGTTTCTCACGCTCAATTAAAACGACGGGACTCTGAACTAAGTACACAGAGCAGGAGTTTCTTGGCATTTTAAATCAGAGCCGTTAGAATTAATTTATTTTTTTTGACAGATTGAAGGAGCAGGAGTTTCTCGGGCATTTCATTAAGAAAATGTAAACTGTTTTATTAATCCTCGACCGATGAAAACTTCTCTACGACAAATGGTCACAAATCGTTTTCCAACTAATCAAAAATTCTCGATCGCTAAAAATATTTCTTCGCAGACTGGAAATCTTAACCGATCATCTTTTTCGAGATACAGTCCAAAATAATGGTCCGTCCAGATCAAACTTCAATACCTCGAAATATTTGATCAGTAAAGACTTTCAGTTGGCCATGTTGGCGCAGAAATATGTTTAACGATCGAGAATTGAGAACTAATTTTGCTATCAGAGAAATTTTCATCGATCGAGAATTAAAATAGTTTAAATTTCTTTTAATGAAATGACCTGAGGGTTGGAGAAACTCCTGCTCTTGTGTACTTAGCCTTGAAAGAACTAAAAAAACCGAGCCAATGAAGATTAAGCATACGATCCATGCAGTACCAAAGGCCAGTTAAATAATTTATGAGAGATGCTGACAGTTTAAGATGGCTTCCGCTGAAAGTTCGAGCAATAAGTGCAAAAATTATTTACCAAAAATCTACTCAAAGAAGGTAACGTTTTGTATACTATTTGAAACATCTCACTGTAATTCATTTATATAAGTGACCCCCGGTTAAATTCTAAAGCATTCTCCAGAAACTTAATGTCAAACCTTGTAAAAATGCTTAAAATGCATGTTGTTTTTGTTTTAAACTGATGCAAAACGTCCGTTTTAACTAAAATATGGATAACTTCAAATTTATTTATCTCTCGCGGGGTCAGCTTGAGGGCTAAAGTTTTGATAAGTTCTTCTTAAAACTGTAAACATGCTTTGAGTGTTTTTTTGGTATCTTTATTTTTGCCTTTATTGCTCGAATGTTCAGCGGAAACCGTCTTTATAATAAATCTCTTGCCATAACTGAGTACTAGTGAAATAATTTTTTTTCTTGCTTTTGATCAGCCTCTGTTTTGCCTTTATTTCTTTCTTTATGTTTGCATGTTTACAGAGGGGATAGTTCTGCTTAAAAGCAAAACATAAGTGCATAAGGAGGCTCTCAGTAGCTGTTGCCTTGGAGTGAAACTTTCGAAGACAAATATTCGATCAAAAGGCAACCTCTCATTTTCGTCCTACCACAAAAATATAACACTTAGTTTTATTCTATATAAGCTACCACAGCGATGTTTAACCTTTAAAGATGACTGATTTTCTCGACCTATGTTCAGAAACTTTGCACCCGTTTATTTATAATATGAAGTTTCGTAGTTTGAGAACCTAATAACGAAGTTTCAAAAAAAATCCTCAAGTTGTAAAACAATAAACTTTTCGTAGGCCACTGCAGCTTAATTGAGGCCTTATATGTGACACTAGTTGTCACTAAAGAGAAGATAAAAAAATAAATTTTTGCGGAGGATTTTGTGCATACAAACATACATAACTGTAAAGGATTCACTTCATACGTTACTGAAAGTGAAGTTGCACATCATATCATACATACGTGACGTGCTTATAGGATAAACAAAAAATATATACTCCTGTATGTTTACATAACTCTTTAATACATCAAAAATACAATAAAATACAATATTTTAGAGAAGGGAATAAATACGTTTTTAATACATGGAAATATTAAATAATTAGATAAATAAATAAATAAATTGAAAGCTGTCAGCATTGTAGACTTGCTCCAAGTCGACCTCGTATAAATCGTTAAGCGAGCGCCAAAAAAAAAAAACATAAAAAAAAAACATTAACAAAGCGAACGTTTTTCAGCATAGCACGCCCCCGTCACCCGATTCCGAGATAAATCACTGAGAGCTTGTCGTGGAAGCAAAGATGGAACCAGCAGTTAATGTTGTCCTGTGAGGTATGAGGTTGTCCAATGAGTTGGATGTGATCTATCACAAGAGACCTATTGTTAAGCTGTCGTTCATATGGACAGCTGGTTGATCCTGTTATTACGATCCGTTGGACAGAATTCTGTCCTCGTATGGTGCTGACTGTCTGTTACTTGTTCAGTCATCCTCAGAAGTGTTAGCCTGGCCTGCCACTGGGAATACTGTCAAAGCAAAATAAAATTTAAATCTAAGTAGAAGACATGGAAACACCACGTAGGGGAATTGAATTGAATTAGGAACCAGCTCCTAATTCCAACAATATCTTCTGACATTGCTGTCTCTCCATAACATCACCTAGTCAAGCTCCCACCGAAAGTGTGGACATGGCAGGGCTGCGTTAATATATATTCTGAAGATGCTGTGCTGGACTGTTGTCATCCAACGACTGTTGCATTGGATAGATGGACGACTCATACCTAGTGGAGTCTCTTTTGAGAAGAAAAGTAGGATACAGGGAATTATGGAAAGGAGCCAGATCACAGAAGAAGCCTCCTTCCTACCTCACGTCTTACAATTTTCTCAAATGAGACAACTGCAGATGAGACAGGGTAGATCACACTTGCAGCATGGGATGGCTGCTATACTTTTAAGCCTGGGCCAAACAAGGACGATGAGAGTTGATGAGAGTTTGAACTCTTGCCCTTGTTTGGCCAGAAACTATCCCTTAGTCTCCTTGACTCTCAACTGCTCTCATTGACTTTGAAAATGCTAAAAAAAAATTTATGAAAGTTGATGAGAGATTTCTTTCCTTTGCCCCGAGTTGGTGATAGTTGATGAGAGTTGATGAAAACTCTTATGAGATAGAACTCACATCAACTCTCATCATCATTTGGCTTTAGGACACCCACTTTTCATATTCTGGCTAGCAGTCTGCCTGCATCCCAATGAGAAGCATGCTAGCACAGTGGCCATTGCTTTACTAAACTCAATTAACTTCAAACTGGATCATCTCTGATTATCACAATTTTGACAATTACTTTACTCAGTTTTTTTTTGTAACTGCTGCTTACGAGTGTTTCAAAAATACGTATTCTACTTACATATTTCTTGAAGTTCGTCCAGAGATTCTCTAATAGCAATAAGGTAATCAGCCTAAAATAAAAAGGTAACAAACAATAAGATTATGAGCTCAAACTTTCTGTGTGGTAATAGTTGATGACTTTAAAAGCTGAATTAACTATGACCTCATAAACATCAAAAGCGAATTACTATTTTAAATCATTTTCCTTCAAATAATGATTTCCAATTATTTCTCTACATTTGAACTACGGTGTAGTAGAAACTTTGTGCTTTAACAAAATCGCACACATAGTGTACATGTTGCAATGTAATACTATCAGCTGTGTATTCACACTCATTACTTAATTTTTTTGACATTTTTAACCTGAGTATTTGGGGAATGTCCTTCTTTATTTAGTCTTTTTGGGAATTAAATCATCCAGAAATATTTATGAAGTTCCTCTGAAACTTTGGTGAAAATGAGAAAATGCCACCACTGACAACCTTGAGCCACTTTAAACTAATTGCTGATAGTGTACAATAGCTCAGCCAATCAGAATTTGCATTAGTACACCAGTAGAACAGAAATGTCCAGGATTGAATGCTTATGAGATGCATGTTCCTTATGACATGCATTACAAAGTGTCCTCATTGATAAAAAGTTTACCAAAACACACCAAATTCTGTCAAATATGAAGTTCCGGTAATATGGAAATTCCAAATAACAAAGTCAAACATGAAGTACTTATTAAACAATACTCCCGTTCAATCCTGGACATACATGTAAGTGTGACTTTATGAGCAGACAGGTGGACACAATAGTCAACTGGCCTTCCAATATAAACTCTCTCAATTTAATACTCTCAGAATTGTATGTCACCAACCAGTGATATCAACACTGTGTTCACTGCTCAATAGCTATTTACTATCATACCAGTTGTTTTATAAAAACAATACATGTAAATCACTCTATCAACATATTACCAAATCCAAATTATTTAGCCAAAAGCTTTTTAAAAGTTTGTCTATAAAACTTAAAGAGCTATGACACTGACAGTACATATTTAAAAACATGGGTTACTTCTTGGTGTTTTTCTCTCTTAGAACACTATTATCTTAAAGCGGCCTTCACATGACAAACTATTGGCCAATTCGTGTTGGCAAACTCAAGTTAATGGTGTGAACGACCCAACAACAGCAAACAAGTTGGCCAACTGTTGGTGACAAAATAGAACTTGTCTCTATTCTCACCAACAGTTTGCCAACTTGTTTGCCGACTGTTGTTGTGTCGTTCACACACACCAACTTGAGTTTGCCAACATGAGTTTGTCAACTTTAGTTTGTCGTGTGAAGGCCGCTTAAGGCTTCCTTCTTGAAAGTAATTCTGTATAGCCCCTTTAATACAAATCATGCAGCATTCATGCTGTCATGTCAACTCCGTAAATGTTAGATAATTCAAGACATGGTAATCTGTGGTTCTGTTTTAAAGTCACTTTGCAAACTTGCAAATATTATTTAAAGAGAAAATAAATTTCCTATTTGAGAAATGTCTGTGTTGGTGAAGATTGGCCTTCAGATTCCAGTTGTACGAAGAGTGGACAAATGTGATCCAATCACTACCCAGTGGAAAAATGTTTACAATTACCAACTGTGTTATTCACTGGCAAGCGATTTACTTATTTTGGGTGGATAACATTATCTATCCTTCGAAAAACTTGAACTTGGTGAAAACAAAGTCTTGTCCTCGGTGTCCACAGTGTCCACGGTGATGTATAGCATCACGCAGAATTAAATGTAAAATATGAAATCCCTTTGTAAATAATTTTCAAAACATGCCTGAAATACACTAACCTTTGATTCAGCACTGTTGAAAACTTCACTTTCGATTTCACCAGGGTTAAGACTTGCAATAACTTCTGGATTATTTGATCTTTTTGACATTTCCTCACTGAAGTGAAAGATGGAAGTGGAAGTACAATATGTGTCAGAATAAAGGATATCACTTATAAATCACTAAACAAATATTAAATCACTAATAAAACCAGCTACAGGGTTCCTACACTTTTTTTAGGCCAAAAATTCAAGGACTTTCCAGGACCCTTTTTTGGCAGTCTTCTCATTGCCTTGAAGCCTTTTACGTTCAATAAAAAAAATCAAGGACCGAAAACCAATTTTAAGTACCGGTACTTTCAAGGCCTTGAAATCACACTCCTAAAATTCAAGGGTTTTCAAAATGCGTACAAAACCTGCAGCTAGCACAGTCCTGGGTAGCACAGTACTTACATTTGAGAAATATATCTTTGGCGTAAGGCTGTGGAATGCCAATCTTCATTCGTTGCTGTGTTGGTGTTCTCAGGATGTTCTTGCTCAGCTTCTTGTTGCTGATGTTGAAAGTGGTGTACAGGCCCTAGGATTTGTCAACTCAAAGTTAAATTTTATACATTAATTTATTTAACACAACCATTGTGGTCCCACAAGGACTATTAGCACAAAAGGGTAAGGTTTCGGGATTATTATTATAAAATAAGTTCCTTTATGAATTCTCAATTATTGTCCTAAGCTCACAAGGTTCCAACTACTAATTAGACAAGTCAAGCATCAGTTTTCACCAGCCATTCTACTTGACAATGTTATCTTCAGTTGGTAAAATAATTTACTACAGTAATTATTATAGTACTATTCACCTCATTGATAATTGCCCATAATCCATATCAATCAATGTAAAGTAATTAAGAAATAATCTTTGAATTCTTTATTATACTCTACACTGATATCAATTAATAACAATTGATGCCAATAATTGGCACAATTTGCTATGTTGACTATTCCCTCGTAGAAAACTTAGTTATTTCCATTCATTTATTTGATACTTATCAGTAGCAATTGACAACAACACTGATTGGCTGATACTAATCTGTATCAGTTTACTAACAACATTTTTAGGCCAGGTTTGCACCATACAAACAATTTTCACTACAACTGTTTATTTTTCTAATTTAGATTACAAAATGTACTTACTTATGTCCCGAATATACACCAAAAGACGAGCAACGTATGCCAAGTAATCAATCTAAAGAAGAAATGTTATGTAAATTAGCACCTCTGTCAAAACCTCATGCATCTTTCTTCTTTCTTAGCAGGCTTTTAGCCAGGTGGGGGTCCAGGAGTCCTATGGACGGCCACTTTTTAGAGAAAATTAATACGAATAATTGTAAACAGAGGTTTTTAGCAAATTTGGAAATCTTTAGATACCTTTGCAACTGCAAAAAAACACCTTGCATGCTCCTCAGGCCCTCCTATGGGGACAAAGTCAGTCCTTATAAAAACTTTGGACTCCCACACAGTGTAAGGGTTACATAATATTTTTGAACATGTCATATGAAGCAATAGTTGCAACTGAAGACAATGTTTTTGGGAAAGGCAATGAAAATGTAGCAGAACAAACGTTATTGTTAATTACTCTGTATGGTTATATAATTCCTTGGTCAAGTCCATAGATAGGCAAGTTTTTTGGTCTTATTTACATGTCAGAAATTTTTTTGGCATGGCTTGGGTAAAAATGGTACAGTGTACACCTGACCGAACTAAAATCTGTTTGGCTGGGCAAAATAACCGGTAACTGTCTGAAAAATATTTTGAGCCCTTATTATAACAATCTGAAACAAAGGAAAATAAAAATAAAACTGGTTTGAAAAATTTGAAGCCAAAAATAAATTTGGATCACTCACACACACACACATATATATGGTGTGCATTGCATGCAGTGTGATCCTTTTAGTGCTCCACTGTGCGCAATGAAGCTTCGTGTTGAGTGTAAAAATCCCATTTTTGTAATTCACAATATTTTACTGTCCATGCAGCCTTTTATATTTGCGGTAAAGTATGGCAAAAGTAGGCTACTAAGGTTTATAAGTTTGTTTGTTATATATACAAGCTTAAAAACTTTGAGCAGCAATAGAAGAGGCTGTTTTATCTTGAATCTCGAGTATCGAAAATGAACTTCTTCTGGCACGCCACAGTGAGATTCTGAGTGAGTGCACACAAAAAATGAATGAACAATACTGACTGGTGCACGTGTTTATAACACAAGAACAGAAGGGCCATTGTGTAGCGCAGCGTGCCAGCATCACACAAAGAAAAAACCTAAAATCCAAACTTCCTAAAAATCAAATACGCCTAAAAATACACTAACCCTTGATATAGCGTAAGAATAAAAATAAACTTCACTTCCAATTTCGACAGGGCTTTTGGATAATTAACTCATTGCTTTTCACCGTTTCTTTGATCGCACAACGCTAGCGGCACAATGCATACAGTATGCACAGGTAATTTGCCTGACGAATCACACATTTGATTCTTGCGTTTTGTTCGGCGCAGTTGTAGAATCATACGAATTATTACTTATGATTCTTCACAATAGTAGAATATGTCATTGTATTCGGAAATAATTTTGTTGTGTGTAGAATCAAACACTAACGATCCAGTGTATTTCACAGGTCTGTGGAATCAAGCGGGAATCACACGTATTATTACTTATCATTCTCCACAAAAGAAGAATACATCGCCGTTGTATTCAGAAAATAATAATTGTGTATCCTGTAAAATAGTTAAAATAAATCCAGTTGTATCCCGATAATTCGAACCTTCCGCTATCTCAAATCTTTTCAATTCCCCTCCAGGTCATTTTCCTACTACGTTTAACCATCGATAACTTTATCTTCCGTATACCGGTAATTCCAACCTTCTCGATTTCCTCTGAAGGCTTGAATTGTCTGTAGAATCAAGCGGGATGACAAAATCGACCAGCTGCAGTTTTACAGAGAATAAATTTCGGTTTAAGCTACTAAACATGCAAGCAGTAATTTAAATAAAACGTGGAATACTTCGCGAAACAGAGCGAAAGCTGCTGCATGCCTAATTATACATTCTAATTTTTTTCAACCTACCGCATGCATTTGACTTTCCAATGAATTATATGCCTGATTCTTCAGGTGGTTTGTCAAATGAATATTTATCCCAATGCTCGATTCGACAGATGAATGTTTGATTCTATTAAAGGAAGACAACCCGCCCAATGCTGCTTGTCGGCAGCGTTTGCGCGACGAAAGTCAGCAGTGGAAAGCTCCTTTTATTACTAGTCGCACTTTACCCCCATATATCAATAAAATAATCAGAACTCCTTCGCCGGTCCTTAGTCTGTTACCTTCACTGTCTACCTGCACTTCGAGTCCACAATACTTACACCAGGAAATTGAGCCAGCACTGCAGTAATCCGTAAAATGCGGTAATTTTCATTCGTGCCTACGAGACCGGGAAATATTAAAATGCGATGGCTTCAACTAAATCAGTGACTTATTACACAGGTATGTAGAATCAAACAACAGGCTAAAATATCTATATATTATAGAATTATTCTTCGAGGCAATCCTATGCGGAATCACACGATTTATTTCCTAAGTTTACAACCATGCGTAGAATCGTTTGGATTTGATTCAGCCAAATTGTGTACGCAATATCATTCACGCAACTGATAGAAGGATACCTTTACGCACCTATTAATGCTCAGAGGAAATTTCTGATTTGTTTATATATGCACGCATGCTCAGTGATGTCATGGACAGCATAAATGGTACCACAAGTGTTGCAGGTTTGTAGTCCTTATAACTCACAGGAACTTCACTGTTAACCATCGAAGATTAATATATGCACCAGACGAGTACACTACTCAGGAGACCCATGCCCACTGCTGCAGCTTATGCCGAAACAGTGGCTCGCTCAAAGCAGGGGTAACTTTTAGCAGTTTTATACCGCCATTTAGCGTCATTTTGAAACATTAACAATTTTTTCTAGCATAAAAGACGCTACGCAGTTTTCAACTATTAGTAACTTTTTATGTAACATACTTACCTACTTTGTGACTCAGCAAAGAAAGCCACTAAATGTTTTATTAAAAAAAAAACATTCAAGCTTATGCAATAATAATGGCTATTTGATTCTTCGAATTCACCGTATGATTCTACACGAGATTTCGCACATGATTCTTCACATTGTTTCTCGAAAATGTTTGATTCCTCGCATGAACAAAATAATATTTCACGTGTGATTCCACAAATGAACATTTGATTCTTCGAATATGCCGCATTCAAGCGCTTGATTCTTCAGCTGATTTCTGTGAAATCATACGCGTTTGATTCAACAGTGGATATTGAAACAACTGTAGAATCAATTGTGGAATATATCGATTGATTCATCAGGCAAATTACCTGTGATGTGCGTAGGAAAACAATGTAAATAACATTATTAACAGAGATTTTAGCCAGCCAAGAGCAAAATAAATGTTCCGTTTCAAGAAATTCTCTGTAGATATAGCTTTGGAATCAATGATGCGAAACTTAAAGCGTTTTCCCAGCGATTTTGTATAATTAAAATGTCAGTAGCACATGTCTGTAACTTTTTAGTAGCGTTGCGTTACCGGTACAGATTACGAGTATCATGCCGATCGCACAGAAAGTAAAAGTTTGAAAATTATTAATCGGGCGGGGCCTGGCCCGTTCATTCTGTGTCGTTTTTTGTTTTTCGGTTCGATCCCCCCCGCCCGCCCTCTTCTTCCGTCCCTTTCGCTCCTCCCCTCTCTCTCTCCCCGGTCACCCCCCTCCCTGCCCCCCCTCCACTTCCCCCGCGCCCCCCCCCCTTCTTCCTCCTCTTCCTCTCCTCGCTCCAGTGGCCTTGTCTCTCTTTTTTTGCGTGATTTGGCTTTCTTATGCTGGTTTGGGTTTTTTTTTCATTCGGAATATTATTTGCATGCGTGCGGCTTTCCCGGCAGTGGTTTAGCAGATGATGTGGTGGAATTCATGTCACGTTCACTCCGTCTCGCAAACACGACTTGTGTGTTTCTCAGTGACTGCTTTTTAGATCGCGCGCGCGCCAAAGCACTGGGGTCAGTGGTCACACCGATCTGCGCAGTTCTTGTTTAAGTAGGCATATAAAACACACTAACCCTTGTTTTAGCCTTGGAATACACTTGACTTTCCATTTCGACGGGGTTTTTCATCATAACGTTTGGATTCCTTGTTCTTTGTACCGCTTCCTCGCTAAAAATAAAACAAAGTCCGTAAAAAAGGAAGGTTTAAAAAACTTTATAAGCTAATTATAACGATAGTTCAGGTAGATGAGGATAAAAAAAAACAGTTCTTGACAACTGCGCACTTTTTACAATGGGTACTTACATTTGAGAAATAACTTTTTGCCGGAAAGCTGTAGAGCGCCAATCTTCATTCGCCGCCGCCATGTTGATGTCGTACTACCGGTAAGGATTGGTGAAGACTATTTATGGTGTCGGGCCGAGGCTTTCTCGGCGAATCTACGGGGGTCGTATGGAATGGTAAACGCTGGAACGGACTTGTACAACGAGGAGGACAAATCTGAGACTCGATTCGCACCAACATGGTATGACTTCTGAATTCTTCTGAATTCGACTGAAGATTTGGATCATTGCCTCTTAACATGTATGTTTTTTATCAGCACAGAATTAAGTACACCCTCTCTCTTGGCCTAACGTTCGGTGGCGGTTTCATTCGTAGTTATATGCGCGCGGTGCGCTTAGTTCGTACTTAAACGGTTTACATTTATTTTGCGTTTTTCCCTTAATTATGTCCTGTCTGTAACTGCGCTTACATCGTAGGTGGCTCCTTCTAAAATGTTCTGCAATTGGTGTTGGATTTAATGGAGACGAAGCCAATTAGATATTTACAGGAGCGTCAATCGTGTTTATGGTCTGTCCCCTTAGAATAGGCATACCCGCCAAATGTTATCAAAAAATGTTATCAAAATCATCATCAGAGTATAATGCAAGAAAATGAGTCCATAACTTCTGCAGGAGTCAATGTTAACATGACGAAAACCAACGAAACTGAGAAGTAGAACGCCATAAGGACTACTGATTAATGGAAAGAGCTCCTTTTAACTGGAGGGTTGAAGTCCCCGTATGTTCAGTAGAACTTGATAATTAACAGAGACATTACCCTTCGCAATGTAAGAAAAAGTTGAAAAGTAAAGTGTAAAGACGAGCCAAAAACTTAAGGGATCTGTTGGTCCACAACAACGTCCCTCAAGACACTCCACTGCAACAACCGGGCACCTCTCCCTGCAAGCGAACTATCAGTCGTACCTGTCCAGAGATAAATCACTCAACGTCAATTACATCACCAGGAGGACTTATTAAGACCACAGGGCATTTTACGTGCACTACAGACAATATCATCTACTGCATCTCTTGCCGTAAATGCTCTGAATCAGTCTACATTGGCGAGACAGGATGCAGATTGGCCGATCGCTTCAGGGAGCATCGCCTCGATGTGCTTCACAATAAGGGAGACTTGCCTGTGGCGCAACACTTGAATCGCCCAGGCCATTCAGTTCTAGACATGCATGTCGCGGTGTTAAAATCAGGCTTGGTCAACAAGGAAATTCGTCAGCGCGAGGAGATGAGACTGCAACGAAGTCAGCAACGAATGACCCGACGCCGGCTTTTCAAGAGGGCATCAATTGAAACAGAGGTCTCGTTTCATTTAGTAGCGTAGCAACGAATGACCCGACGACAGAAACAGGATAGAAGTGTTAACCGGATTAAGTCTGGAATGTAGCCGCGAAAGTTCGATACGAACAGGATTCCCTAAACGGAGAATACAAGATAAAAAAAATAGTACCATTGATGCCTTACTATCGTAAAAAAGCAACCGTTAAACTGCTACAATAGATAATATAAATAAATAAGAAACAAGGGAACTGCAATATTCTCAGATCTAAACCTTACACAGATTGAAAGTTGAGCGGCTTGAATAGATTGATACTCTCCGTGAATCGTTCTTTTTTCCAATTAAAAAGAAAATTTCGCCTTAGAAAATGGGAGTTAACCAATTGATTGCACAAGCTAAGCGTATCAAACATAAATGATATAATTGGTATTTTTAGAAAAAAAAATGTCGAAGCACAAAAATAGGTAACTGTTTTTGTACGCTTTTTTTATACGGTTCTATGTGGATTTCGAATTGACTTATAAATTGTAAGACGTTCTATAAGTAATACGGCCGAACAATAATATTTTATCTAAACCCGAATTTTTTGTAGCAAAGATGACTAAAATTAAGTCTTCAATATTTCAAAGCGACATGCTACTTACCTTGAATCCTGATAAAGAATGTAGCCAAGGCGAAAAGCACTAGTCATCATCTTGAATGAAATCCTCTTGAAGTCTCAACTTCTGTGTTAAAACTTCCCTCATGAGCTTACTGTTATATCACATATCAATTAAACCAAAGCCTCGTTAGTGCCGCTTTATTTTCACAGATGTCCAACTTTCTGACCACTTATGTCGACTTTCATAATTACTTAGTCAATACAATTTTTTCGCGTTGAAAGAGATTAAAAGTTGTTCGTTTGTTTTGCCATTAACTTGTTGTAAGACTTTATATGATGTTTGAACAGACGCCACTTAAACGCAGCGCATAAATGAAAGATGATAAATCGCAATTAAACAAAGGTTAAAGGGGGCAACATGCTTGATCTTGATCTTGAACTTTTTTATCGTTTTGGGTCGATAATAAGTAATGAAGAGTACATAATCGGCCGGTGATTTCAATAGTGGCAGAGCGATACTTTAACGGGATTACACCTCTTGAAAGCAATTTTTTAACATACTGTTTACGCGGTAGAAGCGACTAATAGTTGTTCGTTTGTCTTGCTTTTAAGGAGTTTTGATGTAGTTTTTTTTTGCCCTAGGGTGGTCGTTTTGAAAATGAAAATTATCTAAGTACAACTTTATTTGCTTTTATCCCTCTGCAAAAAGACTCTAAAAACCAAGTAATTAAACAAACGATAGAAAGTTCGTAACATGTTTGATCTGTACTGGAGAGTGCTCATAACGTTAACTGTTTTTTATATATTGATCTTGATGATTACTTACTCTTTACACGTTTTTCGCTTTTAAAGCGACTAACATATTTTCGTTTGTTTTAATGTTAACTGCCATGTTAACTTATTCTACAGCTCCGTGATATGGCATTTGTGTAGAGGCTACTTTAACACACGCCCATAAATAAAAGACGATAAATCGCAAATATTAAAACAAACGATTAATAGGTTTCAACATGTTCGAACCGCAGCTAAAGCTCGATATTTTTTTCCGTTTCAGGTAAAAATTCTACGTGAACTATTATTTCAGTACATAGGCGGGTTTCTTAGATCGACACAACTTTTTACACACTGTTCATGCGATAATTGATATTGATTTTGTAGTCTTGTGTATGTGGAATCCGTGGCACTTTCCGCCATTTCGTTTTTCGTTTGATTCATTTGGTTGGTAAAACTGAATATCTCTTTATTTCATATTTTCCGTTTTCGATAGTTGGATTAATTTTTGATAATTTTATCCTGTGCTTTCTCCGTTTTTCATATTTCTTTTTCTGGTACCGTCTAATCCTTTATCCTTTAACCCTTTTCTTTATTCAAATTTCTATTTTCCCTTTATCAATATTTCGTTCTTCTTTTTATCCTTTTCCCTTTCCCTTTTTTTCTTTTTTCTCTATTCTTTTTTCTTTTCACCTTCTTCCTTTTTACTTTTTTCTTTTTTCTTTATTCTTTTTTCATTTTATCTTTTCCTTTCTTTCTTTTTTTATTTTCTCTCAATCGCATACCCAGTAACCTTTGCTTGCAAATCTCGCGCCATTTTTCGCCATTTCCATGTGAGCTTTATTTGGTGCCTAGTGGTCTTCATGATATGGCAGAACTTTGATGTGGAGAACTTTGTGCAAGTCCAAAGCGGAGAAAAAGTTGTTTAAGTAAAGCTCAATGATAGCACGATTACTTTGTTGTCCAAGGTGTTTAGCCTGCAGGCCGAAACGATCTATCTAATCTAATCATGACAGTGTGGTAATGCTCGATCCAGACACAATGGTTTTCAATGTGGCGGACATATTATCCTTTGTTACATACGAAGTACAAGGTCAGCAAATAAGTCGCAAGCCCGACCCCAACGACAAATTACCCGTACCCCTTTGAAATCGTTTTTCGTACCAATCATCTTACTTGGCCGCGGGCACAAGCGGCAAAAAGAGAGAAACCAGCTGCAGTAAGAAACAGTCGCTTCCATCGCAACCGGCATTTACTTTCAAGGCAAGCAGGGAACATGGGCAAACTGAAATCTATCAGATGTACGTCGAGCAAGTCACACGAATGGTGGAAGAGGAGGTTGGAGCACGTGTCATGCTGCTTGTCAACAAAGGTTTGAGAATAATCCCTTCTGAATCAACAATAGAAAAAAGGAGAAAAGAAAAAGAAATAAAGAAAAAAGAAAATAGGAAAAAGGTAAAACGAAAAACGGAATAAAGGAAAAAGGAAAATTGGAATAAAGAAAAACGAAAAACGAAAAAAGATAAATGAAAAATTGAAAAAGGAAAAAAGAAAAGGATAAAGCGGAACCAGAATAAAGAATATGGTAATTTAATAAAAAGGAAAGAGAAAAATGGATAAAGCACAAGATAAAATTATCAAAAACTTATCGCACTATCGAGAACGGAAAATATAAAATAAAGAGACATTCAGTTTTACGAACCAAATAAACCAAGCGGAAATCGAAATGGCGGAAAGTGCCACGGATTATGTGGCCAATAAAATAAGTAGATAAAAAAAAAAACTAAAAGTGAACCAAAAATGTACGTTTGTTTTGCTTTTAGCGAGTTGTCTAGCAAGTACAGCTTTAGTTGTTTTAAGACCTGCGTTTAAATGAATGATTCTAAAAACTCAGTAAACAAACCATTTAAATTGGTTTGGTGGGCTTGTTCAGTATTACTAAAAAAATCTAAATATTGTTAAATTTTTGTCCTTTGTAAAAGTTTTTCTTTTTCGTTTCCACCCACTCGAGCCTTGTTTGTTCTCTAATGTACCAAATTAATGAATACTAAAGTTGCCAAAAAATCGTCTTTCATCATCTTTCGATTCAACTAAAACCGAGTCACACATGTCAACTCTCCAACTCTCGGCCCTTTACGTCACAAAAACATTAGTAATGTACTAAAAAAACAAACACACATTTAGCTGCAATTTGGATTTCTTGAAAATTGATATTGAAAACAAAACTGACATGCATCTATTTTTGATAACTTTTTTTTTGGCAAGGGCTTGAATTGACAATTAATGCATGCTTGTGCTTGAGCTATGCCTAAGTTCACAGCTTTGTTAATCCGAAGAACGTTTCGCGCCGACCACGCGAAATACTTAACATGACACAATTACTTCAATTTGGATATTATGTATATTGTTGCCGGCTTCAGTGGTAACTATATTTTAAAGTTGTTATATCAAATGGTCAGAAATGACATTTTTTTTAATCGTGTATTTGGAAAGAAAGTAAAAGTCAACAAAATAAACATTGTTGGCAAACGCGCACAACTAAAGAGCTTATTTACACACTGAAAAGACATACATACAAACGCGCATTAAACTTTAGTTATTTTACAAATTTGTGTTAACAAATACAGCCGTACACCTTTTAATTCCATGTTTCAATATGGGAATGACGGGAGACGAGATCTAAGCGTTTTAAAAGCGTTCTTTTCGACTTTAACCACATGCGCTTCTTTCTTTTTTGCACTTGAGCAATTCATGTGGGCAAGTCATGAAAATTAAAAACTGACTAACCCTGCAAGCTAGAATGTCTGCTTGATATTCCAATTATAGTGGAAGGTGGGAGATTCATCTAGACTATAAAATGTTAGGGCACAAAGAACGAATTCTATGAGCATATACTCGATTTAAAATGACTGTTCTCTCCTTTATTCAATATGTAAAATTGATCATGAGTCATTCCGATTAAACTTGAGTTCTTGTACAGGCAGTTTTCTCTTAAAGCCGGCTATAGCACTTTCACAACTTGAGGTAACTTCTGGCATTCAGACTTAACTTGATTTATTTAAGAAAGGTCATCAAAGTATATACTCGATTTAAGCTGATGACTGTTCTCTCAGTATGTTATATTGAGTCATTCCGATTAAACTTGAGTTCTTGTACATGCTTTTAATACTTTTAATTTACACGACCCCTCAAGCTTGTCAGCTTTTATCTACATCGTGTTCTTAATAAAGGCAACTTACTTACTTACTTACTTAAAGGCAGTTTTCTTTTAAAGCCGGCTCTAGCACTTTCACAAATTGAGGTAACTTATGGCATTCAAACTTAACTTGATTTATTTAAGCAAGGTCTTTAAAGAACGACACGTAATTTCGGAAGAGAAACACAAGGGAAACAAAAAAAAAGGAAAAAAACAAACTTGGAGGAATATATACTGTACTTGGCAACAAAAATAATATAAAAACCATACTAACATGCATATGTGGGCTCGCTGTCGTTGTCTGAGGGTGCTAAAGGGTATTTTCGTGATCCGTGATCGGCCCCTTTTTTCCCGTGAAATGTGAAATCGCTATTTTTTTTCTCGTGAATCGTGATTTCTATAGTAGCCGTGAACCGTGATTATTATTATGTTTTTTTGTCATTTTCAACATCCGTCATTACGTACTGAAGACAAAACGAGAGAGAGAGGCGGACGAATAGTGAAAACCTCAAACAAGGCTCTGCTTTGATGCAACGTTTCAAAATGTAACGGCATGCTACTTATGTCAGAAAAACCTTTTTTCGAGAAGCGTGAAATGCCATTATTATTTTTCGTGAATTGTGAAAGGGCCGATTTATTTTTCGTGAAACGTGATCTATACCCTCCCTTTTACCACCTTCTTGTCTGCAACAGAGCGTAAAACCGTGATGAAAATGGAACTTTTTTAAATGTGTGCTTGAGTGGTACATCACGTCAGTACTGTCAAACTTGAAATGGTTTTTCGCGAAAAAGCAACATGATCAACAAAAACGATTACCTTATTACATGAAATTTTCGCGACACGTTAATTTCGCGATTTTGAGGTGCGCATATTTCGCGACACTTAAATTTCGCGATTTTGCGTAAGGTTTGCATTTTGAATCACTTTAATTCCGCGTTTTTGATCAAAGGATCAATGACGTCAAAATTAGCAAAAATGCGAGAGCAGGACTAAATCTCGGCAATAGCCACAACAGAGCAGCTCTCACAATGTCTCCAAGTAGGTTATGCTTGTACGTGAGTTATTGTTCTTGAGTCAATGGACCACAACATCCATTTACATTGAAAACTCCTTCCTTCAGTGGGCAGTGTAAACTTATTTTTTCTTTATTGATTATTGACATAATGAGTCACTTAATTTTCCGTCATGTTATGTTAGCGACACTTATTGTTCGCGTCACTATAATTTCGCGATTTTTTTGGAATCGCGAAATTCGCGAAATTAACGTGTCGCGAAAATTTCATGTAATAAGGTACTTAGATCTCTAAGTATTACCGACTGGCAAACCAGTCAAGTCGTTTTTCAAAATTTTATGAGAAATTGTATAATTCTAATAAGTAATTTCTTGGATATAGATTTTGTTATGAAATTTAGCGATATAAAATCACGACGTTTCGACCTCTCCGAGGTCATTTTCAAGTGCGAATAAAAATATAAAATTAGCATAAATATATTAAAATAGTAAAATGATGACATTGCGCAGTTTTTTAGAATTTTGAAGAAGTGTCAGAGCAAGTTTGACTGCCTTATTTATGAAATGTTTTTTATCAAAGAACTGAAACCAACTCTGAACAAACAATGCGATTCCATCCGCGCAAAACTATTTGTTTAGGTCGGTTTTTCTTTTTAATTACTCTTATTGTTTCTGTATTTTTAAGTTTTTTTAACCCTTTTTAACTTCATTAATATTTTGTCACTTATTTTTACATATTTTATCGCTTTTCAGCGTTCGTGGCAATTTTGCCTATTTTACTATTTTAATATATTTATGCTAATTTTATATTTTTATTCGCACTTGAAAATGACCTCGGAGAGGTCGAAACGTCGTGATTTTATATCGCTAAATTTCATAACAAAATTGTATAATTCCTGCTAGAAAAGCTGAATATATTTTTTTATTATTCGTAGGCGGTGAATGGTAGAAGAGCGCGCACAAGGAATGTCTCATTTACGGTGGCGGGCTGGAAGCGGTGCACGGTATCTACCAGCACTACCACATTTTATCAGTTGACGCGACGATCGATGGTGGTATAAAACGAATGCCAACTGATCCTTGTGAACATGTTGTGGTAGATGATTGTCTTGAGTTAACTAATTAGTTTTCAACTCAAAAACGAACACGGTAACCTCTTTTATTTAGATTGTGATCAGCTTTTTGCGAAGATACTGTAAAAAAAAATCTTCATGAAGGTTTTAGAGCAAGTTAAATTTTCGAAAATTTAAGAGTAAAAAAAAAAACAAAGAAATAGTGCCCCCGGTCAAAAGTCAAATTCGCTCATAAAATAATAAATAAATAAATATGTGTTTATAGTGGTCATGCACTTAGCTTCATATTTCAACGAGATAGCTAGTTTACAGGCATGCCACTGAAACAGAGGAAACGACGACAAATAGTAAAGATTAAAACAAACGATTAATAGGTTTCAACATGTTCGAACCGCCGCTAAAGTTAGATATTTTTTTCCGTTTCAGGTAAAAATTCTACGTGAACTATTTTTTTCAGTACATAGGCGGGTTTCTTAGATCGACACAACTTTTTACACGCTGTTTATGCGATAATTGATATTGATTTTGTAGTCTTGTGCATGTGGCCAATAAAATGAGGAAACATCAAAAACCATCAAAAAAAAGAAGCAAAAGTTGTAAGATTGTCTTGCTTTTAGCAAGTTGTCATAGTAAGTACAGCTTTATTTGTTTAAAGACTTCTGCGTGAAATGAAAGATTCTTAAAGCAAAGTAAACAAACCATTTAAAGATCGCCATAGGTTTGATCTACGGCTCATAAAATAACAATTTTTTTTCATAAAAACACTATTGTTTTCGTACACGGCTTTTAAAATGGTTGCATACTTCGCAAGGTAAACTGCCGATTTAAAACCTGATAGAAATTTTAGCAAGTTTAAAAAACCATAGGTACGCGGGCTATGATTTTGATTTTAATGAAAATCTAATTTTTTATTGAAGTTATTGAAACACTCCATATACTATCTAAAGGAACACTTGTATAAGCACGCGAAATCAAACAAGTATCCAAAATCAGTTGTGTTTGAGGGTAATCGCTGGTCTACCATTTTAACCGTCTTTACATACAAGCGAGTTAAACACTTGGCAACGGCTGACTGTCTCTATCTCCTTTTTGGGTGTCCAAAAATTCGTTTTGGTGGGCAAAAAAACTGAAAATATTTATAACTTTCTTTTTTTTTTCTTTGTTAATAACGAAAAAGTAATAGTTTTTACGTGTGAATGCATGAACGAGTATAGTGGGGAAGTTTAGCCTTCCATCCTTCCATCGATGCGTTGTAAACATTATGCAAACTAGGTAACGCATTCACGAGTGGCTCATAGACCCCTTTGATTTTTTTCGTTTCTACCCACCCAAGGCTTGTTTGTTGACTTCGTTATAAAAAACAGAAACAATCTTATGATTCAACTAAAACCGAGACACACATGTAAGTGTCTATACTTCAATTTTGGTTCCAGCTCTCGGCTCTTCACATTGCATATACCTTTTGTTACTTGGCCAATTGATATCGGAAAGAATAGTTAAAAAACTAGGAGGCTAACAAACTAAAATTAACTACGACAAATGTGGTTGGTGGCTGAAGTAAAACACTGTTAACAAACCTCAAGGGCAAAATATTACAAACGAAAAAAAACATTGATATCTACGAAGAAAACAAACATACATTAAGCTGCTATTTATTTTTTTAATTATTATTTAGAACTTGTTGGCAAGGGCTTGAATTGAAAATTATATTAATGCACGCATGTGCTCGAGTTATGCCTAAGTAAATCTCTACTGGGTCTTGCATTAAGAGTTCTTGCTCTCAGTTCCACTGACTCAGTGAAGGTTTCGCGCGGACCACATAAAATCTTTAACATGACATAAATACTACAACTTGAATAAGCTTGGCGAAACATCAAATTTTGTATTGCTGCCGGCTTCAGTGTTAACTATATTGCAATATTAATGTATCAAATGTTCTGACCATTTAAGTTCAGATGACATGTTTTTTTTTAATTGTGTGCCTGGATAGTCCAGTCCCTGAACTCTCTCTTCCGCGCGCCCTTTATAGGGGTTGAACCCAGGCGCGCAAAGAGAGTTGCTGCAATTTACCACTGATGAAGGGCTAAGCCCGAAACGTCTGGTTTATTATGAACTTTTTGGCACTGACAATATACTTTTTTCGCAATAGTCACAATTAGAAGTGCCACGCAGCGAACGAAGATTTATTCTTTAAAACTAGCGCAAAGAGAGAGTCCAGGATAACTTGCATGCGCATGCGCCAATTTCCCCCTCCCCCCCCCCCGAAATAGGGGGAAAAACCATATTCGGCAGCACTTTTGAAAACGCGCGCGCACAGATTACGAGTCCAACTACGCGACCGTGTACTAAAGCTGGATCACCGGAATAACTTTAAAAAGCCAAGCTTTCCAGTCAATGTCTACTAAAAGTTAACGACCAAAACACAAATCGCTCTCCGTCAACAATTCCCAGTATTTTGTAGCTGTTTATTGATGTGAAGGTACAGGGATAACAGAGTATGACTAGGACAGGCCAGTTGCGTCAGAGATAATGAAGAAAGTAATGAAGACGACCTTCTTGATGATGCAAAGTAAAAGCAATTGTATGAATGCTAGTGAGAGTAATGAGACTAGCGAATGCGAACTGGAAGATCAAGTCCTGTGACCACTGCCATAAAAAAGATGCTGTTTGAAGTGGAAGTAGGGCAGCAAAATTTTGGGATGGTTCCCCTTTGTACGCTGTCTTATATTTTGGGAAAGTTTCTAATGACCCCCCCTGCAAGGGAAATTTGAAAAGACCGTGCCCTCTCCCCTAAAAATAGATGCTCTAAGCTTCAAACTCATTAGGTTCATTTATAAAACAAAAAAATCCGTTTTAATTTTAATCCCAGATTAGCATTTATCGCCTCCTTCGGGCTTTAGAAAACCGCGGGTTTGGGCCAATGGGAACGCGTTAAAATCAGTCTGCAGGGGTCCACATAGCCTGCGAATACAACCGCCTCTCATTCGCTCCCGCTACTACGTAGTAGCGGGAGCGAATGAGAGGCGGCTGTTTTCGCAGGCTAGGGTTCACAATAATTATTAAAGAGAACGAAAACACAAAAATCTCTGTACAAATTTTATCCATTCAAATACAGCCATATACATCATGTTTCAAGGACTAGATTTCTGAGTGTTAAACACAGCATGACTAGGTAGATTAAAACTAGTAGCAAACGTGGCTCCATTTGATGAAACCGACGCGACAAATGGACTACATACCCAATTCCTCGAGAATGTGGACACGCGGCACAGTACAACTTCAACTTGTTACTAAACGCAGTATTACAAAGTTTTTCATGGTGTTTGTGGCAGCTTCTTAGCTACACATGATGTAGTATACCGTCAACAGCTCTTGCCCAGTTACAAAACTGGACATGATGCCTTATTCGTACCGTACTGCGCGCGTGCCGCCACACCCTCTGAGGACCTAAACTCCTATCTTGCTCTATGATAATTCGCTGTTAGAGTGGCCTATGGTGACAGCTAGCTGTAGCAATCTAATTCAGCAGCGCTTGTATTCAGTAACGCCGCGGCAAGTATGTGACGCTTATTGGCTGGTTTGCTCCAGTGGCTCCGAGGTACACGACTCCATGATCTTATACCTTACTCAGATGGACACAATAGACTTAGCATGCAGGAGCAAATTAAGCAAAATGTTTACCAGCTAGCAGTAAAAAATAATAAGGATTACAAATAAATGCCCGGACATACGGTACAACATTGCACGCGTGCACAAAAAGAATGCGGCGTGTGCGCCCCACCCCGATACTATGCTTCATCATTCTTCTTCGGAGTTGTTGCATGTTGATTGCAACAATTTCAATTAGGGCCAGTACGATTTTTGCGCGCAAAGTCGCACCGTACGACCAGGCCTGAGCGTCACAAATCTTGCCAGGTGTACCTTATAACACTCCTTATATAATAATAGTGCCTACTGTAGCTAGCTCTTCTATGGTGAAGCTTATTAACAAGTTAACGCTTTCGCTCTACGCGCGGCACCAACCACTACAATAAAGATCGCGACTTATACAAATCATCACGCTCTGTATCAAGATTTCTCTCAAAGTTTTGAACGATTTTAAGAAACCTTTGAAAATATATACTTACTCTCCTTTTTTGAATAAAATACGTTCAATAATCTCTTATCACAAACTTGTTTTCCCGCGTAAGACAGTCAATAAGTTAAAAATCACGCCTCGTAAAACACTCTTATCTGATTTATACTTTCCAATATTTAAAAATTAGTTTAAAAACTTTGGATTTTTGACATCTTTACCTTGATTTGTTGACTATTTTAGGCGGGAAAACGATAAGTACAAACGTGTGGTAGAAGATAAATTTGTTATAAAATTACGCATACGAAGGGTCTTACGTTTAAAAATCTGCTACCTACTATCGGTACTCTTTACAAGCAATACTGGTATTAATCTAACTAGTCAAATAAAATTCAGCGGGGTTTCTATTGGCCTCCCTCGCAAGCGTTACTAAAAGTCGTCACGCAACTCATCCCCATGTGGATTAGGGTTGCGTGACATCCCCAGGGGAGGCCAGAGCTGTCGCTTGAGTACTGTTCACACCAATATCATCATCATCATCACATCTATAATTAGGCTACTTCGTTTAAAAAAAGATTAATGATATTCAAGATCAGATAAGCCAGGCCAGGTTTTTAAATTATAAAAGGAACGCATTCTACACGTTCTGCAATCTTATTAAATGCAAAAAACAAACGTTTCAGTCCAAAATCGAAAAAACACAATATTGGGCTTTAGGTTTATGATTCTTGCAGCAAGGACTTGTTTTATAGCAATGACATAAAGTTTAGGTAGCCACAGCGCATTCCCCTCAAAGGAAAAAAGACACCCCCTAAAAGGTTCAAATTGCAAGAATTTGCTCTGCTGTCTCTATTCGCTAAAGAAATAGATTTGGCGACATGGTGTTATCTTTACTAATTTCTAGCCTTTCCTTGGTATTTTTCTCTACCGATCGACATTAATTCCAGCACCATTTGAGTTACACATTTTGTGACTTAAATTAACTTTTTTCCACGAGGCTACTCGTCAATATAAAAGTGAACCATGGTGCAATTTCTGTGTAGAACGAAAATTAATGCTTCTTTAGCGCAGTTTTCATATCGGTTAAATGTCTAACTGTGTAACACAATTGGTGCTGGCGTAACATGTACTTCGAATCGCCAAATGACACTTAGTTAAAATGTGAATATACTTTAAGAAATAATAGATTATAAAGATACGTAACAGATAAGAATAAATATAGGGTACTCGATTTTTTTGTGAGTACGCATTCAAATTTCACTATAGATTGGTGAATCAATTTCTTCTTGTTTTATCAGCCAGTCCTCTAATGGTTGGCTCACTCTACTTCGTTAAGTCCTGATCATTTTTTCTGTTTGAATTCGAATGACCGAAAATAAGCATGGCGGTTGAGATCGCATAAGGGTACGTCTTGAATTGATGTCCTCGTTAAATATAACAACATGCAATTTAAATGATCAGGACCTAACTTAAACATCATCTAACTTGGCGGTTTAGTTTCGCCACTTTTAAATATCTACAGCAGTTGATATTTGATAACTTATTAGAGTGGCAAAACTACTTGTTTCTCGTTCCACATTCTTGGCTGTGCGTGGCGCATGCTCACGAATAAAATCTCTTGGATTTATTATTAATTTTTCTTTTGAGAAAACTTAAATAACTTCACTCGTTCGTCGTCTTAAACTAAAACACTACCAGTGCACTATTTTTAGCTTTTTCCCGCTTGCTTCCGTCACTTATAAAGTGACATAACAAGTGATAATAAATTCCCTCACAAAATCAGCGATGAAATGCTGATGTCTAAGTTTTCTCAAAGTAACGCGGAGCAGATGAAAGCAAACACTAGAACTAATTGCAATCTGTCATTGTGACTGTTCTGATCTTATCATTGGGAACAAGCGTCCCGTCCCCGATCTGAGCCCGCGGTTTCCGTCACCAACGTTGCTTAGCAACGTGGTGTATCTTTATGTGAGCAGGTGCTTGCGCTAGTTTTTGATTTGATAATGAAAATCAGAAACTCTTCCCGCGCTTCAACAAATAATATGATAAAACGGATCCTGTTTCTCTGACTGATTCGAAGTATACAGAAGAGCTTACTCAAAATGTCACGTTGCTTTCATCTACTCCTCGTAAAAGGTCAGTTTTTGAAACTGACAAACAAAGGAACATTTTTTCATACGAGAAATCAGATCAGAAAAAAAAAGAAAACGAAACTTATTCGAGAGTGACATTTGATGTCATTAACATACACAGAATTTAACGAATACTCTGGGGGCGTGAGAGAACAGCTAACCATGTTTTCTAGTCCTATGACGCTACACTGTAGTTTAACTTGATACCCAAATATACCTTAACTATTCCATACCTTACTTTGTGCAGAACCGTGCATTTTATCTATTTCAATTGCGTTAACTGTTAACGCTGACATGACTGTTCCTTTTTAATCTACAAATCTCACTAATTAGCCAAAACTATATCTAGTTGCTATACGTCTTTTGCGACAAAAATTGAAAGAATTTTCAAATGAAGTTGAAGACCTTTGAAGCACAGTAAAAGAACGGTTCTGTTTGTGGTACTGTGATGTTGCAAAATCAGAAGGATGATTTTTGACACCGATTTTAGAGAGTCTATGTCTTTCTTCATTATCAAAGATCAAGAGAAAATTGTTCTTTTTCCATTTCTGAAGAAGTTCTGCCGCTTTTTAAATATAGTTTATTTTCGTTTCTAAAATAAAACAGTGTTCCAACATGTCAACGGCTTTGAAAATTCCTTGAATTTTAAAAATTTAATTGAAGCTCTAAAAGTCACGTGCTAATCACGTTCTATTCACGTGCTTGTGTTTCAGGAATCAAACAATATGACCCTGAGTCGCGGGTAATCTGGACTCTGGAATGTGAGTCGGGTTGATTTTCTAACAATAAAATTGGCTGTAATAACTGCCAAAAACAAAAAACCTACCCACACCAAGTCCCACCAAACCGCTTTAAACTCTTACTACAACCAAATTTAAGAAACTTTTATGCGTTTGTAAATCTAAGAAAAAACCTTACACCTTACGGGAACCAAAAATTCATATCTCTACAGCTACTTTGACTATTAAAAATGATTTCCCTAACTTCTTGCAAACACTAGGTGGGGATAACATTTGGATTTAAGACGTGTCGGATTGAGTCAATGTAGTTTGGTACCTTACGTCGGCAACATCAAAAGTAGAATTTTGACTTGAAACAAGTTACATTGACACTTGACCAGGGTTCCAAGAAGAAGCCTATAAAACAATCAATATCACGACGGTCAGAATAAAACAGATTGAGAAATAAATTACAAAGAATATTTTGAATTAGACTTTGAGTAGTCTCTCTTTTTGCTTTAAAATCCGTGGAACAAACGCAAAAGTAGCGCGCGAATAGAGCGCGAAGTTCGAGCGGATAGCGGCGAAGCCGCGAGCAGCGAGTTTTCGCTCGGTCTGGCGCCCGCGCTGCTCGTCGCTGCTCGCAATTTTTGTTTTCGTTCCACGAAATTTTGAAGCAAAAAGAGAGACTGCTCGCAGTCTAATTTTGAAGCTTCCCCCCTGAAATAGACTAGACTGACTCCCTTCCGCGCGAATAACGCGATTGAGGAAACCCAGGAGGGTAATGGCTCCTGAGGAAACTTAGGACTGGGTCGACAGAGAAAATTTGTATCGATTTGTATCTGGTTCCAGACCCCTTCTGACAATCCTGAAATACAGGTTTACATTTCATGAAAGTACACGTGTGTTGGAAGAGCTTACGAGCGAAGCGTATGTATACATTGTACATGCATAAGCTTGTTAAAGTATTTAAATCATTACTTACCACAGCTTCTTCAGTGCCCAACGGCAATCTGAAACAAAGGAGGAGAACAAGATAAGCTGAGTAAGTACAAAAGTTTAAATTATAAGGTTTTGCGCAGAGCAGAACGCGGCTGCGAAGGTGCGAAAATATTTCTCGCTGGTCAAAAAAGTCTTGAGTGTTTAAGTTTGTATGTCAAAGCAACAATTTCAGTGTGTTAAGCTGTTATAAACTTGTTAGAAATATTTCTAAAACATGTTTTAATAGTGCTAGTGTGGGATGAACTGGAAAATTAAACGTGAAAGAATGCACAAATTTGACTGGAAGGAAATCTTCGCGCAGTTGTGTGACATCTTCGTTGCCTGGTCATTGTTTATTGCCAGGCTTTATTTCAGTGCATTTTGATTCAGCAAGCAGTTTACATATATAAAGACTTGTTCCCTCTGCATTTTAACTTTTTAGAAACGTCGGAAATGTATGTTCTGCAAGCAGACAAGACCAATTACCATGCGTTCATTGACGCAGTCACGTCGCAGTGTTTCGACTACACGTCTAATTCTAGCCAGCAATCCACCACAGTAAAATCTTTGTTAACCAAATTCTTCAGTCGTTTTGTTATGTACATTAAAAAAAAAACTAGACTGTGTTTAACATGAAAGTGAATCTACTATTTATGGTGTCTTATGGTTATAAACACATGCTCTAATTTTATATGGATTTGTAAACACAAACTGAAATCATGTGTAATTGCTTGCTTAATTGTAAGAAAAAAAATGAAAACTGTCAAACTCTCTGTGACTCTTCTCTCAAAGAGATTATGCTCAGGCAAGATAATCAGAAGAGAAATACATGCAACAGGCAATAACACTTGCACTAGTTTTCACCACTGGTTTCCGAGGGTCTCAAAGGCTCCCTTATCTTTTCACACATGCATGCCTGTGTTTTGTGTTTCTTAACTACCAAAGTATAGCACATAAAAAATCTAGCTTCTGACAGAATTATGGTACAGTGGAGCCCCATTTATCAAGTCAACAACAGGTCGATTAAATCTGGCCATATAAAGAAGTTCTTTTAATATTGCCAGAGCTTTCGTTTGCGTCAAAATACAGTGGCCGTAATAATGAGGTGGCTGCATATTTAACTGGGTGACCACAAGGTGTGTGCTCAGTATTAGAGAAAGCAATGTTTTATTTCTAATATTATTAGAATACTTACAATGATGCACTCCTCCGTCAGAACTGTCAAAATAAATTGGAATGATAATTAATGAATTGGATTGCATTGTAATTTGTGAATACTGCTATTTTGTTTTGGTGGCAATTTTCTTTTTAGAACAAGTCAATTTTGGTCCTTTTCTTTGACTTTGGTCTTTACACAAATTACATTTTTTTGTACTTTACAAATTAGGTGTTTTAAGGACGAGAGGAGGCATCTAGCATTGAAGGTATTTAATGTGTTAAGTTTATAAATTATATATATTTAAAAACACATATTTAATTTATGTTAATTTATCAAAAAAGTAAATTTAATGATAGCTACATAATATTTATGATATTATTTTATAATGAATACATAATAAAGTGGATACTGAGTAAAGTTTAGGATTTATGTTGGTTTTATATTTAAAGTAGAATTTGATTTTGTTAATAGATCCAAGTTATTTGCAATAACTAATAAAGTTCTTCTGCTACTGTCATTGATTCAATTTCAAAGTGAAACAAAACAGGCCATAGAAGACTTAAAGAAGAAACAATACTGTATTTATAGTTGCTCCATGTCTTACCGTTATGGCATGGCCAAAGCCTGTAGGCTGAGGGCTGGTGGCTGTATACCCCAGAGCATCCACTGAAGTATTTGCGGCAGAGTTGATATAACTGCTTAGGTCCTGAACAGGTCCTGGGCTTGTTGCAGCTGTGGCAAATGCTCTAGACACTGGAGAGGGTGGGGGTGGACCAAATGCTTGGGTAGGGTAGTTCATACCTGTTTATAAATTTGCGTTAGTAAGATAATTATCAGGTTTTGTACTGTATAAAACAGAAATGAAAATGCTATGTAGTGTGGAAAAGCTTGAGTGATCTATACATAATAATTATTATCAGTATTATTACAGGCTTTTATTCTATTTTTATTTTTCATTCAATGTTGTAATTTTCCTTTTTTGTGTGGTGTGTTATCAGGGGCGTAGCTAGCCTATAGGCCCGTAGGCCTGGGCCTACAAATTTTTTAGCCCGCTCATATGTTCATGTATAATAGAGAGCAATTCAGGCCGAACACTTTCAAGATGAAATAGAAAGCAATGTGCATTGCAAATATCGCAAATAACCTTTCGCGATTGGTCAAGTCTCAAGTAAGTAGAAACTCGGAAGATTTATAGAGTAGCTAAGTGATAGGGTATGTGTCGTTAAAGACAAGTGCGTTTACATATTTGGCAATGAGTGAAATTTGGCCTGTTCTGTGTAGTAAAATGTAAAAATTTAGCAAGTGCTGTGAAATTGCAATTTTGAGCATTCCTCCCCCCCCCCCCCCCCCCCATGCATCCCCCACCTAGAAGCGGCCGGGCCTACAACTCTTCAGAAAGCTGGCTACGCCCCTGGTTATGACTTTCATATGCATCCCATCTAATAAATAGGTTACACTGTATGCAGCATGAAATCACCAATGGATACAAGTGATAATTGTTTAATGACTGACTGGTCATGAGGGAAACAGTTTGTATAAATTCCTTTTCCTGAACATCTCATTGACAACAAGATTTGCTAAACACTAAATATAACCAGGTTTATAGCCAGGAAATCATTTGTAGTTCCCTTATCAATTATATCTTGGAGAGAATGTTTGAGGAGCCTTGTACAAGTGTACTTGTAATAGTAGATGTGTTACCGTATTTTCTCGATTAAACGCCGGGCCCCGTATTAACGCCGGGTCTCAGAGCTAGCGTTGTAAGTAAGCCTTCCAGGCATTTATTTGAGGTGTAACATGCTTTAGGTACGATGGCAAATTACGTTTATGTCACAAATAATGATTTAAAACCCTTGTTTAATAAACATTTTGCTCCAATAAACTGCACCATCCAAATAAACGCCGGATCCACGGAGCCAAGTTTTAAATAAACGCCGGGGGCGTTTAATTGAGAAAATATGGTAATTAACATTTGGCTTCATGCTTTAGAGTGCACTATCGAGTTATGGTGCATGCAAGAAGTTTGGAGAGCATGAAAGAAGCATGAGAGTGCATGAGGCAACAGACAAGAGCAACTCTAGCTTCTTAAGTGCTCTCCAAACTTCTCAAGTGTACCATAACTCAATAGTGCACAGCTTAAATACATGTAATGAACTAATCATTTTATAACATTATCGGCGGAAATGTACAATAAAACCCACACAAGAAAATCATTTTCTGGTGAAGTGATTTGCTTGGTGTACCACATCAGGGATGCAGCTAAGATTTCCAACAGCTGAAATTTTCTTGATCACAGACAGAAAATTTGGCTCACATTAACTTAAAGATCAAACAGACCTGGTTTTAATTAGCCAGAAAAATCAAGTCTTCAGGTGGTTATTCTTTCCGCTTTATGCCTATCATTAACATCTCTGACTATAAATTTGGATTATGGTGCAGGCTTATGTATGCTGTATTTGATTGCAAAGCTCTGCTGGCTATGTTTTAATGTACCTTGGTAGTCAGTATAATCTTGCATGGCTGGATTAACTTGTGGAATATCAGGTGGTCTGTTAGGCCCTGAACGTCCTCCCTGGCTATTAATGGCGGCATATTCAGCATAGTACTGACCTCCTGCTGCCCGTCCTCTCTGATCAGGAGGGTTCATATAACCAGCAGGGTAACCTGTGAATCCTTTAAGAAACATAAATTGTTAGTTTTAAAGACCAACAACAATCTTCGACCATGCTCCACATTAAGTAATTTGGATTTTAATTTCATTGGGAAATCCATGCTTGAATTGATTGTTTACTTTATTTTACAGTGCGACGCACCTTACTGTGGCCACCCAACAAACTTTTTTACAAGTGTCATCTTGTAATATTTAACGTTTACACTGCGTTTTGTTGATAAATACGATGCAACAAGTATCTATTTGATCTTATTCAACTTTGCAAGGAGGCATGTTCCTCAAACAAATGATAATGTGACGAGAGCACACTTGTAAAAAAAGTTTGATAGGTAGCCACGGTATGGCGAGTCGCACTGTAATTGGGGCAAACTCAACAATATTACAGTACCGCTCAAACGTAAGTTACCACCTCTCGTCTCGTTTCTCGCGAGACGCGTCTCGTTTCTCTCGAGACGCGTCTGGTTTCTCGCGAGAGTCAGTGAAGCATTCAGTATGGAATATATTCAGCATGGTTAGTGAAAGGCCACATTAGATAATAAGTGTTTTTCACTTTTACATGCTACTCTCTTGGAAGAAACCGTGGCCTAATAGGACTTGACTCTTGGGAAAGACACTTTACTCTCACAGTGCCTCTCTCCACCCAGGTGTATAAATGGGTACCGGCAAATTTACTGCTGGGGGGTAACCCTGCAATAGACTGGCATCCCTTCCACAGGGGAGTAGCAATACTCTTAGTCGCTTAATGCTGCGAAAACCCCGATAAGCTTTGGCTGTATGGGCCAGTTGGCTCGGACACAGACTATGCTACTCTCTTCAAATAAAGACTTCACTTCAGTCAGAAAGTTCTTACTAAGGGGTGATAGAAGGGTGATTCTGATCAAAACATTAACTACCATTTTATGAGTAAAATCCAAAATGGATGATTTACTTAATATTAACAATGCATCACAGGAACTGCCAGTTGGTTGAAGTCGTGTATGCATGAATAAATTCAAAGTTGTGAATAAATCTTTAGGATTAGCAGCACAGATCAAATTGTTTAGTTCCAGAAAATATCCATACTCACCCCATGAAAGGTCATTGGAAATTCCTATGGGCTAGAGGGTCTCAAAAGCCAAAATTTGTTAAGGAAAGTATGGGGCTTAACTGGAATTTCCAGAGGGGTGGGGGGATTCAAAACAAAAATTCTTCAATGGGAGGGATATGGATATTTTCTGGAACAAAACATTTTAGCGTGAGTCACATGGCTTGTTCAATCTGTAAGTGCACAGTTGTACACATTACAGACCTTATTTGTGACAAAGGAAACCCCGTTTCAGGTAAAAACATGAAATTTCTGAACCTATAGTTGCTGGGACTTGAAGGGACATGCCCTTAGGACATATCACAGCAACATGAAGCTGGAACAAAATCACAACTTTTACATACACAAGAAATTGTAGCAGAGACTGGGACATGTACATTACAGCAGCATGTCTCCTGAAAAAGATATAAGCACACACGAGGGAAGATGTGGCTGCAACACGACCCTGCTACACTTTCTTGTATGTGTACATATTGTGATTTTGTTCTTGCTGTATGAGGGCTGCTACATGTCCCTACATGTCCTTTCACTGCACAGTGAAATCCTAAACAGTGGTATTTACAGCTGTGAATAACAACTTGTGACATGCAATCTAAAGAGATTAATCATTACATGTGTAATAGTATGATTGTAAAATAGTCAAAGCAAGACAGTGATGGCTTAACTCACCAAGCATTCCTGGATAGTTTCCCAGATATCCCCGACCTTTGCCTCTCACTTGCCTATTTTGTGCTGCAAATGCTGCAGCAGCCGCAGCAGCAGCTGGGCTGTAGCCACCTGATCATAGATTTAAAATTAAATAATCAGAGCTATGGAAAATACATAAATGTTAATGCATGAGCATTTTGAATTGTAAGCATGCTTTGGCCTGCAGTGTGTATGTTTCGTGGATGTTTTTTGCACACCATTTGAGTCATTTTCCCCCTTCTTCTAATGATTTTGCAAATGTTTTATGAACAAAGAAGAAGGTAAAGGAGGATTTAGTTCTTCAGGTATTTATGCCTTTAAAATTATTGCAAGTCTTTGTGTTCTAGTGAAATTTCAGCTGGTTATAAGCTCTCCTTTAGCTGGTAAAATTAGCCGACACACCTTAGTTACATCCCCGGTGAAAGTTGTAATTTTCGTTTTCTACTCCAATATCTGGGAAATTTGCATTCCAGATGGGAGACTAGGAGTTGGAAGTTCCAAGGTAAGCCTGTGCTATCCTACCTCCCATAAATGGACACATCCCATGGGTGGTGTGTGGAAACTGATTTATGGGTTCCTGCTTATTAAATAGATTTAGCCAAGCCTAAAAGCTCCCCGATAATTTACTGACCACGGACATAAAATAATGGTCTTGAGTCCGCGATCCAATAGAAAAACCATTTTCCGGTCAGCGGTCAACTTTATAAAAACTTGTCTCCTCGATGAGTTATACACCTGAGCCCGCGATATAGTCATGTGATACTGGTCAGCGGACACCTTGTGTTGACAGCTGTCAATTGACCATAACGTGGATGCCCAGTATCAAAGATGTTAGCGTTTATTTATAACTGAAGTGGGCGACGTACGTACGTACGGACGCGCCCGCGAGCCATGCCGCTTGCCATGATGACCATGTAAACTCAAGTTCATGGTTTTCCTATTTCTGTCGATTTTCTATGGGTATGGGGCTCCGCTCTGCGGCCCTCCGTGCCGCTGTGGAGCTCCGCTATTAGAAGTCCAACAATGCTACATTATTTTAATTAATTTGACCCATTAATTAACAGTGACATCCAAGTACCTGGAAATGGGTAGCTACCAAAACCTGGACCAAAACTGGATGGTGCAAAACCACGAGGAAACCCAGGAGCAAAGGGATTGTACACTGTGAAAAAATGTAAGTTGAAGTTAGAAGTGTTGCATCAATATGGTCATGTTAGATCTTCAGTGGAATTCAGTTTATCCAAAGGCTGAAGTGTTCCACATAAAATTAAGAAAACAACTAAGCTTAATTTGTTCACAGAAGAAAACTTTACCATAATAATGTCAGGTGGTCAAATATCTTATTCTCTCAATCAAATGCAGGGGGTATTTATTAAAATCTTAGCCTTGAAGACATGGTGTTTATTTGGGTCCTGGCAGTTGATCAAGAAAATATGGTAAACATTGGGTTTCATTGTACTTACAAAATCCTCGCCCCGTGCCAAAGGTTCGACCAGTCCTACCACGCCCACCTTGCAAACTTTGCATCACTTCTCTAGGTTGTGCTTTCTTAACCTCGGTCTGCAAAGCAATTAGAATACAAATTCACATTTGCTTTGGTTTTGCATTACTACACTTTGTGATTGAGTTAAAAATCTGGTGACGCTTTCTCATCCAATTGCTTTCATGAATTTTCCCATACATGTATGTGGCTACATGTATTTTCTTTGAGTTTTTATTGATTCACTGGATTGGGCGATTCCAGAAAATATCCGTACCATACCACGGACAGCTTTTTGGAAATCTGAGGGCAAGGGGGGGTTTTTTGAACTGGAATTCCGAAGGCATGGGGGGATACTTACGATTGGAATTTCGAAGGCATGGGGGAGTTCCAGATCTTGGATTTCCAGAGGAGACAACAAGAGTGTGTTTGTTGAAAATGCTTATTTTGTGGACTACCAATTTGCAAACAAAGCACGAACTGACGACCGCCTCGCGGAAGCAGGATGCAAGACAAGTATCGATCGATCGATCAGGCATGTGTTTGCGTTCATTTACAACAGAAAATGATAAAATGTGGGTTATACATCAAGCTTCAGAGGCCTTAACATTGATGAACTTCTTCATTTGCTCTTTGTTTTCTTGTCAAAGCGGATCCACAAAACATTTAGTCCATACAGTGGAGTGGGAAACTCTTTTGCTACGCTTCGAGACGCCATTTTGAAGAACATGGGGTTGGGAGCGACTGCTGACCCAGAAGGCTCAAATTCAAGATGGCGGATATGTCAGTGCACTCGATCGTATTATCTTCCGTTTTTACACACATGCATCACATGATAATCTTATTTTAATACTCTGCACCAGTTTGGGGCAATGTAAAGTTAATGTAGGTTGTATCTGTTGAACAAGGGTAAGGAAAAAAGTTTTATTTTTTTACATTTTCATCCCAGAATCTCTTGAGTCATAATGACTGTCTCTATGTACAGATCGAGTCATTTGAAAAAATTTGATGTAAAAATATGCCACATTCGGCGTATTTACGAACCCCGATGGAAATTCTAGAGGGCTTGACTTAAAAATGAAAAATCCGAACGGGAGGGGGGGGGGTTAACGATTATGGAATTCCGAGGGCATGGGGGGATAACGCATTTTGGAATTTCCGAAGGCAAGGGGGGCTAAAATATGGAAGCCGTCCGTGGTATGGTACGGATATTTTCTGGAATCGCCCATTGTCTGTTGTTGTTGTTTTTTGATTGGCCAGAGTTATTGCTTTTACGATACTCAATTAAAAACTGCTCTACTGCAATATTTAATTAATATTTGTTACCTTTTTATCATTGATGAGATGAAACTGCTCTTCACAGGCACTTTCAGCAGCATCTTCAGTTTCAAAAGTTACAAAACCAAAACCTTAAAATTATTAATAATCTGCTGTTAGTACTTTTTCTCAAGAATGAAATGGCAACATGGTCAATATAGTTTTGTAGTAAAAGCACGTTGTTACACTGTAAAACAGGGCAAAAATATGGATGGACAAACTTATGTAATAGGGAGCTAAACTTAGTGGAAAAAATAGTGGAATAATAAAACCCTTATTTGATGGTTCAACATACAATACAAGCTGACATTTTGCTCATTGCTTGTATTTTTCCAAGCCCGAATAATACAATGCAAATCGCAAAATGTCCACAATATTATATGTTAAACCATGGAATAAGATGTTTATATTACATGTTACGTATTTTATTATATCCTTTTTACTGTGATACAAAATAGTTGGTAGAATTCATGTTGGTAATACAATGGAATCTGGATTTTTCCAACTTCTAAGGGAAATGAAAGTTGGTTTAAAAAATTGGGAGTTCAAGAAACTGGGAGTTAAACTGCAGTGTCAGACAGAATCAAATCCAAGGGAAACTGTTAACAACTTTTTGTTTTAGTTAATCGGGTGGTTCAACAAATTGAGGGTTCCCAGAAATCAGGATTCTACAGTCTACCTTATTGTTACTTATTTTCGCAGGAATTTAATTTCATGAAAATGTAATGGGCAATATTCGTGGGACTTCATATTCGCAATTTGGCCAAAAAGTACGTTTAAAACATAAAAAATAGAAAACATGAAAAATATTTGTTTTTCACGGGTCTATAAATTCAAGATTTTTTGAAAATCATGAAAATTGCGAAAATTAAATCCCGTGAAAATAAGTAACAAATTATAAGGTACATATCCTTTGGCAAAAATATGCCCCCCCCACCCCCCTCCAAATAAATTATCATGTATCTTTGTGACCAAGAGCACATACTCAGTGTGTTAGTAGCATCAAGTCGTCATAATCAGTAGTATTTTGAGGTCAGATTTGATTATAAGCAGTCTCTCCCTCAAATGTTTCCCTTATGCATCTCTATTTAGATTCTTTAATTCATGGCTTACCTCTATGTCTACGGGTAACTTTGTCAAACATAAGCTTGGTTTCTGAGACCTAAGATAAAACAAGAAATAAAGTTAATGATGGTAATATCAAAAGTTATAGGTAAAAAAAAATCAATAATTTTTATTGTTCCTCAAAATACCAAGATTTGAAGAGAATTTTTGAGAATAAACCCCACTCTGTGCAGGTGATTCAACTTCATTTAAATAAACTATGCAAACAAACAAACAAATAAACAACTAATACAGATCTTAATTGTCCCCTCCCCAGTGGGGTTTTTCAGGGCCAATGTAAACAAACAATGTTCACAAATATTAAATGAACACAACTTGGGTAAAAATCCCAACTGGCAGGAGGAGACTATTGGCTATTTACAAGCATGGCTGCAGAGTTGTACTCAGAATTACCAAAAAAACACCAGCTAGTGCTCAAAATGGGATATGAATCTGTGACTAGCCTGTTCCAGGCTCTCGGTAGATGAAGGGGAAGCGAAAAACGCGGGCGAGCGAGAAAAAAACGAGGGGGGACGAAGGCGAGTGAAGGAAAGAGAGCCTGTAAGAATTTCTTTAACGACCCTCTTCCGGTATAGCAGGAGCTGCTATACCCTCTGATTGGCTGATTTTGACAGTAATGTCAACACCTCGGAACAAGCGTCAGTCAGAAAGATAAGCGAGCGCGGTTTACGAGTCATCATCGATCTCAAGAGACAAAGCGCTCGATCAAATTAATGCAAGAAGCATAACCTTTACAACACAGAGTGTCTCTCTAAAACCAACTTTAATTTTTCTCGAAGTAAAGCCTCAACAGTCTCTGGAGAAGCCGCACAAAGATTTACTTAATTGTCATCCATGATATGATACAAACAGGCCCGGCATCACAATTATTAAATGCAAGTAATCATCATTTTCACGGATAAATTACTGACCCTGTCCTTCCAAAACAAACATCTTGAGAGCTTAAAGCATATCTTGCAAATAGAAATGAGCCAAAACAAACCGCACAAGCGAAACCTGTAGCAAATATAATTCATTACTCAGTACTCTACAAACAGGAAACCATGCGGCCCAGACCTTTGGCCTCGCGCGAGAAACAGGAGAACATCTCTAGCTAATTGACAGAATGTCATTTTTACTTCTCAACACCTCATTATCTGAAAAGTGGGCGGAAGAGGGTCGTTAAAGAAATTCTTACAGGCTCTCCTTCCTTCGCCTTCGTCCCGCCTCATTTTTTCCTCGCTCACCCGCGCGCATTATTCGCTCTCCCATAACTACCGAGAGCCTGGAACAGGCTAATCTGTGACCTACAGATTAGCTCTACTTGCAAAGTGTGATATTGTTTATGTATTTTTTAAACATGTACAGTCCTTTTTCTATCCTGCAATAAATTCCTGTTCCCCAATTTATTCCTTTAAAATTTGCACGGTGCCCCTTGGGTGACACGTCAAGCTGATGGTAAATGTGCTGGGTTTATTATTAATCAAAACCAGACAAATTTACTTTCAAATAACATTTAACAACATTATGCTGTTAGTTGTCCAAGATATTTTCACCAGAAGTATTTCAATTTTATGAACTGTGTGGCTTAGGTGAATGCTGTGAGAAGCAATGACACCTTTTTAGTTTTACTTACACTTACTTCTCCATATTGCTTAAAATAATTAGTCAAATCCTCTTCAGTAGTAGAAGCAGACACACCACCAACAAAAATCTTTTTCGTTCTTGTAACCATCTGCAGGGAAAAATTTTACAGAACTGCTTAGGAGAAAAACTTAAGACTTACTTGACCAGTACTGTTTATTAATAACATTGTAAGAGTATGGTCTGTATTGTTAAGTAAACAAATGGTCACTGCAGTTGAGTAGGATGTATTATAATTTTCCCAACAATTTTATGTACAGCCAAACTGGGTCACCCTATTTGGCTGAGTGGTACAGTATTTCCTTTCTCTCAAATAAACATATAGTATTGCCCTAAACCAACAAATAAAAGCTAACCACTCGCAAGCTGGAGTGAAAATGAGCATTTAAATTGGTGCCATTCTGTCATTCCCCCATTCTCCCAAATAGAGTCAGCTTTCAAACTAACTACCATATATGATCCCACATAGTTAACCCAACCAAAGAATATTTTAGGTGGGGGTTGGGGCTGGGGAGGGCAATTTTTTTTTTTATGCCCACTTCAAGATGGCCGCCACTTACGGTCGTCGACTGGTAACTAGTACCGGTTAGCCTGCTATGCACTCCGGTTAGCCTACTATGCACTCTGGTTAGCCTACTATTCACTTCGGTTAGCCTACTATGCACTTCGGTTAGCCTACTATACACTTCGGTTAGCCTACTATGCACTTTGGTTAGCCTGTTTACGGTTAGCTATCGATATTTGTAAGGGAAACACGATATATAGTTAAAATTTACGAATTCTGGGAGCCGGCTCCCGGTGGCGTAGCGGTATCACACTCGCTTTTCAGGCAGATGACCCGAGTTCGATTCCACCCCGGGGCACATTATATCGAACATTTTCCTTTTTCCTCTTTCATAAAATTCGAAAAAAAAAACTAAGTGTCTAAAGTGGGCGTAAAAAAAAAAAATTGCCCGGGGAGGAGGGAGTGGTTGGGGCATATTATGTGTTGTGCCCAGGCTACACTCTAGCATTGTTTCAAAAGCAATTGCTTTATCAGAATGGCAGGTCAGAACCAGGTCAACTCTTATCTATTGTTTTGTAGCAGAGATGTGGTGGAGGTACATGCAGTAAAAACACCAAACTTTTTAAGAGAAAAGACAATAATTCCAGTTGACTAATATAACCGTGGTTTAGAAATTAAAAACAAATGCATTTAAAACACAGCATTTCTTTGTGTTCTACAGGCCTTTGCGACATTTTTTAATTGCATTGCGCAATATTTGGTCTTGTTTTACAGACATGATGTGAAATTACGATTAAGTCTGAACATTTGAGATGAACGCTAGGCTAATATTGCCACATAACAATATCTTGTTTTAATTTTCTTGTTGCAAGGGGTTAAAGGTTAGAAAGATGCAGCCTGTTTCCTCGATAAAATTGCTACAGCCAAGCAGGTTACAGACATGAAAGTTTTAAGAAAAAAATTGATTTATGCAGTGCCACTAAAATAGCAATGACTATATATCACAAAATGAATTTGTAATTGAGCTCAAGGCTGAGTTGAATTGCAAAGACAATGCGACGCCACAAGGTCACAGAAATGTTTGGTCTTCGGTGCACGCTATTGTCAATCAGACATTTTATGTAATGTAACATGAGTTATTGAAATGCAAGATGGTAAGAGTTTTTGAATAATCATGCTATGAAATGTCATGCAGCTATGCATCGACCTATCCAATGTCTGCATAGAAATTATCAAAGGCAAAAATACAGGAAAAGGGAAAATGAAAGTACCAAACAGACATTAAATTGTATGAAATGGTATTATTCATATAAGGCAACAAGGTTCTTGTGTTCTTCCAATGCAATTAGAAGGAAGCCATTTAATTTAGGTAAACTTGAAGGAACAAGCCCTTTTGTGAAAAGTTTTCAGTTAAAAACCTGAAGTACCCTTTCCTTGTTCAACGTTTTCTCTGATCTAGAGAGCATGTTCACAGGCCTGCATTAAAACAACTGAAGAATCAAATCATGGGATTTTTCTCAACCACTAAGCTATAATGAATGCCTTTCACTGAACAGCTCAATATTGCATCATTTGTTTATTTAAGGTCCTCATTACAATATAAAAAGAATCCGTAAACCTTTTGTGATGAAGCAGCTTAGTTGCTCCAAATTGGGCGTAAAACATATCTCGGGACATAACTTAAACTGCCCAGATTTTATGAGCGACGTATTATGGAATAACATTCAAACACCTCCACGAATCTTTATGAATATTCATACGATTCGTTTTACAAAAACACGGCTAGCCTCCCTTGAGAGAAAGATTTAACTGTGGTTTCACTGTCACACAACAAACCACAGTTTTCATCCCTAGCTAAATCGAAACTTCGTTGTCGCTTACAATGTACGTTTCTTAGTCAGGAAGTTTTAAATGGCTTTTACAGGAAATAGCAATTTGAATATATTTACTTTCGCATCAAATAGGTGTGAAGAAGGACTTTGAAAGGACATGATAAAAGCAACCAGTGGGCAGTTTGTGTAATAAGTAGTTTATTTTACGTTTTCTGGGGGAAGGGAGATAGAGTTTGCTTGATGTGCGGTGTTTCTGTCGGTCTGTTGGCTCGGTGTGCTTGTGTGACACCGACGCCACAAGCTCGGTCACAAAATGTGACTAATGAACAGACGCGAGGGCAATATTATTTCAACTCGTAAGATTAAAATGAAACCCCGTTTGCAGTGTGCCCGTAGATAAAAATAACCACATTTTAAAGATAATTTACCGCTTTTGTAAGTAGGATAAAAAAACTAACGATTTCGATTCATGGACGTTCGGGTGGCAATGTTAATTTTGGAAATATTTTCTTTTGAATTACCATTTCCAACCTGCGTTCTAGGTGCTAAAGTCATGTCAGCTCGAGCGTGCATGTAGCAAGCAATTATTCATAAGTTTCTTTGAAACAATACAAAGATCCACACCTTAGTCTGACTTGTTTTGACCCGAAACAAACACACCAGCCAAATAACAATCTTCCAAGGCAGCTACAGACTCACGAAGGGTGTTTGTTTAACATAAAATAAATTCTGAAACCGGCCTACTCGAAGTTGACATGCTAAAATACTATCTTTCAACCAAAGACCGTCTGCTACCGAACCAGCAGGATTTGACCGAGGTGTCGTTCAACGAATCGACAGAGAAAGGGTGGCAAAATACCGCGCGTGAACACATTCACAGCTCAACTTGTAGCTCCCTTTGTTGTCTTTATATAGAATAGGTTTTGAGAACCTGTAATTATTCAATTTTTACTGAAAACATACAAGAAAAGAAATAGTCTGTTATAAACAACAAAGCGCTTCGGCGAAGCAGCCTTTCGGGAAAACCCCCAAAATATCGCGTGTTTGTGAGAATATAAACTCAGCTCTCGACCGGTCGGCCCACCGTAGGAGGTGAGCGTGTCCCTTTAGCTTCCACATTCACTCGCTCAATTTATTTTGGAGTGGGCGTTGTGACGAGGCAAACAAGTTGGAGCAGCAATTACGCTTACAATATTGTTTTGAGCCGTTAGAATTTGGACAAACCGACAAAAAACAATTCGCTTCCCAACTGTCGAGAACCCAATAACTCGCTTCCCTTCGCGTCGACCGGAGCTGGCTTGCGATCGTCGAATTTCCGTTTGGGGCGGCCTTGAAAAGGCTAACGCTTTGCAAATTACGCTCAAAATGCTAACATAACAGCGTGAAACCTCAAGACAGAACTTAGCATTGCAGTTCTTAAAAGGGCCTTAACATTAATAAATGTCCGCTCGCTGAAATCGAAAGCCGCTGCAGCTCTGTTGTCAAGCAAACAATTCGCAATCCTGATCTTTTGATCGTGATGCACATCACACGATATTTAAACACCCTTCCACGCTAAATTTAACGCACTTAATAATGACAAGTTCTTACCTTTGGTTGAGGTCTCTTAGGCACAGCGACTTTAGGATCAATCTGCATGGATGTTAAAAAGATGTACAAGGTGTCAGCGTGCAGTTGGTTAAGCTCGCTAAATTGAAGCTCGGAGAACATCTTAACATTACAATGGCTTCGTCGTGTGAATTTAATTTTCCCCAGACACGAACATCATTTAAAGCGAAAATATACCTCTTCTTCAGTTAAAAGACGGTAAATTGAAAACTAAAACATGGCAACTAAGCTATGGCAGTATGTTTGACCGAAGGAGTCTACTGGAAGCTTTAGATGCCCAGACCACATCAAAATTCGAACACACCAGACGTTTGCAGATGGAGCGTGAAAATTGGTCTTGAACGAATCCATCTCTATGGCGCGCGCAAAAAAATAATTACAAAATTTTCTGTACAAACCTTTTTGTGGTCGAGTTCGTGCTGGCCTGCTTTCAACACTTCTTCTACAGCGGATGGATCCTTAAAAGTTACAAACCCAAACCCCCTGCAATATGGATACAAAAACAGAAAAGCCACCATCATTATGTTGCATATTGCATATTCTTCAGACATGCCATTTACAATACAAAGCTGATCGCGTTTGCTGTCTGAGCTGGAAGGAAGAAAAGGTGTTTCATCAGCAGCCTCAGCATTTACCTTGATTGTTTAGTGTTCGGATCCATCATAATCAAGCACTCCTTTAAGTCACCATATTTGCTAAAGTACGCCGACATTCCCTCTGAAACAGACGAGAAATGGACCGTTACGGAACCGTGAACTTAACCACAACCGATTGTTTGAAACGTGACTCATCTCAGCTCATTTTGTCGCCGCAAAAAACAAAACTCGATCGCTGATTTTGGAGGAATAGAATGTTCAGCGAATGCGTTAGCACACGCCGTTTTTACAAGGATAAATAAAATGCCTAACCTGCGGTAGTTTCCCAACTCAAGCCTCCGACGAACATCTTCCTGTTGGAGAAGAACGGAGGGCAGATGAAATTTATGCTCACAAGAAATTTGCTCAAGTCACACCATCATTTCGATCGAATGAAACACGAAGTCGTTTGGCCGCAATTCAGCTAGCGGAAGCGAATAACTTACCCCGGATCGTTCTGGAGGTCGACTTTGGAGGCTCCTGAGGGCTGTGGGCTATCTGCCTCCATTTTTCCTACAACTACAACTAAACAAGAGATAGGCCAACGAATACCGACACGTGGATATTATATTCGGATTGGTTCGTGATGGGTGGTAATTTGGCGCCATTTGGAACTGGCACCAATGCTCTTGATTGATTGTGAGCTGTGGTCATTCGTGATTGGTCCACGAACGTTTCCCTCGCGACGCCGTTAGAAGCCATCATTGATCTGACACATGTTTGAATGAGTCCCGCCTTCCCCATTGTCCTTCACCAAGCATGTCGAGTCTTCATTCCTTTCATTGGGTCAAAGTAATGAGACCCTAGAGAAACTGCCAATCAATTTGACAGCTGATTCGCATGGAAAGACGAATAAATTACCTCAGCAGACTAAGGACTTGGTCCTTTATCTTGCAAATTTTTAAATTTGTGGTCGCTCGAAGCACAATTAAGTCTGCATTAATTCGAGCAACCAAATTCATTTGCAGCCGACAGCACATAACGCGATCGTAACCAAGAGCTGATTGCAAAAGTTTGACATCTGAATGACCTAAAATTAAAATAGTGTTTTGCAGGGGTCTTCTGATTAAAATTTTCATGAGGAGGGTAGAATAAGAAATTTTATTTACAATGTGTGTGTAAACACAGTGACACAAAGAGAACCCTTATTGAAGAAAGCTTAAAATTTTGTTCTGTCTTAGCGAAGTCTGACACGAACCATTGACTAGCTAAAACAGGTACCATGGGGTCATCTTTATAGATGCCTGTTGCCTGAAGTGCTTTATTTTATTTACTGTTCGAGAGAAATCAGTTTTCGGGAAAAAGTGAGAATATACATTGTCGGTGACTTTGCGGGACAAAACATACAACGTCAACATAAAAACACTCTAAACTATAGCGTGTAATTATTGTGTTGCGACAAGAGTCGTATTGTCACACAACCCAATAACAACATTATCTATTCACATAACGTGGTTTACTGAGGAAAATTAAGCCACCATAAATGAAAAAAGAACAGTCCAAGATCGTGTTGTTCGTTTGTAAACTTAGAATTATGTCAATTATTAAATCTCAGTCGCGCGCTGCTTTGGCGCAGCCGACACCTCCGTGATCCAAGCCTCTTATCTCATTCACGCCCACTTCCTGTGTGTAATTTCTCTCACGCGTCCCTCAGTGATTAACCATTCCACGGGGTTTCTTCATAAACTTTGCGCTGAGTGCATTTCTTCGCTCGTCGAAAACGATTAGAAAAGGTCGAGGTATTTTTGAACCAGTAAAAGCGTCTAAACAATAAGGATTAGTCTCGCTCACTTCTTGACACCTTGACCGAGCGTAAGTTACTGTTCAACTACAATAGCAGATATCCATCCCAAGTTACTCAAAAACCACCGCCTTAACGGAATAAAGGGTTCGTAATTAGGCCTCAGCACTGGGCCTTTCCACTTGTTAGTTGCTCTTTAAAAACGACGGGGCGGGAAAGAGTTAATTGAGCATATGAAACACAAAGCAAACTCACAACTGGTCGAAAGGTTGAATTTCCTAACCTACAAGTACGGATTTTATTTATACAGCTTGTGGCTGACAGCGTTAACAGTTCCATGATAAAGCTGTTGATTTCGTTGTCCTAAGTGGAAAGAGAATCTTCTTTGTTTTATTTTGTCATCACACTTGGTCATACAAGTCGAGACATCACTGCTGATTGAACAAGAAGCTGAGAAACTGATCGAGAAAATGCTTCCAATCAGCCGGTCGAATTTGTTGCGGGCCAAATTACATCAGTTTTTTTTTTATCTCAGGCTTTGTTGTGCTCTGAAGATGAAAAGGTACAAATTATATACACGTTTAATTTTCATTTTATTAAACGTTTCGGGTAGTGTTTTTTCTCACTGTTGCCTTTCAAAACGAAAAACGCACATGGATTTAAGCCTGAATTGCAGCGTAACTATGATGTTCAGTGGGGCCGGCAATTGCCTCTAGTTTGTTCGCTGGGTATATTATATCTGTTTCCTTTGTTTCACTGCTTCAAAGTTCCTAAATTTTTTAATTAAAATAAGCAACCTTCAATGAGAACTGCCATCAGGCCTTTAATTCCAAAATAGACGTTGAAAAAATCTTATGTAAACATGGTTTCATGTCTTAAGCAAAGATGGCTGCCATTCCAGCAACTGTTGTACGCTTCTCCAAGATATTTGATCTCCATAACAAAACCTATTCCAGGCTTTCAAGTTCTTTTATTGTCTACCTTTCCTTTCTCGCCTCCAAACATGCAAGGTAGCTGTTGTATACCATTTGAACTCGTTTACTTGGATTATTCCACGTTACATATCAACTATTAAATAAGAAAGCAAGAACTGACAAGGAGCCACACCCCTTATGGATTGAACATAAAAGATCTTGTCCTAAATACATCCAGAGAGTCGCTCGGAGACTGTGATGCCATACAGTACATACTGCAGTGTTTATTATTCTGTTTACCGAAGCCAGACGACAGTGCAAAGGAAACATTGTTCATTCTAGCCACTAGGTCTGTCTTTCTAAACATCGATTCCAAACTGAGATAGCTAACCTGCCCTTAATGTCACCGAGCAGAGCAAATACTGCTGCGACTTTACTGCGATTCGAACATAACTCCTTCGCTTGACTTGTCAGTCGGAACCGAGCTACCGTGAGTTAAAATAATCATAACCGGCCTTGGCGCCGAAGGGAAGCGGATCCCAGTCATCAAAACAAGTTTTACCGCGACACGCAGGTTCTACCATTACCATTTTTAATGCGTTTGTTTACAAAAGTCTTAGACGGTCGTCTAGCTCGGTGAAACAAAGCGGTGCAGTCCATCAGAACGTTAACAAGGCGCCTTTGTTTAACATGCATGAGGCACACAGCCGTCATGTGACGACTTGATTGAGGACACGGGTTTGGTTTATGATCATGGTGATCAACTAACACATCAGGCACAGTGAGCTGTGTGCAATTCACAGTGAGCCGACTAAGATCTTGTATTCCTTCACCGTTCTATTTGGGATCTCAATGAATCTGGTATGTTTGCAGTTACCCTTGAAGTAAGGGTCCTGAATGTTTGTTGAATGGAAAACGGCCATCAGTTATGTAGTGAGCTAGATGAACAAACAAGTACTGGCACTACTGTATTCGAGTAAAAACTTTAAACAAGTTCTTTACAGGCTGGTTTCGGAAAGTGACAAAATCGTGCTTACCAAAGAAACAATAGCAGCATATATTGATTAGTGTTACCATTTACTGACGTTCATGTTTATACCCATAAAGGTGATTTTGCGTCACGATGTTACGGGCGATTTGCTGCTTCTGTTTGTTAAGAAACACTTGTCCTTATGTAGGCAGGATAATTGAGGTCACAATGTGTTCAATTTTCGAGTCACAGATACTTAGCTGGGCTCAGTGTTTCGATAAATTGTCAGAGCTGAAAAGCTTGACTGGAAAGCTGTAACAGTGCGTACAGGCTGCTTGGTAAAAGTGCAGATTAATTTGTACCGTGACTGAGTTAAAGGAACTACTAAAGTGAGTGCAGCCTGTACAAAACTTGATTCCAGCACCGATTGAGGCTACCGGAGTGGCAAACTCTTCCCTGTGGACATGTTATAGTTTTGGAACATTTAACTGCTCATCTTTCTCTGGAGACGTTGGAAAAAGATCTATTGTCGTGTTTGGACCATGTGGTCAGAAACAGAGTGAGTCTGTCACCTCTGAACAAACATTAATGTTATCTCATTCCTAGAAGCCAGCCGCGAGAGCCATGTAGGTGACAAAAGGTATTTATATTTTATATGTGTAAGGAGACAAAAGTAAGGTAACAAAAAGGTTACAAAACCACAACAAAGGAATAGAGTAGAAGAGGTGATCCACTGCCCTGCAACACTCAGATTAAATCATAAGAACGTTTTGACTCAGTCGTTTTATTTAATTTTTCCCTGGCGTGAAGAAAAGGTCCATTACCTCTTTGTTAAGTGACTTATTCGCGCCTAATCGCCGAACCTTCCACAAAAGCACAATGTTCCCGATCAGAACGAATCTATGAGCCTAGACTTGCTGAGGCAATGGACAGCTTAGTGCTAAAAATAACAATCTTTAAAAAACCACACGGTTTTATTAAGTGAAAAAACACCTGAAAAAAAATTGGAGTTTGTGCGATTTCTTACAAAGAATTGATGACAGTTTTCCATCAATGAGAGCAACACGTGAGTGTGAAGTAGAATTGTATATGTTTGATAAAATGCACCATTTGTTCAATTGAGAAATAAAAACCTCCGAAGTTAAAGCTAATCATCGAAAGCGTATATATTTTTTTCGTGTCTATTTTAATATGTTGAAAAACATGTTAATGCTAACACGTTTTTTGTGTGTGTTCAAAACATTACACCTTAAGATGAAGGAATGTTTCTAAGCTGCCTTTCTTTCAAAGAAAGAGCAATGAAAATGACTATAAAACTTTTTCGATGGGTAATTAGATGTTGGAATTGTAACTCATGTCGTGTTGAAATGATACAAAACAACTAGAGAATAATGGATTTAAAGTAATTTTAATAAACCCTAAATTCATTCCCTCTTCAACTAAAAAGCCTTGCTAGCAAACAATGAAAAACAATCTAATGAAAAATAACAATTGGGACACCTGAAAACAACAGTTAACCTGCCAGAAGTCTGCTTGGAAAGGTTACAAAACAAGAGGCGTTGAATAACTGGAAAGTTTTTTCCGTTTTTTTGGCCAAAAATGTCTTCTTGCTACTTAACCTTCGTGTTGTCAATTTCGTGCGTTTCTTTGCTTGACAAGAGGAACGTTTCTCGGTTCTTGAAAAAGAATTGAATGTAAAAATTCTTGCACCAAAACACAGTTAAAAATTCATAGCAGCCCTCCCGTCCTGCTGTGAAAAGCGAACATTCCATAAGAGATGAACATTCACTGGTGACCCGCCCCCAACTTAAACAGCTGTTAAAGTACAGATAACGCCAAAAAGTTGGTAAAACCTCCTACAAGCTGATACGAGGAGGAAGTAAGTGTCGAAGCAATTTAAATCCTAGTCAAATGCCTCGATCGTAGCCTCGAAAGCTACTGGTGCTACAAGTCTTCTTCACGTCTTCTCGCCACGTGGTAATTAGGAGGCAGTACTGGTACCTTAAAGCTGTAAATCGTCAAGCAATTATAACGCCGCAACTATAAACAACCAAAAACTGAGGGTTTGTTTCAGCTGTTAGCTGAATTTGTTAGGAGCTGAGTACTTGCTAATTCCTTTTTTTTATGGTTAATTAGATTTCTATAGTGTTCATTAACTTCATTCTATAACAATATTTACCACAAGTGTTTTTCCATAAAACAACATTTATTTCAAAAACGTGTTAGGAAACACTGTTAGTCATCAACAAAATTGCCGTTCGAAGAATTTTTTCTCTAATATATATACCCATTGGTTAGGAGCGTTGTGGAGAATTCATATCTTCATCACTGAACGGCTGCCAGGCACGGTGGAGCTTGACAGACAAACTTGTGCTATTGTTTTGCGAAAATGACGGGGAAGATTAAAATCAGTTTTGGCGTTTGATCCGTTTGCAGTTGGTACAGAGCAGATAGGAGGCAAAACTGAGGCTGGCCAAAGCTGTTTCTAGTCATTTTGACTGTGTTATTGTGCACGCTCTCTCTTCTTTTCAGGAACAGTATACAGTGCAAGTGCAATCTCAGCTGAAATAAATTGTCCGGGACAGTTACGCGGTTAAGTACTAGAAATGCACAGTTTTACAGTGTAATAGCCAGCTCCTTTCTCTCTCTCTTTATGTAATTCATCCCAGTGATTGGATTGCTTGGGCGCATAGTATTTCCCAGAATGTGTCCATTAATGTTGTTCTGAAACTAATCCACGTGTTGTTTTCAACGTATTCTACTTTTCGAACCGTTCACGTCTGGTAAACGTAGGCTTCTTGTGGATGTTTAAGGTGTATGGCAATTTCCATTACACCCGGGCCATTACCTTTTTTGAAACTTGAGGGGGAGGAGTATATGCTTGTTGAAGGGAGGGAGCAATTTAATGAACCATTTTGTTCTCATTTCTTTACGAATTAATGTATGTTTGTTAGGAAACAAGAGGGTTTACGTTGCGTGATGTTACTCAGACAGGACACCAGCCTGATATTCAACCGGCTGTATTGTTGACAGGAGAATTCCAATCCAGCTGAAAGAGTCCCACTGTTAAAACAAATACTAGGAATAAAGAAAACATGGGCTATCAAAAAGATCTTCTAAACGCAGCTGGCATTTGAAAACCCCGTCACTTTTGTGAGAATTGGAAAGTGCCCACATAACAACACAGACAGCAGTACTTAAATGCCATGCCTGTTATTGTGTTCGGGTCCAAATGTCTTTCACGAGGCTATGTAAGTGTTTGAATAAAAGAATTTTTTTTTGGCTCAGCTGACTACTTCTAATTAGAATTATCTTGAAAAAAGAACCTGAGCCTACGATCAGGAGGCCCTTTTGCTTTGTTGGTGTAAGTGGGTTATTATTTTTTTAATGGAAGCGATGTCAACTACCGAGCTCCGGGATTCATTAAGGCGGCCTCCTTTGTAGTCAGGAACATTGACACAAAGCTGATTTGGCAACCCTCGAGCACGTTCAATTTTTGATGGGATAATGACAATAGGAACTCGTACGAAAATTTGCCAAAACTCCCTGCATTTGCACCCTTGAGTGATTAATTGAAGCTAAAGATATTGGTACCAAGACAAAACGGTGTCTATATCAGTAGCGTGCATATAACGGTTTAACAGTGAAAAGAGATTCCTTGAGTTGAATTCTTTAAATTTTTAAGTTTTCACAGTTGAATATAAAACATTTTCATTTCTATAAAAATCACAATTAAAATAAATCAGTTGCACACTGCTTGTTAAGCCAAGTGCGCGAAAAGCTGCCATTTATTTTAATTTATTATGAGAGCTAACTGCGTTCTTGGACAATAGTCTTGGCAAATGACTCGTTTACGAAGTGTGCTCGGACACAGACACGAGGGCTAGACAATAACCCGATGTTTCCCTCGTGGCTTACAAAAGTTAAAGAAAGGCTTTTCTAAGGTCGTTTGTTCTTTGCTCTGTTCAAGAATAATATGGGAGGAGTCGATGATATTGGACGAAAGGAAAATAGAAATACTTCTTTTGTGGACCTGCTTTTCATAGACTTCAGAAACATCTTCCACCGAGATTGCGTACGCCGGCGAGTGCTCGAGTTAGCTTAACATCACGGTCGCAGTGCCAATTGATGTAGTTCACGAATGTGTCAAATGTAGGACTGAAATGTGAATTGTAAAGGCAACGTTAGTAGTGTTTTAGGAAAAGACGGAATAAAGCAAAGATAATCGACACTGAATGCACTAGCAAGAATGAAGGTGACTCAGACAAAATTTTTGATGAGGTGAGAAAGCAGAACCAATCACCCTTGGTTACCTAACTATCGATGGTAATTAAAGGAGCATTGCGATGTTCCCAGCCATTACAAAAAAAAAACAAGGTGAAGACATGTGAGAATAGAACATGATACGAGGTACGGAATTTTTCTTTCGCTTCGGTTTTTGAAGAGATAGAACCAATAACCATTAACTGAAAATTAAGATCTGTAATTAAACGTGCCTCGTGATGCTCGCAACCATTACAAAAAATATAAACAAGGTGAAAACACGATCTCTTTTCCTACCTGTCAATGTGCTTCCTTTGTTACATTCATCCCAAACTAGCATTTCACTTAAGCGAGAATGTGAGAGATTTTACTCTCTCTTCGGCCTTTAAGTAAAACGTGGGTTTACAGACATAAAAGATTCATTGTTTGCCCAGTTCGGTTTAAGCAATTCAACAAAGCTGCAATAAACTACAGCTCCTTGCAGACCCTTGCAGTGTACCAAGTTGAGTAAAACTTGCAAACCATGCTATACTTGGCCTATCAGTGAATTGCTCACGACAAGAAGATCGAAGTAACTGAACATACGACAACTATTACAAACATGAACAGGTGTTGAAGAAAGCACAACATAAGCAGATGTTCGGCGGTCACTGTGCTGCATCTCAACCCAAAACAATGATGACACCAAGCAAAGTACCTGTTGGTATGTTGGCATTTCACAGCCTGCTAGCGTGCCTACACAAGAAGGGTTCAGAAATTCACGAATCATTACAGCTGACAAAAAAAACAATGTTAAATAAAGGCGGTATGTCTAAACGCAAGCTTTTGTCTCGCTTCCTCCTCCAAACGGTCACGAAACTATAATTAACTTTTGAACTATAGCGCCTTGCTTTCTTTTAATAGATGTTACCCACTCATATTAACCCACGCCAATTGTCTCTTTTTTCATTACGAATACTCCCGCTGGTCTTCAGACTTGGACCTCGGTAGGCAATTTTCTTGAAGACCACGTTGCCTAAAAAAATAAAAAATAAAGACAATTTAACGTTAGTCTTATTGAGCACATCGGTTGCACGTGTGAAAACGAATCAATTTTTGTAAGAGGAAAATGGACTTTTTCAGATAAAGGCTTTTGAACAATACTTCGGTTCCAAGTCAGACAACGCGATCGGTGACAGAGTTGAAGAAACAACAGAGGCCGAAAAAAGGACGAACATCCAGTGAATGCGAGTTTTGGTATTTACGATCTCGCGGATATGGGATTTGTAATACCCCTAACAACTTTTTGTCTCTTAAACTATAAATTGCAGCAAATTTTAGTATTCACCAACAGTAAGCAGTGTAAGTGTTTACCAAGTGTTAGTAGTATTCACAAACCGTAAAAACTAGTGCCCACTACTAAGTGTAATAAACCTACAATCCAATGAATGAAAATACTAAAGAAATCAACCATTTTAGCTTCAATATTCGTAATTTCTACAGCTGCTATTTCATTTCATTCGCCAACAGTACATCATTGGATTGACGAGATAATTCAACATAATACACAACGTTAAGTTGTGCACAAACTCATCAGGCGCACTAAAAACTACATTTTCTAACGTTTTACAGTAACAGGTTCACAGATTTTCTCGAAATAAATTAGAAAGGAATCGAGAAAAAACTGTACCTTGGGTGTGCGAAGGCTACAAGAAATCACTCTTCATCTTTGTCGCCTTTTCTAGTTGTCTCAGAGCTAATTTCAGATAGTTGCCCTGGAATACACGAACTCGCATTGTTCTCAGTTTAACGCGGATTAAATTGTTAATGTTCAGTTATACACGAGGTGAACACATATGGCGTGTTCTTTTTTTAAATCGTGTTGTAATGTCTGGTGTGCCGATTTACATAAGAAAAATGACGTCTATTTAGGAACTGAAGAGAGGATAAGTAAAAAAAACCCCCCCCTCCCCCCCCCCGCCCAAAAATTTAAATTTAACAAGAACGGCCTCGAACGGCATAAACGAGGCCCCTGAATTAAGGTAGATATACATTGTCAATTTGGTCCGGTCTAAAGTTCAATGAGCTTGGCTCATGAAAAGTCGCGCGAACCGGGCCTAAGAATGGTCCGCAAGTCGCTATCGGAATTTCGTTATTTCGTCTAAAGACGGACGAGAGTAAAAGAGCAGAAGTTTCTCAAATATTGAAATTTCCCAACAAATTAAAAAACACGTGAGTAACAAAAGTACACAGAGCAGGAGTTTTTCCTGGTATTCTAAAAAGGCAGTTAAATGTGCTGGTTTTTTTAACGTCTCGACCAATTAAAAAACGAGCAGGAGTTTCCTTCAAAACCGGTGTTTTAAATTTTTTCACCAGTTGAAAACGACGTGACCCTGAACTAAGAACACGGAGCAGGAGTTTCTCGTGCATTTTAAAAGAACCATTAAAATAAATTTAATTCTTTGACAGATTAAAACACGACATGTCTAACTTTAGTACACAATACACGTGAGTTACCTTAATTGGTTACACGAAGCAGAAGTTTCTCTCGTATTTTAAAGGCAGTTATGTTTTTTTTAATGTCTCGATCAATTAACGACAAGTGAGGTTCTCAATCAGTTGTTTCTCGGGCACTTTAAATTAAAAAACGTCTCTTACTTTAGTATGCAAGAGCAGGAGTTTCTCGAACATTTCATTAAGGAAGTTAAAACTGTGACCGATGAAAATTTCTCAACTGACAAAATTAGTTCTCAAAATTCTCGTTCGGAAAAAAATTTCTCCATCAATTTCTTGACCTCGAAGTTTCTCGGGCACTTAAATTCCGCAGTAAAACTGACAGTGTTTTAAATTTTTCGACCAGTTATAAAACGACGTGCCTCTGAACTAAGTAAACATAGCAGACGTTTTTCGTCCATTTTATAACGAACACAATCAGGAAGCCCGAACGTAAAATGTACCCTGAAATAACGAGTTTCTCATTCTCATCCTCGGTCTAAAAACCTGTGGAAACTCACTAGTGACGTAAAACAAAGAACGACCAAGATAACAAAGAACCTCAAAACAATATAGAACAGGAAAACAATAGCCCCAAAACAAAGAAAAATTTCTCAGGTTTTTTCACCGAGGTAACTCGGCCCGAATTTTAGTAAACACGCGACAAAAGATGAATGCAGAACAGACCAACAAAGGATGAAAATACTTATATCCCGTAACAGGGGTGCAACTGCAGACACACATGTCCATATCTATGTTGATATTTAACATCAAAGCAGTCTTTTAGATCAGTAAATGCTGGGTAGTGGAGCGAAACAGAGTGAAAAACAATTATTAACTATACCTCGATATAACGAACATTTTGGTTGGTTCTTCGTAAATTCGTTATATTGAGGTTGTCGATATAACGAACCCTGGATATAACCAACAAATTTCCCCAGTCCCTTGGCAGTTCGTTAAATCGAGAACGGTTGGCTGGGTAAATTGAGGTCTTCGTGTTATATTGAGGGAAACCGTTTTCAGTTTCATATTTGGTTAAAAAGGGATGTTGAACATTGATCAACCATTTTACAACGCCACTTTTAATTATTCCCTCTCGTTTATCCATCAGCCGTGGATGCTTGCGTTGACTTCTTTGGATTAATCTGCACGGAATGGTTAATGTCTCGCCTTGCTGTAACTGAAAATTACCGAAAAAGTGTTTTTTTGAGGAAGCTTTAAGGAAATTAACTGCTTATATAAACCTAGCTTTGATAAAGTTTATGAAAGGAAAAGAACCAAACACTGTTTTCCCCAATAGATAGAACGCGAAAATAACAACCAACCGAAAATGGTTGATCCTATCCTACCGCCTAAATTAAGGATAAAATTAAGCTATTGATATTACAAGTGTACTGTATAAAATTCGGTCTACTGTCAGGTCTACTGTAGCTACTGTGCTAGTATAACTTTAATAAACGTCCCATTAAAACAGATAATAAAGCCCTCATATGAATGATCGAATACAATATTATATCATTTACTATATGGTTGATAGTTCGTCACTAAAATATTCGCTTAAACATTGTACATTCAAACATAGTAAATCAACAGCTCCGCGGTACGGATTCCAACGCTTCATTGAAGTTTTATCCATTCACTTCCGTTTTGTCACTCTGGAAAGAAAAAAAGATTGATCAATATGTTGTTATCAAGGATTAGTCGTGGTTTAAATCTCTTTGCATACTGTGGCTCTGCCGGTGCGTGGAGTATGGGCGATCTAAGTGATATGTGCTACTGACGTAAAAACCACAATTTAAAACCCTAACTAAAATTCTGTAAGAGATCCCGATGATGTGGATGACGAAATTTTAGTGTAAAGCGGTACTGAAAGATTTACCAATGGACAGACTCGAATGCATATGAAACTTGTAAAAATAACGTGAACAATTTGACTTTTAAAGATTCATAAGTTTAAAAAGGTGACTTAAATAAGGCACACCAGGGCATGAATCAGATAAAGCCATTAATTTTGATGTTCAACTTACTTCTGGTCCCGATAAAATGTACATAATCAACGGAATTCTCACCCGCAGGTAATACTTTGTTGATTACCCCGCGCCATTGTTCCTCGTTCCATTTTGCTGCTTCATCGCCCGCAATAAACACATCATTTATGTAGAAAGTTGGCGTACCCATCACCAATTCTGCGAGAAAAATGCCGTCTTAAGCCCAAACGCCTATCTTTAGCCCCTATGTCTTGCACGCTCACTTCAGCACTTCAGTATTTTAACAATTTGCCAAGATGGTAACCAATAACAATATATGAACAGGAGAATTATTTTAAGGTAGCGACCACAATCACGTTATTACGTTTTTGTGGGGATGTTATTAAATCATCTCTTCGAGAGAAATAAGTCACTGTATACTGGATAAATATTAACAAAGCTAACTAGCCATCCACTCGATAGTGCAATTATCCATTGCATAGCGTTATTAAATTCTTTCAGCAACTGGGGCCTAGTTTTGCCCATGCTCGAAACGTAGGCTGCTTAAATTTTAAACGGCGGCTTATTCATTTACGTTTTCCACTCCCAAGTTAGTGTTTAACCAAGTATTTCAGTATGTAGATGATTATTGTTTCACCCTCATATCTCCCAAATATTCCATAAAGGTTGTTGATGCCTCTAGCTGAATGCGAATGACTTACTTGAACAGGCATATTTCCAGGCCAGGCGCGCCTGCCACTCAAGTTCCCAACTGCTTAGTCCGTCCCTCATCACACTGGAAGGGATTCCTGCCTTATCTGCCAACTGCTCAATAAATCTGGCGAAAGATAACCAAAACCCGAGGTAACTAAGTAGCTGAGGTTACTTCATGAGAGTGTTGCACCGTGTCAAAGGATACAATTATTGGAATACCTAAAACAACTACAAATGAACAAAAACTTAATCTTGTTTTAATTATTAGATATACTGTAAAATAAAATAAATGTTAGTTTAAATATTTCATTTGGCTCAGGATATACCTGGCTTCACATGAGCGCAGAAATCCTCAGATGCACGCCGACATAAATGATTGTTACTTCCATCCATAACTGTTGTAACAGTAGTTCTCATGTGATGATGTGAGTGCTAAAAACAGCAATAGCAGTGCCATTGGGGTATCAAAGCTCTGCAATGCGTGCAAAAGGCTACTGCTACACACATGCCGCACATTCCGAAAATAAGCACCCCACTCCTCTTACTAGCTAACTGACTGACTGACTGACTTAATAAATAATACAGAAATAAATAAATAAGCCGGTAAAATCTCTGACGCAAAAATCCTTACGAAAAGAAGCCTTGGGCTTATATTAAATTATAGGTCTCAAAGAAAAAAATCTAATTATAAGCCCCCAAAAGGTGGGGCTTGTTTTGTTCTTTAATTTGTTAGAGAATGCTCAGATACTTGTGTTGTTTGTGTTTATGTTTAGAGAGTTTTACCATGTGGTATATTTGTATGCACCAGAAAATTTCCAGACAGAGTATCCCGTCTAAATAGAAACCCAAAGATTTTTGAAGCTTTAACGTAACATTTCCAAACTGTTATCTCGATATAACTTACGGCAAAATATCTAGTATTTATCTTACTTACTCTGCAATCTCCATTCGGCTCATTTGAGAGCTGTTGGCGGAGTTCTTGATGTAATCTCGATGTTCAAAGACTGTGTCTACCCAAGGGAACACTAGGGTAGAGTTATAAGAGGCAACTATGTACACACTCTGCAAAGCAAAACAACATGTACACGTTACAACACTGTACTAGTATGGTAATCCGGCTTTGCATTAGGTTCCTACTCTTTTTTCAGCAACAATTGTGTATATTTTCCGGCCTGAGCAATCGATGGTTGATATCAGTCGATAACAATTGATGCCAGTTAATCAGTTGATTTGAGAAATTGATGAAAGAAATATTGTGACTTTTAACTTCAACTATTTTTATCGATTGTCATCTTTGACAATAGTGGTAGATAATAATCGATGTAATTGGGGAGTTTTACTTGTGACTATCGATTAGTACTTTCCAGTCTCCCAAGTGTACAAGCTGGTTCGTCTATTTTGCTAGCATTCTTAATAATAAAAAAGTACAGATTTTAAGGACTTTGAAGGCACTGACCGAGAAAACAAAGCACTAGTTTTTTAAGGACTTCAGTTCAGTCCAGTCCAGTTCTCAGGAAACTGCCAGAATTACATATGGGGACTTTTCCGGGATTTTAAGGAACCGTTCGAACCCTTGTATTACCAAACATATACTCTGCATGACCTGCGTCATTTTGCATGGCCTGCTGTTCACGATAACGTTTTTTGTACGTTTTGTTTTTAAATAATAATCTTTCTTTACAGCCAAGAAGGTCTATTTCTATTTTCATATACAAACCTGCTCACGATAAAACAATACGTGGGCAGTTGGGAATAATTTGATGCCACCATCGATTTCTCAACCTTACTGCCACGGTACAAACTCCCAATTTCACGAACCAATTTTTGGCTCGAGGAATTGTGGATTTCACTGTATTATTGCTTTGATTTTGTTTCGTTAATAAGTTAGTCCACTAATACAGCCACCTTAACGCTTAGCCGTCTAAAAGTGACAAGACGCTAACCTTTAAGGATATAAACGCGTGGTAGAAATACGCAAGGGCGAAGAAATTGACGGTCACACGAAGCTTTTCAGGCCCATAGGACTTTGCAAGTTTCTTGATAACTGGCCATGCTTGCTGCGAGTCACCACAAGTCAGGTCAAGAAACGCAGACAAGTGAACTGGGGCGCTGGATTTGCCGCTATTGTAGACGAACCCTGAAGGACGTTTGGGAAGAGGCAGTGGTAACTTTGGAAGTTCGACATCTTGTTCTGTAAAAGAAAAAAACAGTTATTGTTTTAATGGATAAAAACTACATCGCAAATGGCTGGAATTTATACAGGGTTTTCTTGCAACTGCCCAATGCTTGTGTTTTTAAATTATTTTGGCGGCGGAACTGGTTATCGGGAAGAGAATAGGGCAAAGGGGCTGTCAGCTCTAGAAAAGAAATTGTTCATTATCTCTTTGTAGATACTGAACTAATTCACAAACGGTCTCACCTTTCAGGTTTTTGGCGTACGCACTTACAAGGTATCCAAACGCCAAATAAAACAGCAATAACCACGTTTTATCTGTCTGGGGTTTGATACAAGTGGTCACCGGCCTCATATTTTACCCCTGCAACACTGCGAGTCGACAAAACACCAACTTGCTCAGGCTGGGTTGAGTCGAGGCCGTACAACACCAGTTAAAACAAACCCATATACTCGGAAGACGCCGAGTAAAATTAACAATAAACTACTACTCAGTTATATTTTATTAATGCTAATGTATTTGATGAATCTGTTGTCAGTACACCAATCACAGCGCACCAAAAGATAGGTTTCACTTAGAAGATAAATAAGTGGCCATTTGTTAAAGCAGATGTATCGAAGCTCCTAAAGGCTGTGAAGACAACAAATTAAAAGCTCAGTCTGAATTTGTTAGAATATCGTAAAAAATGTTTTCTTTGATCTCCAGTCAGGCCGTTCTAAAATAAAAAAATAATTTAAATGCCATTGATCATCTTGAGTTTGCTCTTTCTTTTCATCTTATTGAAAGATTTTAAACAAACAAACATTGGCAACATTCAAATTTACCGAATATTCTTGAATAATAAATCATCAATTTAAGTAATTAATAAATTTTTCAACAATGACACGAGCATAGGACAAAGAAAAATTCTGAGTCCCCGACGGAAATCAAACCCATGGCCTCCCGAGATACCGGTTGGGCACTCTATAACAGACTGAGCTACGAGAGACTCGTGGTGGGCCATTTACTAGGTTGAGTATGTGACACGCGTCCTGCATACTGCAAGGATCAGCAATGTCGAAATCATCAATTGTGTAGTAAATAATAAAGATGGTGAATTTTAAGCTCAGTGATAAATAATGAAGATGAATTTTTCCACAATGACACGAGAATTTGTCCCATGCTCGTGCCATTTGTCAAATGCTCTGTCATGTTTTTCTCATCCCGCTCCTCTTTTCTCCTTAATTTCGCATTTTCCTCTCGCCTCACATTCACCTTGTCCACCCTCTCGGCCCTGTTCTGGGGCGTCCTCGGGACTCAATCTGTCCCTCTCGTGTCATTGTGGAAAAATTCATCTTCATTATTTATCACCGAGCTTAAAATTCACCATCTTTATTCTTTACTACACAACTGTTGATTTCGACATTGCTGATCCTGCTAGCAGTATGCAGGACGCGTGTCATATATCAACCTAGTAAATGGCGTGTTTTTTCCAAATTTTGGTGTTTGCATAATTTTGAGAGGATATTTTGGGTATACTGGATACATGTTTTTAGGTACACTGGTATACCACTTACCACCCTGACATGTATCAAAATAATCGTGACCGGACCTACCGCTCTTTTGTGTTGTGACCTGCACCACAGACGGCGCACTTATAAAATCTGTATTTGAGGCCTGCAGCTCAACGTAGTATGTTGTAGAAGGGAACAAGTTTTTCAGCAAATAGTATGTCACTGACGGTGAAATGTTGACTTGTTTTATCCACGCAGAACCACGGCCCAAGCTATAACGGATCACATAACGCTGAATAACGCTGCTTCCACGGGATACCACATTCCATTTCAGCAACACTTGGTTTGCTCCCACAAAGAGCGCATCAAGCTGAACCTCGGGTGTGCCTGTTTAGGAGCAGAAAGACAGATCCACATTCTGTTATCAAATTTGCCCCAACACATTACTTTCTTCCCTTCTGCATTTTTAACTATCTGTCTTGTCGATTTACAAACTTGCCATACATAACAACAACAACAAAGGTTTTTGGAAGGCTCTTAATTTATCAGTGAACAAGCTAATCCCGACAATTCAAGTGTAGGGCCATTTCCAAAACATTTGTTAGCTGCTGATGTCACGTAAATGAGAAAATCGAAAGTTACTGGCCGGACTGGGGTTTAGCGATCAAACGTATTTTACGACCTCTCCCAAGGAGTGACAAGATCTAAAAACGAAATAAAGGCATATTGGTTTGATGTTCCAAATAGTCATGACAAAAGCAGGCTTGTGATAATTTGAAGGACAAAGATCTTGATTTTACAAAAGATGCTTGTGTTACGGAACGTTTTTCGGTAGGAAAGAAAGGTAGATTTTGAAACAACACAATATTCTGCTACACTTGGTTTGAACAAGTAGCTCTATCTTGTTATGTTTTTCGTCTCATTTTTATCCCTTTTAGCACTTTTTTTGTTTTCTTACACGAATCACTGTTCTTCTGTTGTTTGTTGATATGTGCCTATTATAGTAATACATGCAAGTAACACGTATTGTCGACGTTAACTCAAATTCAAATTTAACGTTGTAACTGAAGATGGCAGACGTTTCCACGGAATATGTTTCAGCCTTCATGTTTGGAAAGAAATGAGTAACTAGGGTTTCAGTAGCTCACCACTTTCGGAGGTGGTAAAGAAGACTTCATCACTAAATCTCTTCCCAGCCTTGGTCTGCACAGCTACGCGTGCTATATAATTGGTGAAGGGCCTCAGTTTTCCTATCGCCAGTTTAGAGACGCTAGGTCCAACGGTAACTGAAGTAGAAACCAGAAACATATCCTGGAATGTCTCCTCTAGCATTTCCACATAGTAGTTCAATACAGGGCTGTTTGGATTCTTGGGTTCCTTCCATTGTATCACCACTGCGGTGCTGTTGAGTGGTTTTGCTGTGACTTCCACAGGAGGGTCAGGAACTGTTCATTAGAAACGTGACAGTCAGTTAAGCAAACGGACTGCAAAACAGTCCGTTAGAGGTTTTGGGGGGAACGTGGGAACATGGTTATTTTTCTAATGGCAACAAGCCGAGAGGATCAGTGGTCTAAGGAAAAAGGGTTATCTTCACTCTTTACGTCAAAATTTGTTAAGGGGATCAAGGAAACATGTAGTCCTTCCCCTCCTCCCAGAAAAAAAGAGACCGTTTTGTAATAGTCTAGGACCATAAGAAAATTTAAAATATGTCGTTTGTTTATTCACAGCACTGGTCAGCAGTTTTTACGGTCACCGTGTGAAACTGTTATTGGCATTTTCTTCTGATCGGTTTCTTTACCCAAGCCATTGCCACAGTTCTCCTGCTGGCCCTTGTGCTGGGCTCATAAGAAAATCAGACCAGATGTTTTTTTTTTACCCTTTCTTGGCTCGTTATCCTCCCGGATCTGTCGTCTGTAACATTTAAAGAAACTGAAAAAGAAACTTTAAAATTGTGATGAAAACCGCCTTATTGCACGTACGTGAACACATTGTAATAGTGTAAATAACAAAAAGAAAACTAAAATTAACATGCTAAGCAAACAACAAGCGAAAAAACAGTGATCGATTTACATGATTAATTTGAGTGGGATTTTTTTCACCTTATGTGTAATGCTTACTTTAAGTTGGAGGCGCGTGGAGGCGGTGTCAAGGATTGAGGAACAATTCGTCCGAACACGAAGTAAACATTTTTTTAGCCTTTTTGAGGTGTCGGAAGATGTTGGAATTCTCGTTAAAGTACTAGTGCTCACGGATACGTCTTGCGAGATGCGTGGCCGTTTGTTTCGCCGACACATCAAACATTTGTATAACACCCACTAGCGGTTGTATTCCGTTTCAAAGTGATGAGGGATGAGGCTTAATCCGAAACAATGTATTTGAAACTCAATACTGTGTAGCAAAGATTAGTTTCTATCTGCTTGCACGAAAATTTAGATTTGTGAAAAGTGGGCATGCTGCAGAACTTTTCCTACTTAATTATACGTTTTTCCTCCCGTCACGATCACTTTTCACGCCCTGGCTTAGAAAAGTTATGATATTAATAATAATAATAATAAAAAAAAAACATTCCAAAAACTTCGATGTTTACATTGGTAAATGCTGTTTGAACTTCTGCCTCTGAACAGCCCATTCCGTGCCAAATTCCCTAAAAAAATGAGCTAGTTTCTTCATAGCACGGCAGAGAATCACAACACAATCAACTCCTTTACGTTTAGTCCCAGCCAAACAACAAGGAAGTTCACCGGAAAAAAAAGACTCTAAAACGACCCAAAGAACGATGGAACCTTGCGACCCCCGTACAAGGGGGTTAAATGTCCAAACGTTTTAAAGGTTTTAAATGTCGAAACGTTGTACCATGCAACGATATTACAGAAGCACACATGCCTTTTGGCAAGCTTTCAACAAAAACTCAAATATATATTTGCCAAAAAAAATGTGAAAATCAATTCATCTCCCCCATCGCATTTGCTGCCTACGACAGATGATAGCAGATAAAAAATGATAGCAATAACTTGATTACAGTTGGATCACAACGTTACCTGCTTGGACTTTTCGCTCAAGCGAGAACAGCAGAGCCAGCTGTAAAGTTGTAACCAAAATGTTATGTTTCAGTTGCGAAACCATGCCAAATGTTTTTCTCTGGCTAACTGAAGATAAGCTTGCGCTTGGCTATGACACAGTGATACCCCAGACTATCCGTGGAGTTTAAGAATTAAAATTGTTTTTAGGGTAATTGAGCTCGACGTACCAGCCGCTGTACGGAAAAATGAGCCCGCCCTGCTCCCCTTTTCATGGGCTCTGCTAGCAAACAAGGAGTCGGATCATTAATCAAGCAAATAGAGACGGCAACGTACGAATGAAGCACACGCTCACCCACAAAACAGCTGACTAAATACTAGTGAAAAGTTATGACTTATCAACCGGCAATGAAAATACCGAAATCACAAACTTTCGTACCAAATGTTCTGAGCGTTCGCCAAAATTCTTAAGTAGTCTTTACGACATTTTTTTTTTGGTTTAATAACAAGGAAATAGTAGTAGATTAAAAGCAACTTATTTAAGTAGTGGTTCACAAAGAGCGATCTCTCTGACATGCCAAAATTAAAATGGCTCTCACGGGCGACTGAGAAATATACCCATGATCTTGTCACGACCGGAAGTCGTGTTGCGGTATATTTGTTGACTTTTACTATTTGCGTGATCGCGTGATAGCTTTAAACAATACAACATTAACCCTTTCACTCCTGAATTTTCTAAAAAAACCCGCTTTTTTAACAGATAAGCTGAATTTTTGATGCTATGATCCCGAATTTCCCTAACCTTTGCTTGAAAAACACTTTTTCACACTGCAACAACATTTTGGTAAAGATTCCATGTAAAAATGTACGTACAATATTGTACTTTGGTGCATGCGCAAAATTTAAACCAAAATTTAGACCTTTCACTCCTGAATTTTCTAAAAAAAAAAACCCGCTTTTTTTAAACGTTAAACTGAATTTCTGGAGCTATGATCCTGAACTTTCCCTAACCTTTGCTAGAAAAGCAATTTTTTACACTGCAACATCATCATGTAAAAATGTACAATATTTTTTTTGGTGCATGCGCATAAGCCATTTTTTGCGGTACCGCTTCGATTTTATTTTTCTTGCTTCTTTTCCTTCCGTTTTTTTCGGCTTTCTTATTCTCGTTCCTTTCTACTCTTCAGATTCTTTCTTCTGGCCGAAAATGTTTTGACGTATTCATTGGAAAACCTTCAAAAGGGTTCCTTGATCAATTACAGGTGTATTGGCCTGTTTTAAAAGCACCGATTTTGCACTTCAAACGGATCGTGCTTTTTATTTCATTAGCTCTGTCAAAATGAACAGTCCTGTGGAAAGATCAATCCTAGCTGTATCAGCTGCTTATTATAAACATAGGCACGCTAAGCGTGCAGGAGTTATTTTTTCAATTTATGGGGTGGCTTGGGGTGAAACTGGGTGATTGTCCTGTTGGGATGGTTTATGCCATGGGTTGAGCTTATTGTGCATGGCGCCCCACGGAGTCACTTTTTTTTGCACAAAGTTTGCTTGCAAACAAAATAATTTTTACATGCATTTTGATACATCAGAACTGTTTTATTTAATACGGAAATTTTCATCATTTAATTAAAAAACAAAACTAATTCAATTGTCAAAATGTCACAAAATGGCACCTTCTTATTCTGTTTAAAGCGGTTATTTTGTTGCTAGCTTTGTAGCAACCGTAACGGGTTACTTTTGTTTGTTACGGAATACTTTTGGCTTTTTGCCAAACACTGTAACATGATACCGTTGTTTTTCTCACTTTTGTAACATGATACCTTTTTTTTAAACGAACGTAACACGATACCCTTGTTTTTCTCGAAAAAGCCACGTCTCCGTTATTAGTATAGACATTGAACGAAAAGTACTATAATAAACGAAGTAATAAACGAATCAAATGAAAAAACCACTCTCTTCGGAAAAGTTCTTTAAAGCGCAGTACACCTGGAGTATTTGTTTCATGTCAAAACTGTTCAACAAAGATTTTCGTTCATTCACAACGTAAATTCTATTCAACAAACAAGAACTAATTGAGTTATCAAGTTGTCACGAAATGGCACGCTCTTATTCTGTTTTTGCTATCGATCGTAGTTGCTTTTAACAGTAAAGTTACTTGTACCGGTTCAATGTTTGAACGAAATGTTAAATGTTTGAACAAAATGTTTTACAGTTGATTTCATTTTACTTTGGCCGCCCGCTTTGCGAAGTTTGTTGGGAAATTGGAAACGTTGTTATGAAGTTGCCAATTACGGTGCGAGTTTGCGAATCAAATTGCAAACATCGATACAAATTTCTCGACTTCGGCCCGACTGAACTTTCCAAGTTTGGTAGTTGAGGAGAAACAAGACATGTTGCTCGAAAGTCATGGCGATTTCTGAACTCGAAGATTTTAGAACTTGTCAAGGAAAGTAGCTTGAAGTGCAAGACAACGTTTCGCATCAGCGATCACGCAAGTGATTTGCCGATAAATAAATATCATGCATGTAGAAATTTGGTCAAATTTTAACTTTTTTGTATGAAAACACATATTTAACGATTTCTGTGAGGCATAATCTTCACTGTCTTCAACTTCAAGTCTTCTGCGTTTGTAAACCGGATGAAACTGGATGGTTTACCCATATGTAAAATTGATTTTAATCGAAGCCGACGCGACGCGACGCGACATTTGTTCGAGACAACATGTTTACGGCTCGCTGAACATTAAAGTTTTTTATTTGTATGACATTTGTTTCCATCAGTTTAGCGTAGCAAAGCCCTTTTTGATAACATAACTACAGAAGGATTTAATAAATTCGGGCCGAAGTTGGGAACTTTGTATCGAAGCTCACAATTTGATTCGCAAACTACGAATACGTTTCAAATCCATGATAATTCACAACTCACCAATTAATCTTTCAACGAAAACGAACTGCGACACGCTATTTAGTAACAATGAAGGTATCATGTTAAATGGTTTGGCTAAATTTGTATTGTATTAGACGCTATTATTCTTATAAACTCCCCTAACTTACAGATAGATTCGCTTTAAACAAAATGAATAAAAATATATTTCATTTCGTATCAAAATATCAAACTTGACTCAAAGGAGCTGCATCACAAATAAATGGTGTGTCAAATTGTATTCAAATTTTATCAAAAGGATGGTTTGCCTACTGCAGACTTTGTTGAATAATACTAACATTTATATAGTACCAACAATCAGGAACAGGCCCATGCTGTAATATATTGGAGTGAAGTAAAGCACTAAACTAAAGTTAATTATTCGAATGTTATGAAGTGATCAGTGTAATATTCTCATTTTCCAGTTTGGTCCAATCAAGCTTTGACACTTAGGTGGAAACACGCTTTTAAACTTGTGAACCTGTATTGGAATAGTAGTAAACATGCCAGCAATGGGGTCGCAACTGCTGCTTACAATAGGTTTAGCATCTGTTTTTTCTGGGTGTAGAATTCTAGAGTACTTGAGGCTTTATGGCCAAAGTATTGCCATGAATATCAGCATTGTAGCTAAGTGGGAAATAAAGAAAAACAAAGAAAAGTTATTAACTGTTGCATCTGAAGAGGACCCGAGAATTTGAGATTGCATGTACATCAACGATGGCACTGAAGTTTTTCAGAATTCTTCTGGTTGACCACAGACAAGCGTGCATGAGCTGTCTTACACATACATTGTATGCTCGATCATTTAATCTTCAGTTAAATAACCTGTTTAAAAAAAGATGTTTGTGTGTGTTTAATAATAGGGAAGAAATGTGTGTTGGTGGAAATGACAAGGCATTTATGACGTTAATGAATATTAGCTTAACTGACTTGGCAGGGGGGGGGGGGGGGATTACTCCCCATAGTGGATTAAATGAGGAGGCTCTCCCCGAAAGGGCTTTATCAGGCTGTAAGACGAGTTGGAGTATGCAGAGGGGAAGGGAAAACTGTTATTCAGGTATTTAAAAGGGCCTTTCGAAATATCTTGAATAGATCCACCAAACAGTCAGTATTTTTACGGATTTTTCAAGTTATTCACCTTAATATCTTATTTAAGAAGGGGATCAATGAGTTTCTTCCAGTCCTCCACAGTCCAAGTTGAAGATGCTTGATTGACAAACACACCATTCAAGAAGAAGAATGGTGTGCCAGACACAGTCCCTGAAATGGTATTGGTATCAGTGAGAGGAATCACTAAAATAGCCTACAGCTATAGCTACCTTTATTTTCACGGTAACTTAATTTCGCAAAAATGGAACGAGCATATTTCGCGGGACTTAATTTTCGCGATTTGGCCAAAAGTACGTCATTAACATTTAAAATAAATTGTCGCGGCAATTAACTAGTAACCTTAAGGTATTCATGTATGTTTACACAGCCTTATCAAAAACGTAAATGGGAAAATTTTAAAAGTGAACATGTATGTGACGTTATGTTTGTGAACCTCAGTGTGCCAGACTGCTAAAGGTAAGTGTTTCCCAGTGGCACCTAAATGTTCTTGTTTGTTCAAAAGCTAAAAAATAAGTGACATTTTTTTAAAAAAAAAAAGGAAAGTTTGCATTGGGCTTTAGATTTATCGGTGACTGTTCTCATTCTCTTTTGTAAAAATAAAATTTATGAGAGAAATCTAACAAAACCTCATTATAATAAGTATCTTACATAGCCTATTAAAAACAAATTCATGTAGCCATCCAGTCAGAGCCTGAGACAAGAGCATTCATTATAGGAACCTTACCATGGTTGTGTCTATATCAGTTTAAATATAATATATTTAGAAAATCAAGTTTCAAGTTTTTGGTGTAGCCTATTTTATTATGCCTTATGCTCTGGCCCCCTACCTATTCAATGAAAAAGTGATGTCTGAAGGGCCAAACGTTTGCTTGAATCTGCGGTACTGGTACCTTTTCAATGCAGGCTCCCACCTTGTATGCAAAATTCTAAAAGTGCTACTTACATGTATATATGTTCTAAATTACACACTTACTTGAACAACCGTACTTCCAAGATATCCTTGTGTGTTCATAATATTCAGTATTTGAAAGTCCATCCTTGATAACAGACTTTTCAATGTTGATTTTACTTCCCAAGTCAGTAATAATGCTACCGTCATAGAAGAATAGAGGGCGGTTAAGTTTGATCGTGTATTTATTCACCCCCCCCCCCCTGAAAAAAATTCTCTTTCTTCCTTGAATAATGCCCCTGGGGAGTCACATGCTGTAATTTACTAGTGAAGCAGAAACTTGAAAACAGTGCAAAGGCTGTCAAAGGTACACTGGCTCCATGAGGGCTGGCTCCACAGGGGTGGCCCATGGACCTGGGTCCATGTTTTTTATACATCTGATTCCATGTAAGGTCAAAGAAAAAAAAAAACAATAACACCTAAAATCATTAAAACAAAGCTGGATTCTTAAAAGGACTAATGGAAGTTAATCACTTCATCATGAAAGGAATACGAGAAATGTCCAAGGAGATAGGAGGAGAGAAACAGGGACAACAATCTACATTAATACTTTACAACTAGATTATGAGTTTGAAATTTCTGTGAGGTGATATGTGATGAGGCCGCAGGCAGAATCAACTGTCCCCTCATAGAAATAGAGAGCTTATAATCTAATTGTCTTAGTAAAATTCTTACTAAAGTATGTCCAGTTGAACAATTTTCAATTATTTCTGCATTATAAAGTATAAACAACCTTCACACATTCTGAGCTCATGCAAACTTGCATACTAATGATGATTGATATACGGGTTGCTCAACCTGAATCAGATTATTGCATTTGCATTACTATACCAGTAGAACTCTACTAAATTGTGTAACATAATAATGTATGTGTATAACTTGCATGCAAAACTTACTTTATTACATCATATCTGTTCTTATCCATAGTCTGGAAGTTATATAGTTGGTTCTGGTTCTCAAATATGACATCCATCCAACTTATTACAAGGGAAGAATTGTACGCTTCCACAGCATACACACTCTAAAATATGTAAGCAGAAGCTAAGTCAAAAAGAGGTCTTAATTACAATAATTTGCGCATACTGTGACAAGGGCTGTGGAATATGTCGTGGATAATAATGATGATGATGATTACAGGTGAACTATGTCACATGACAAGCAAAATGATTTTGAGTGGGGTTAAGGCAGAGCTTATATAAACATAATGTTTCTGTTACTCTACCCTTTCAAAAACCAACCTCCAAAGACTGCAGCCTATCGGCTATTGCATGCAGGCTCTCTATACATTAAATAAGTGGGGATGGGTTTCAAATACAGGATTACACATCACCAGAGAGATATTGAATATACACCATTTACCCCCTGCTTGCCCAACTGCATGTGGCAATTTAGGGATGGCAAAGCATTTTTCCAAGTAGGAGGGCTGACTAGTGACTTGAAGTGGGGGGGCTTAAATGACTCTTCTCTTAGTAAGTCTTTATTTTTTCGGAAATTCTGGGGGGGGGGGGGGGCTAAAGCACCAAGTCAAAGTCAAAGCATACTTTGACTTGTCACCAACCAAGGTAGGTTCCAGACCCTAGAAATGGAATAAGTCTGATGAAACTTAGCTTGCAGGACCATCAGGCAGGATTTTGCATGGGTGGGTGTAAGCGTCGGAGAGGCCCTGCCAGGGTTAATTCCGACAAGTGACACGGCCCAGAAAGTAGCGACAGCAGATAAAATAAAATTGCGACAAACAACAACCCTTTTGGGAAAACTTAAATTTCGACAAGGACAAGCAAATTTCCTTCAGTTCAACTACCGACAGCAGTGTGCAGTGTGATAAAACAGCGACACAGGACATTTTTAAACTTAGACAAGTGACACGGGATTCACCTGGCAGGACCTCGTAAGAGGAATAAGCATCTAGGGGGTGTCTGGGGGTATTCTCCCCTGGGAAAGTTTGAAAAAACAAGTTGTTGAAGTCACATTTCCTGTATTCTGGGAGTTATTTTAACGCTCGCTCTCCATAAGGTGGATCTTTGTGGCCCAAGAGGGATGAGGACACACCCATTGCACCAGCCCTACCTACGGCCCAATCTTAAGAATGCAGCTGGGGGAACAAGTAACAGTGAGCATGAAAGCATGTCGAGTCCAAGATTGAGCCTGTGGTGCATAGTCATCGAAAATCGGCCGAGCAACACAATTTGCATAACATTATTGCAGCATGCTGGTGAATTTGTACCATTTTCTGATAGGAGCATGCACAAACAAAAATTTGCAAAAACAAAGCCACCCATACTCTTGACTGAACAAGGAATATTTTAAACGTTCACAACATTGCAGGCAGCGACGAAGTCACACTGAAGAGAATATAAAGGAATCGTGTGGTAGGGTGCATTGATATAAGACATATAACTAAATGCACAAACCAGACAAACCCCAGCCTGCATTGTTCGGTCTAATCCCTTAATAACTCGCCTGAGCTGCCATGAATGCGTTAGTGTGATAAGGTAATGGGAACAACTGCACAGTAAACTGGATGGTGTGGGGCCCGTAGATATCTGCAACCTTTTTAACAGTCGGCCATGCTTGCTGGCAATCCGGACAGGTCAAATCTACGAACGCTGTCAGGTGAATTGGAGCGCTTGGCTCGCCTCCTTTGTAAATAAACCCCAATGGGCGTTTTGGCAAAGGAATCTGAGAATTAACAACCGCCATCAGTGCTGTAGTAAGCAACAAATATGAGAATAACCTGAACTCCATGATGGTTCAGATGGTTACGAAGCAATTGTTGTACTTGTTGTTTGACAGTCACGCGTTTTAAGTCACGCGTTTTAAGTCACGCGCACGTCATTCACTGCGGTAGACTACGAGCAGTCCTTTCGCTTCTCGCCTTGCCCCGCCTCCTCCCCCGACGCGTAATTTTTTTCGCTTTTAGCTCGACGAACTCTTCGAAAAAAAAAATTCGCTTCAAGCTCGACGGACTCTGCGAAAAAATAGGGACTGCTCGTAGTCTATCACTGCGGGGCATGAATCAGCAATTTACATTCAACTGGCCAAGGTTGGGGGTGGGGTGGGGAGTGGTTGATTGCTCCGATACAACTAGGCACCTGATCGATCTACACCGCCAACATGATATGACGGCGTTTTAATTTTTTTCGACCCTTTGGGCTCGATAGCGCCATTCAGACCTTTTAAGTCTCAAGATTTTTGCGTGAGACTCACGATTTGTAGCTCAATCTCACGGTCTCATGATGAGTCTAAAGAAATCTCACGATAAACCGAGTTACGCGGTGTAAGGATACATTTTCCATGTGTAATGTTATTTTTGTCTTACTAAGGCGATTGTCTTGTGCCAATTTTGTGTAAATCCGTAGTCAGTAAAGGTATTTCATTAGTTTGTTCGCTAGACACACAATCGAAAACCAAATACACTCTTTTTATTTTATAAGAATATTGTTTTTTCCGACCGAGGCTAAATATTCTTATTTTTCTTCCGATTTTAGGCTGGAAATATTCTTATGAACATTCTTAGATAATACCGTTTGACATTTCTGTTTTAGTATTTATTTGTTTTTTGTTTTCTTCTGATGAAGTCAGGCCGTGCTGGACGAAATATTGGAAGGAAAATATAATAGTTCAATCCGCCTACCTTTCGTTTAGGGGAGGGGCATCCTCAGAGACCCAGGGGCAGTTAGTGGGGGCGGGAGAAAGTCTATACGGGCAAAGAAAAAAACGGCGAAGAAAAGCCAGTCTAACCACAGGCAGACCAAGCGATGGCCTCGTTAATAATTTGCAACGGTCGTTCTCGGTTTGACTCAAACGATCGAAAAAATGCTCCATAAATCGCTGTTATGAGAAAAATCGCTGTTATAAATCGCTGAGATCTTTTGTTCCTAAATTACAATTAACTGTAAGCCAGATAAATAGTGATCACTTACCTAATGTTGATTGCGTGTCATTGTGAGATTTGGTGGGGTTTTGGGACGATTCATTTCTATACCAGAGAATTAGTAGGGTACTACTGATTACTGGTATTAGTAGGGGGGACAGCGGCAAGTGAGAAATTCCTTTATAGTTTTGAAACATCAACAGTCACCCCATTTGTGCGGGCCTCCTGTGTTCAGATTACCTGAAACATCTTCAAAGCTTACAGCAGTTTTAACTCAGTAAATTTCTTTTTACAGTGAAGTAACTTAATTGTGTATGAAAAAGGCCATCATTTTTTTGAGGGGCGTTTAAGTGGTGTGGGGGATATATGAAACCCCCCTCAGGGGTACTCTCCCAAAATTTGTGTTGGGGTATGCGGTGCGCTTCTTGAAAACGTTAGCCAATTTCAGACTAAGTGGTGGGGAGACGAACTAAACATCGAGGATTTTGTGACACGTCCGACTGCAACGCAGGCTAGGAGGGAGGGCATGATATCAGGTTAATTTCAGACCAAAATGGCAGACCTGACCCGACATTCGATAACCTTTTTCTGTAATGTTTCTCTTTGACTTTTAGAACTGCGGGTGTGACTACTATGGAAACAAAACTCACAAAACAAAGGAAGGTTGTTGTAATAACTGAGTGAAGGCCATCTGACTGAAATAAATGAAATGAACGACTGATGGCAACTCCAACAAGCCGTGAGCTAGAATCCAATCACAGTATACACATGTATACACTGCAATGAATCATTCTGGTCCACACGTAAGACTCAAGAAGGCTGTGAAGCCTCATACACCGTCATAAAATGGTGAAAATGCCCTAAGGGCCCCCTGAGGGGTTTTCTTTTCTTTTCTTATTTTCACAACAATCAATCCAAATCATTTCAGGGCAAAGTAACCCGACTAACTAAAACCACTTACTTATGAATTAATAGGGAATTCATAGAAACGACCCTTCCCCCGAGAAAAACCAATCGCTTTGGGAGTGAGCAACACAAAATAGCCAAAAGCCTGATTTCAGGTTAACAGCGTGGATACGTTGGAACTTTGGACCTGCCATTTTCATTGGCTGATTGAAATCGCCATGTTGACACAATGTTATTTTCACTTTAGAGCTTGTTAATTAACAGTGTCCTGCTGTCTTTTTTTTAAATGTTCCACTTGATTGACTTATGTAATTAAGTAAAATATCTTAAGAAATAAATGATGGCCTGAAATATATCCGTTTCCCAAGAACCACTCCTGAACTACAGGCATCTTTATATTATCCAGTAAATGAATCAGACAATATCTACTGGTCTGGCAGTATATGCAATGATAACGTTTAAATCATTCGCTATCCCGGGGGGGGGGGGGTACTCAACAAAGTTTTGTACGGGGAGGCTCCGCCCCGAGCTCCTACCCCTTACCCTTTTATATACCATTTTGCCAGAAATTGTACCCCTTTCGTATACCTTTTCATGAAAAAAGGTACCCCTTTCATATACCTGAAAGTCATGGCATAGACTTAAAACACAACGTTTTCTTTTCATTTTCAATAGCGCTTCATAAACTGAAATTATACACCCATAAATTGCATCTGCTCGAAATATTTTTATTAAAAGGCCCTTTCAAAAACCTAAATGACTGATTTCCATACCCTTTCGTATACCTAAATTTGTGAAATCCCTACCCTTTCATATACCTGAAGCCTGAAAAAGGTACCCCTTTCGGGCGGAGCCTCCCCGTATAGGCCATTATAGGGAGTACCCCCCCCCCCCCCGGTTCGCTATCGTGACTGGAGCTCAATTCAAAATATTCGATAATGGTCTTTTGATGATAGTAATGACATTTCGAGATATACATCATACCCCAGGGTATAAAGCGAACTTTTGTTTCTTCGTCACGCTAGACGAATTGTATAAATTACCCGGGATAAATTAGTGTTTTCTGACAAACAACTCAGTGGCAATCGACAATTCGATACAATGGCGAAACAAGACGACAAAACGAAGCTCGTTTTGAAAATCCTGGTTGTTCTACTGGCTTTGCTGTCTTTAGCTCTGCTCATTGCATTAATTGTGGTAGCAACAAAAGATAAATCTGAACCCGTTGAAAATGGATCATCGTCTGGCGTCAAAGAATTCTGCCCAGAAACCACAGAGTTAACACCACCAGCAACAGTTCGCTCGAGAGGTTTATACGACGACTTATCCAGGGAAGAAATCATCGCTGTACGAGATTACATTCTCGATAAATCGTCTCTGAATGTCACACCCTATGAAGATGCGGCCATTAACAACAACTACATTTACTTGATCGAGTTGCAGCAACCGCCCAAGGATGAAGCGCTTAATTTTCTCGACAATGACAACGCCCAGAAGCCTGAACGCAAGGCTCGAGTAGTTATTTACTGTGGAGGGCAAGTCAATCCGAAGGTAAGGGAATATCTGGTACGTCCAGCAGGAAACCCGACAGATCATGAAGAAACAACAGGCCCCGGTCAGAAATACCCGATTCCATTCAACACGCGATTTGCAGACCCAAAAGAGCTTGCCTTGATGGAAAAGATGTTAAAGAACGTGACGAAACATGCTAACCGGCTGCTCTACGAGAGTTATGATGGCTACACATTCTGGAACTGCACAGACCGCTGCTTGACATGGGGCCTCTCAGCTCCCAGTACTTTCAAGGCTAATCAGCGCAAACAGTGGATATGGTTCATGAGAAACCTTATTGGATTTTACATCCATCCTGTCGGCTTTGAAGTCCTCTTGGACACCGGAGGAAATGACCCGTCACGCTGGACAGTTGATAAACTTTATTACAACAACGCAACCTACGATACCGTCGAAGAGTTGATGAATGCATACGACAGTGGATCCAAGATGGTTTTTGAGGCGCCTAAGGACAAAGGGGTTTTCTCTACCTATAAACGTCGCGGAGATCCACAACCCACAAAGCCGCTGAGAAACCCACAGATCTTTGAGCCTGATGGCAAACGGTATACGGTCAGCGGGCGTCATGTGGAATACATGGGTTGGAGTTTTGATTTCCGGTCCCGCACTTCTTCCGGTATTCAGATCTTTAACATCAAATTTAAAGGGGACACAATTGTTTATGAACTGAGTGTCCAAGAAGCCGAGGCGTTCTATTCCGGCTGGAGCCCCAAACCGCTGCACACCAATTACCTTGACGCCGCTTGGAACATGGGCTCGATGACTTTTGAGCTGCTGAGGGGTGTGGACTGCCCTAACACTGCCACGTTCTTCGACGTGATCCATTTTGTCGGCAGAAAAGACCCAGCAAAATACAAGAACGCAATTTGTTTATTTGAACAGGACATGGGAGTCCCCCTGCGTAGGCATTATGATACAAATTTTAATGGTGGTTACAACTTCTATGGAGGAATGCCTGGAAGCGCTTTGATCCTGCGGACTGTGGCAACAACTTACAACTACGACTATGTGTTCGATTACATCTTCTATCCTAATGGCGTCATGGAGGTCCGATCTTCAGCCAGCGGTTTCCCTCAAACAAGTTTTTACACGGTTGATGAAGAACCATACTCGAATCAGATCCACCCTAAAATGGCCGGGAGTTTGCATGATCATATCTTCAACTATAAAGTTGACATTGATGTGTTTGGCACCAAGCAGTCGTATGAGACCATTGAAGTTGGACTTCAGAACATCACCAACCCTTGGTTCCCTGAAGATTATCATCTGCAGAAAGTCCTTCATCGTCGCTTGCACAAAAACGAAACAGAAGCGGTGTATCATTATACCTTTGACAAGCCCACCTGCATGAACTTTTTCAATAAGGACAATGTGAACAGCTATGGACTCCATCGCGGATACCGCGTTCAAATTCGCGACATGATGAAACAGATGTACCCAGAAAGCTGGCCAGTGGTGAGGGGTGCAGCATGGTCCCTCAACCAAATGACTGTAACCAAGCAAAAGGACAAAGAAGAAAAGAGCTCCAGTATCTACAATCAGCAAGACATGGTTGACCCTGTGTTGGACTTCAGCCAGTATGTTGATGGCGAGAACATCGAGGATGAAGATCTGGTTGCATGGGTAACAATGGGCATGATGCACATTCCACACTCAGAAGACATCCCCAATACAGCCACACCTGGGAGCTCCGCCAGTTTTCTCCTCAGGCCCTTCAACTATTTTGATGAAGACCCTTCCATGGCCTCTTATGATGGGGTGTTAATCATGCCCTCCGATGACGGGCCTCAGATCGACACTTTTGGAACTCCAACAAAACCGGCATGTGCTCCAAGGGAAAAACCCGTTGAATTCTATGGCCTGTACGGAGACTATTAGTTGACGACGTGATACGGTTGATACCCGGCCGGCAGTTTAAGCAAGATCAACGCTTGGAACTGCTTCAGAGAACTTAGGTGTGTCAATCAGTGAACTTTGCATTTATATTCAAACGTTGATAGTCTGTAGGAATTGTAGAACTTTTCATTTAATTACATTTTTTGTATTTTCGTGCTTGTATTTTTTTACGGTTTTTTTATTTTGTATAACGATATGTTAAATTGAACATGTAGAATGAGTTAGTCTATCACGAACCCGAGCATGCGCATTTAATAAGTTGTGCACCACTGACCCTATTTACCCCTATTCGCTGATAGTCAAGCTTATCAATATGTGTTGTCATATTCAGTCTAAGCAAAAGCCCATCTGGTCTAAGTATTTTCAGGATTTAGGCGGGGGCTTAATGTGAATTTGAGTGAAAGTTTAGGAGGTTTAAAGAAAGGAAAGGAGAAAGAAAATTGTTTTTTTGGAACACCAACAGACAGTTAACTCCTCCAGGTTGTCAGGGGAACTAACTGGTGTCCGTCTACCAATTTTGAACTTCAAATTCTAATTTTAAAATCACATTAAGAGTGTATCCATAAGAGGACCAGGCAACAGGTGATACAGCTCATATCACCGATTTCGCCCAAACTTAGCATAAATGTTGGGTATGGTGAGCTATTTACTGTGACAAAACATCAGCTCAAAATATTTTATTCCCTTCAAGTTATGGCACCTTTTGCAAAAATGGCCATTTTTCACTAATTTATGCATATTTAATTAGCTGACTTTGATTGACCAGTTCCACAAGAAAAAAAGACTTCTGAAAATAAATTTCACTGCATTATATTCTGTGGTTATTAGGCTTTAAGTACAATAATTCACTTCAACCGTCTAATTTGATTTCTTCTCCTCAAACGGTCTTTTGGAAGGTACACATTTCGTACTGTTGGAAATAGCCTTTAACTAGTGCCCATTATCTCCCATGAGCAACAACTTATATACATTATTCTTACATGGGTAATGAAATCCATCATTAAACTTCACAAAAATGCAACAAAATGTCTGGGGACTTCAATATTCTATTAGTATTGAGGAAGTAAACACACGTGACTTAACGATTTCTTGCTATTTCATCAAAATTCACCGAAACACAGAAGCCATTTATTTGCCTCAATTTGGCACAAAATCGGTACGAAATAGCTAATCAAGCATAAATTTATAGATAACAATCAAAATATTGGCGAAGATTGGCAGTTAGGACATTTTTCGGAGCGTTTTCAGAGCCATATAATTCGGCAATGTTGTGATACACAGGTAATTTGCCTGACGAATCACACATTTGATTCTTGCGTTTGGTTCGGCACAGTTGTAGAATCATACAAATTATTACTTATGATTCTCTACAATAGTAGAATATGTCATTGTATTCGGAAAATAATTTTGTTGTCTGTAAAATCAAACACTTGCGATCTTGTGTATTTCACAGGTCTTTGGAATCAAGCGGGAATCACGCGTATTATTCTCCGCAAAAGAAGAATACATCGCTGTTGCATTCGAAAAATAATAATTGTGTATCCTGTAAAATAAATCCAGTTGGATCCCGATAATTCGAACCTTCCCTAACTCGAATCTTTTCAATTCCCCTCCAGGTCATTTTCGTACTACATTTTAACCATCGATAACTTTATCTTCCGTATAATTTCAACCTTCTTGATTTCCTCCGAAGGCTTGAATTGTCTGTAGAATCAAGCGGGATGACAAAATCGACCAGCTGCAGTTTTAAAGAGAATATACTTCGCCATCAAAACCCAAAAGATGTTACCCAAGAACGCATGGCTACAGAAGCGAGGCAGTTACCACTTGACTGTGCGGCTACACTGTTTGTTTGAGTCTTATAAACTACAGTAGCTTCTAAACATGCAAACAGTAATTTAAATAAAACGTGGAATACTTTGCGAAAACAGAGCGAAAGCTGCTGCATGCCTAAACAACAACGTAATAAAAACATTTTAATTTTTTCAACCTACCGCATGCATTTAACTTTCCAATGAATTATATGCCTGATTCTTCAGGTGGTTTGTCAAATGAATATTTATTCCAATGTTTGATTCAACAGATGAATATTTGATTCTATTTAAGGAAGACAATTCGTCCAATGCTGCTGTCGGCAGCGTTTGCGCGACAAAAGTCAGCAGTCGAAAGCTTCTCTAAATATTACCATTCGCACTTTACCCCTATATATCAATAAATCACAACTCCTTCGCCGGGCTTTAGTCTGTTTCCTTCACACACCAGAAAATTGAGCCAGCACTGCAGTAATCCGTAAACTGCGGTAATTTTCATTCGTGCCTACGAGACCGGGAAATATTCAACTAAATCAGTAACTTATTACACAGGTATGTAGAATCAAACAACAGGCTAAAATATGTATTTATTATACAATTATTCTTCGAGGGAATCCTATACAGAATCACACGATTTATTACCTAAGTTTACAACCATGTGTAGAATCGTTTGGATTTGATTCAGTCAAATTGTGTACGCAATATCATCCACGCAACTGATAGAAGGGTGCCTTTACGCACCTATGAATGCTCAGAGGAAATATCTGATTTGTTTATATGCACGCATGCTCAGTGATGTCATGGACAGCATAGATGGTACCACAAGTGTTGCAGGTTTGTAGTCCTTATAAGTCACAGGAACTTCATGTTAACTATCGCAGATGCAGACTATACACTACTAAGGAGACCTTCAGGAGAGTCCAATACCCACTGCTGCAGCTTATGCGGAAACAGTGGCTCGCTAAAAGCAGGGGTAACTTTTTACATAACATACTTACCTACTTTGGGACTGATAACTCAGCAAAGAAAGCCACCAAATGTTTTTTATAAACATTTAAGCTTATGCAATATTCTCCAAAATTTCGGGTTTTGATTCAATATAATAATGGCTACTTGATTCTTCGAATTCACCGTATGATTCTACACGAGATTTCGTGTTGTTTTCGCACGTGATTCTTCACATTGTTTCTCAAAAACGTTTGATTCCTCGCATGAACAAAATAATATTTCACGTATGATTCCACAAATGAACATTTGATTCTTCAAATATGCCGCATTCAAGCGCTTGATTCTTCATTCGATTTCTGTGAAATCATACGCGTTTGATTCAACAGTGGATATTGAAACAACTGTAGAATCAATTGTGGAATAGATCGATTGATTCATCAGGCAAATTACCTGTGATAGTAAATGTAAAAATAGCAGCGAAAGATTTTCTTCAAAAGCTCGCTCAATTCAACATTTAGGCACATCAAAGTTAAGAAACAAGAAAGTAATACTACATACATGCCACTTATCGACACACAGATGCTTTCTTTTGAAGAATTTGTTCTTCCTCGCTGCACTTCGATCCTTCGATCGATCTCAATTGACATGTACTGTTGCTTTGAGGCGCGATGAACTTAGCCAATACATCGTGGTTCATCCTTCGTGAAAGGTGTAAACAGGTTGTCAATAAAGTCATTCAAAGAGCTGTTTAAAGTTCACGGAAGGACACTTGTCTCAGCCAGTTTGAATGAAATAAATTTAACTGGAAAATAAACAGCCGCCATGTTGTATTTGTACCTTTGAGCCTGCCGTTTCAGTCAGCGGTAAAGCCGTACACTTGGGCAAGTACGTAGTGTAGTCATCATATAGTTGTTTGACTAAATCCTATATAGGGATGTTCATAGAGGGGATACATAGCCTAGCCCTACACAGCTATACACGCCTATACATAGCCCAACACAGCTATACACACGCGCGTTCATTTGCTTTTCCTTCGCAAATGTTTGTTTTCGTCGGAATAAGTAGCGGATGGTGTTATCTACCCTCTGAACAACCGGGCTTGATCTTAGCCTTATAAGTAGTGTGCGTTTCTTGTAAAAGTGAGAATTTTTTTCAACTTCTCCATTGAATTTTTTTGATAAATAGTTGAAGAGAAATACACTGGATGCAGTGTAATGTATGCGATGCAATCGGTTTTGATGCTCTGAAATTGAGCTCTGAAATGTCGGAAACCATTAAATAATCAGAGCAAGTTTTTCCATCTTATATCAGGTTAAAACTAGTATGTTTATTGTTTTTTTTTTTGTTGTTTCTGTCTTTTTTGGGAGGTGGGGGAGGGGGTGAATATGGACATTCGAAGAAATGGCGGTCAGGTTGTCTGTTCCTTCTGTTCAAATCGTCTATATTATATTACACTTTGGCAGCTAGGAGACTGAATTTGTACCCACTCTCTTTTTCGGGATCCCACAAAGTTCTCCATCTGTCCATTTACCGATAAACGTCATTACTGCAGTTTTATTAATTTGTTTTAGAAAAGGGCTTTTATGGGGACAAATTTTTCCTCCTGAATGCCCACATTGCAAGTGACGAATTGCGGCTTCAAATGATAATTTTCTTCATCACCGACTCAATTTAAGTGGCTATGTGAGTTACAAAGACGCGAATGCAGACTTTTGTAGAGAGCTTAAACCCCGCATTAAAACTAAACAAATTTATTGTAAGACTAGGACTACGCAAGACGGCAAAACTTATTAGCTAATGTTTCAACCAGCACAGGTAGCCTTCTCCAAGCTTGCTCGGGACCGTACTGGGCGAATATTGGCCCTCGGTCTTTTTTGTACGGACCTCGCTGCGCTCGATCCGTACTGTTAAGACCTCGGGCCAATATTCGCCCAGTACGGCCCTCGCGCGTGGTTAATAAGAGATTTATTTCACGACTGGAAACTTTGTGTATTAAGAATTGCTACCCGGTAGATGTCGTGGAAAACAATATGCGGCAAAACTTTTACGCGCGCCAAAGGAGTTAAAATTATTTCTGTGTTGAAGGTCATTTCATTTTCAAAGCAATAAAAACTCCGAAAAATTTTTACAAAAAAAAATCTTGCAAAAAATCTTGCGCTAAATCGCGCGGGAATTAGTGCGAGATCATCTGGGACAAAACCCGGTCCGATACTTGGAAAATATCGGTCCTCGCGGGACCGGAAATAAAGTAATCTGATTGGCTGATTTAGTTATTGGCCCTCGGACCGCCTTAGTCGTGTAATAAATGTATATATTTGCTGCGCCATATAGACTGCGTCCCTAAAGGCATTTCGTACGTGAATTCTTTGTTCAGTTCAGCACAGACGCTCCCCCAACTAAAGCACTTGCGCAAAAAACGATTACAAAACCTACCTCGCTATCCACCGTATAGTGATTTATCCCGCGGTAAACGTTATTCTCCAATTTTGCTGAGTTATTCATTTTTTCCCATTTATGCCCCGGGGTAGGGGAATTTGGTCAAAAAATGTAATCGTTATGCGTGGTATTAATCACTATTCCCGCCAGGGGAGGGGAATTTGAACAAGCAATAAAAAAATACAAATGTCTGGAAAGTAACTGGGAGACGTTGAAATTTTGATCTATTTAACTGTGTAGCGTCTTTTATGCTAAAAATAATTGTTTATGTTCCAAAATGACGCTAAATGGCGGTATAAAACTGCTCTGACGTTTCGGCAATACTGCCTTCTTCAGGGTGCCACCCGCAAAAAGGCAGTATTGCCGAGACGTCGGAGCAGTTTTATACCGCCATTTAGCGTCATTTTGGAACATAAACAATTATTTTGATTTGGTTGCCGTGCATGCCGACCGTTAGCCTGCGTAGCAGGCGTCTGTGTAGTTTTTAGCGCGCGTAAAAGAGTGCGCGATCGCGAGAAGGCCACGCGAGGTAAAAATCGAGGAGACGCCGTCTTCTTGATTTTTTCCTCGCGTGGCGCTCTCGCGCCTTTCGCGTTTCTCCCATGCGCGCGCTAGAAACTAACGACGCCTGCCACGCAGGCTAGCCGACCGTTGAACAGAAAAATCAAGAACTCTGTCTCGGTGAAAGTCAAATGGAACAGTATTTTTTCTGGAAAATCTCTTCGGAGATTGACGGAACGTCAGAAATTTTCTTACCATTTGTAAGGTTTCCCAGTTCTAGTTTCCCATGCATCAGGTCTCCCATCAACGGAAAGAAATAACAGGAAACTGAGCTACAAATGGTAAGCGACATCTATTTCGGTTAGTTTGCTAATTTTGGAAAGAAGCCTTTCCATTTTTCAGTGGTCATTCCAACCGGTTCTCTCCAACAAATGGTAAGCACCCTAGAGTTCGTTCAGCATCACATTGCGGTAAACACGTCAAGCTGTAGCGGAGGAAATTGTTTTCCCTACGACAATTTGAAAATATTCTCATTTTCATCACAAATGCATCCAACGAACACTCGGGGAGGAAAAGCAAATGATCGCGCGTGTGGTGTGGTCACGCGTGATGGACGCGTGATGCCCAGTGAGAGGTATTCTAGCACGCAGATTCTGCCTGTAACCACGGAAAGAAACCACCAATACCAATACACTTCGTGACGGATACATGACGCATGCATAAAGCTTTCCAAACATGGCGGACCAAAGAGCGCAGGAAGAGGTAAACTAGATGCAAACTAGATTCCATCCTATTATCAGCTGGAAATTGTGTCTCTTTTATAGTGGAATTAGTATATAGACTAAAAATTTTTTTTTTCACATACATTTTAACAGGCCAACCCTTATTCCGAGTCTAGCTGCAATGAAGAAACAGCTGACGAGAGTGAGGTGAGACCTCTTCGCTTTAGCTACTGATTTACACACGCTTTTTATTTGGAGTAGAAGCTTATACTAGTTAGCGCCCTGCTAATACCTGTCACGCAATTTGCTAGAGTCAAAAATGTTCTGACAAGTTTCACAAGGTACTATTTTGGTCATTTTACTGTTAAAGTTTATTTTTTAAAAAACAATAAATTTAGGTTTTCTTATATTGATTTTGTTTTACTCAAGTAGAGCTAATTACTTTTCGATTAACAATTATTATTTGTTATTTTCTGTAAAAAATATATAGTGCTTTTCCTTCCTGCTGTTTAAATGTTTGATATTGTCTTCATTGTTGTTGCTCTGCATTTTTTCTATATTTGTTATTTTATTTGTTAGCATGTTGCTGCTCCCCCTGCATCATCAGTTCCGTCACACCAGAGAAAGAAACAGGTATGTTTTTACTTTGTTCCTGTCTCGTTACAATAACTGAATTGCTCTAATAGTTTTCAGCTTTTTCTTAGGAATCGATGTTAACATACTTTAATCACTTCAACTAAATCACAATTTTCTTCAAACATTGTAGTTAGTATATGCGCCAAATGCACGTCGACGGAATGAAATAGACCGTCGGTACATGACGTCAACAGAGAAAAGGGTATGTTTAACATGACAGTCATTTAATATCCTTAAATAAGGCATGTATTTTCTTTTACCTCACAGGATTGTTACCAGACTTCTGCCATATACGAGCTCTGAAACTCTGTAACAACCATTCTTCATTGGGTGTTATAAAAAAAAATATAAATCTTGTTCAACTGGGGATTATTTTCTCAGCAATACATCATAAATTTTGAGTTAAAATATAGACTAGCTTAAGGCAGGTGTCTCATCTTGCCTCTTGCCAGTTATTACCCTGTGTCAGGTTGGGAAAAGTTATGACAAACTAAGTTTCAGATATAATGCCCTTTTATAATTGCACCATTATACTATACACTTTATAATTTCTCATTCAAATGCATACTTCATTTTTTGATTAAATGTATTAGTTTTAAATTGTTGTTTTTGTTGTTAAAGTTGAAAGAATGGCACAAAAGGACACGGCTACCTGTTGTATGCCTTGCCTTCCGCAAAGGGGAATTCTGGACAGCCACAGGTATCAAAATTAATTAATTTTGAAGTGATATTGTTTATATCCTCTGTCATTGATATTTTGTCAGTGGCTTACAAGAAGACAGCCTTAAATTTTGTTTATTGATGCATCAAAAATCTGATTGCCTTTCATGTATTATTCTGATAAATTACTGCAAGGTATTATTACTGCCTATTTATTTCCAATTAGTATTGCTCGATCCCTATTCACAAACTTGTTTCACATCTTTATAACATTGCATGTCTTCTATTTGAACAGGTGTACCTCAGTTGCATTCTTTTGTAAAGGACCCAGTGGTGCAGCAGGCATTTTTTAGGCACTTTAGAAGTGGGTTCACTTCACAACCAGCCATAGGTAATGTTTTAAAGTAACAACAGATGAATTTCATTCTTGGAGTCAAGAGTGAATTTAACATAATTTCTTTAGCATTTTATAAAATCAAATAAAATTTAAATTTGCTCCTTGAGCAAGAAGCATTTGGCTTTATTGCCCAGCATCCCTATGCACTTCTTTCCTGTCGTTATTATTATCAGTGAATAGAAAACTTTTTATTCTTTTTAATGCAATCACATAAAAGGATTTTTACAGCACGCATAACCATGCAAAAGCAGTACATGTACAGTTGCTTACATATACGCTAATAGAAAGCAGTGGAAGAACCAATATGATAAGCAGAGTTTCTTAAAGTTTCTTCTAATCATTTTAAATTCTGTTTGGTATCTTTGTTCAGCAGTTAATTCATCTGTACCAGCAGCTGCTGCACCATCTGAACCGACGTCTGCAACAACAAGGCGTTCCAGTCCTCCTCTCTTTGACAACTACAATGACTATAGGGTCGTTGATCTAAGAAAAATGGTGGTTGCTGCAGTTGTAAGCGATGGTATGTAATATTTTAAAAAATCATTTTATTTAAGTATACCTATTTGCTATACAAAGGGGGTTTTGCAGAATATATTACAGTCAAAACACCTCAAGCGTTCCTGTCAAGGTTGGATTAATGATTCCATTATTGCAAATTTGATTTCATTCTTCATTTTAATATTCCATTCTTGAATTGAATATTACATTGATTCTTACATGATCATGAATACTTAAAAAAGAAAAAATTTTTAGAAAGTTTTAAAATAAAACAAAATTAATTTCTGTTAAGTATAGCCTTACCCTTCTTCGCTTGTAATTTTGCACTCTATTTGTCTTGTTTACAGGGAGGCAAAAACCTTACTGGGGGAAACCTTCTGCCAAACCAGCATGGTGGCCCGTTCACATTCCATTTTCAGATGTGAACAACAATCCACGGCCAAAGCTGGAGGAGCTGGTGGTAATAATGGAACATTTCCGAGACTGGAAGCAAGGGGAAGATGCTAATGGAAATGATGAATGTGACGAAGAAGTGCCAGCCAGCCCTGTAATTCCTCACACAACGTCTACCCCACTTGCCCAAAAAACCCGGTCACATTCCACTCCTTCTACCGTGCCACCTGTCTCTTCAGAGAGCCCCATGCAGAGTCCCATGCAGCATCAATCTGTTCCCAGCCCTTTCCCCAGCCCTATCCCCAACCCTGCCTCCAGCCCTGTCCCCAACGCTGCCTCCAACCCTGTCCCTAACCCTGCCTCCAGCCCTGCCCCTAGCCCTGTTCAAAACCCTGTCCAGAGCACTGTCCCAAATTCTGTCCAGAACCCTGGGCAGGGGAATATCTTCAGACTCCTAAATGAGGGTGTGAGTATAAAGATCTGCTCATACAATTTTCATATAGCTGATAAAGAGATAATGATAAACATACCTATTCAATTTTTTTTTCTTCTCAAAATTAAAAAGTTTAAAAAAGTCGTATTTTTCTCATAAACAAATCATTATTGATCTTAATTTAATGATTTGCTCTTAACAGTCTGAATCCTGGACAACCGTTGATGCCTCAATGGCTGAGGAAATCATGCGGAATGTGAAGGTATTGCCTTGGCAAACTGTTATTGAGATGTGTGAAAAAATACTCCCTCATATGCCTAAAGACCAAGCAGCATCACTTTCAAATCAATTTCAAGAAAGGTTACCTGAAAGGTTGGTCACATTTTGTGTTGTCAATAAATTTTGCATTTTGTAAGGTCGTAAATAATTATCTCTCTCTCTGGCAGTTTTCTAAAACCAATATATTACCATTGAAATGTACGTTTTTAAAAAAATCAAAAGCTAAGTACTTTTCATTTTAGCGGAGCTCCACAGCGACCCCAAGGGCTAAATCTATTTAATATTGAACATAGCTATTTTATTATTATTATTTCAGCTATTTGAGCAGCGACACTAATTACGTATTTCACCATGGGTTAATTAAAGTTAATTATTTATTTTTTAAAACCCTTTTTTTTCCTATACAGATTCTCTCCTTATGTTCCAGCCTCTGCCTATCGGATGGGCCTTGAGCCATTCTTTGTCAATGGTAATGGAAATTGTTTTTTTAATTCCATTTCTGTTTTAATGACTGAGAGAGAAGAAGAGTACTCCATTTACCGTTTGGGTGCAACTATTTATGGTTGCATGCATTTTGAACATCTTGTGGAACAGGTAAGTGGACAAGGATATATTTGCTTTCTATACGTGGATGGATGAAATTAATGAAAGCTGTTTAATGAGCCAATTTAGTCCTAATTTTCAGTATTTTCGAATAAACAGAAAAACTTACTGAAAGGGAAAATCTAAATTTTAATAAAGTTTTTCAACAATGGAATGTTTTATTCATTATTATTAGTATTATTATACATTGTAGTCAATAGCTATCTCCTTATTGGCTAAAAGCCTACGGCTAATTCTGGGAATCTGCGCAAGCTACAGATTAGTGAATGATCTGCTAGCAGATTATTCACTAATCTGTAGGTTGCACGCGCAATGCATGATTTCCAAGTTATTATTATTACTATAATCGTATCTGTAACAAAATTCTCGATTTTGATTGGTTTTGCGCGTGCCTTTTTGTCACTTAATTGGCCAAAAAGATTAATCGGTAATTGGGCCTCGTGTTGTACAATTCAGAGATTAATCAAATCTGCCTTGTGCTGCATGCTCTGCCGATTTAGAAATTACTCGTACGATTACTCACTGAATTGTACTACACTCGGTCTGATTACTATTACTTATTAAAATTATTATTATCATTATCATCATTGTTAGAAGTATTATTTTTATTACTATTAATACTGTTATCTTTATTATTATTTTTATTGGCCTGTTGTTTTGTTCCACAGATCACAGCACAGTACCATTCAAGAGATGAGGCCATACAGTGGGCTTTATCAGTGTGTACCTCAGATTCAGATATTCGTGCGATTGTAGTCTGCCCCAGCGTCAGAAGTATTGTTTGCACTACCGTCAAGAGCCAGATTCTTAGAACTCTGGAGAATTATACAGATGCCGGTTAGCTCATAATGCACTGCACGTTAACAATGTTTTTAATGCAATTACTGCCAAATCATCTGCAAAAATTCATTACAGTACCTATGACAAAAAGAAACTTATCACATTTTTGCAAGGGGAGAATATAAGGCAGCAAAGTAGAAGTATTGCCTCAGTAACAAGTATGTTTATTGCCCTTTCCCACTTCAAATGTGTTGACTTAAATGCATTGTCCACTGCAATGTTCGTGGATTGCCTGTCGTAAGTTCAGCCATCATCAATTTAACCTGACCCCTTTCGCGTTGGTGGTTTCTGATAGTGTTTTTTATCAAATTGGTTCTACTTTAACATTAAATAACTTTTTATTTTTTTTTTTTTGGGGGGGGGGGGGTTGGCGGGGGGTTGCTAATGAGGATTGATATGTGGTGTATTTTATCCTTGCAGGTATGCTTCAGATATCACTCACGGCAGGCTTTTTAGGACGCCCTATACAGCAACACTGTAATCTCGGTGGCTCCTCCATGTACAACACAATGAAGACCCCTCCCTGTTGCCATCGACCACAGACAAAGGAACCACTCCACATTCTATGGCATCCACTTTTGGGTGAAGGGGAGAGATACAATCACATTTCTCCCCTCTTGCCTTGGAAATGTGGTGCTATTGTTGCAGGGTATTGTGTATTTGGCTGGGGTATTCTTGCTGACCACAGATCAAGAAACGAGATGGCTCAGTGCTTAAGATGTCACGAATGGTACCACTGTGCTTGCCTTGGTATCACCATGGAGGAAGCCCAAAACAATACAATTACTGATTGCGGTTGCAGTCATAGTCGATTACGTAGCCGTGACAGGTAAGGCTTACTTTAAAAAAAAAAACTGTTAAGCCACCAGGGTTATAGCCCATTAACTTGTTCATAATTTGCTGTTAACTTTTTGATGCAGACTTTATGATCAGATTCGTTTTCTTTATATCGATGTGTCGCGTCTCACAACAAAAGTAGGTATCGGGTAATTGTACAATATACATTAATTTCTTATCGTCGTTATTTTTGAGTTCATCCCACATTCCATGTCTTAATTTTTTTTTTCTTTTCCAAAGTCACTACTTCTTCTGTCTCATTTAAATTTGTTGACATTGCACATTTCATGTTCATACTGTTGACGTCAATCTACAGGTCGGTTTATGGTGTCAGTACCGAGGTGTTACAGTTTCTGACGGAATCTTACCTAAAGGTAAAGCTTAACTTGTTTGTTACGTAGACGGTAGTTCTTAAGTTTGTAGCATTTTTAGAACTGTTTTTGCCTTCACTGAGCTCTTTTTTTTATTTTATATTCAGGACTTGACTAATCAAATTATTGTCGAGAAGAGCGCTCTCTCTTTGAGGTTAGAAGTGCATTTGGCGAGCAGTAAAATGACCTTACGGAAAAATCTTGGCCTCCTTAACCCTGGTCCTCTCGAAATAGACGTGGTGAGTAACAGTAGACAGGTCAATGTAGATAATGCATAACATAACCCATGAAGGGCTCGTTCGTGTACGTCGTGAATTGAATCAGGTAGTTCACTCATTAACTTTTGTTTTGCTTTAGATGTTTAATTTTCAAACTGTGTTTATACATTATTGTAGGTTGCTCCTCTTACAGATAGACTTACTGCGGCTGCGCTGCCCATTATAAAAGAATACACGCCTGACGTTTTACTTCAAAGTCGTCTCCTAACGGACGTGATGTTTCCAGAGGTACTCGGGAAAAACGTTTAAAGTTTTTATTTTACTGAATGGTATATTTTTGCTTAGCAAGTTATTACTTTGCACACTTGTAAATTGCTTCCTCTAAATTGATGTTTTATTTTCGTTTATCTCGTTCTTTCTGTCGGCTACTGTATTTCCATGATCCTGTCCACTTTATCTGTGGCTTTCGGTCGTTTGAAAAAATGTATACTTTTTTTTTTCGATTTCACGGTGTCCGCACTGCATTCTAGTTCATTGCCGTACAACTGGTTGTCTGCACGGAAATTGCCGTCTACGGTCCGTGTATAGTGTGCCGCTAACATTATGTTGTTGCTTTCTTTCAGAGCGTAATTCGTTTGGTCATGGAAAAGGAGCAGCTTAACTACTTTCGTGCCTGCTTATTATACGCATGGGCGGGAAAAAACCCTTCTTGATTTCGATTTTTTAAGCAGATCGATAATTGCTTGCATCAATGCCAATGTGATACCTGTTTTTGTCCCTGCCATTCTCCATGCGAAAAAAGACTAAACAATCGTGCCCAAGTTTATTTTCAATGCTCTGTAATGAGGGTTCCTTTATGGTAGCACAGGCATTTACCAATTGAAAGAATCTTTTTTTCTAAAACGCTTAGACTAAGTCTTAGTGTTTCCTGATGATGTATTTAATTTGGGATTCGTAAACTATTTGAAGTTTGTGTACGTATGAAGACCGATATTCGATAGATAAATTAGAAATCTATTTTTGCACTTCCACGTACATTAAAGGACAGTATGTTTCCAAGACTCGTTAACACAATATCGTGTAATGCATATGTCTATTCACACAGATACTATTTAATACTTTCATTCACTTCTGCATGTGCCTTTAATCTCTTATTCCAGTAGGACTAACTACATCTAGAACGCATGACGGCTTTTGCAATCAAAGGATGTAACCCACTGGTTGTTTAAAGTGATTATCGTTGCCTCATATGGTTTTTGTATTGCATCGCTGCATATTGGTAACATATTTGGAACTGCATCGGTTGGGCTCGTGCCGAAGTATTCACGAAACTTCTCAAAGTACCAAAAATATTTTTAAGTTATAGATTTAAATCGTGTTGCGCCAGTGCAATGGCCAAGTGGAAAAACTTTACAACTCCGTCACCTTCGATGGTAGTAAAGAACTACGAAAAACCGGAAGTCGACGTGTCTTGGTTATTGCTACAAGTCCAGTTGCAAGGCTGACTATTACTTTTGAAAACAAATCAATTTTCGCTTTGTGTTTGTGGTAAGATAGCATGTCTGTTGCTTGCACACATCATTTGAGGTATGTAATCTTTAATTTTGCTAATTTTCTGAAAAAATATTAAACGACAGTTAATCAAAACAAGTTTTGTGTGTTTTTTGTGTCTCTACTCTTACGCAAATAAATCATCTTTGAATTTGAAAAGCCATTTAAAGGGTAACATATCTGGAACTACATCTTTTTGGCTACAAACAAAATTAACATTGGGCATCATCTAAAGGCTGGGTTTCCCCTGAAGGCCATTTTTACACCGCTTCGACATGGGTTTAACGGAAATAACTTGTTCGCGTTTTAAGGAACCCCCAAACCCCTTGCTCATTCCATAAATCACGGCTTTGGGATGTTTTTTAAATTTTGGGGTTGATTTTTCAGTATGATTGAGAGGAGAAAATAAATATGTATTCTCCTCTTAGAACCTAAAGCAGATCGTGACACAAATGCATCTCGTATTGATTCCACTGATTTGAATATATAACAAACTTGTTTCAACAAGTTCTGTGAATTCGGAAGGGTGGGCTTAAGCAAAACGCTTAAAATTTAATTCTAGTATGCAAAAGTCCCTTTTTTAAAGCCATCAACATCTGCATGCTGTAGCAACTAAATGTGAGCATCGATGGGGAAAGTCGCTTGTCTAACCTTGCTCTTCTATGCATCCATTATGATACCCCTGTGCACCTTGACGCAAAAGTAGGCTGTTGAGCTCACTTACACCCCGGAGGACCAAACTCTGATACGTAACGGTGGTAATGGCGTAGCCAGTCTATAGGCTGGTACTCTAAGGCACACAAATTTTTCAGCATCGTATTTTTTCCAGTTTAGGCTGGCTGGACGTTTCTCGAAATAAAATAAAAAGCAGTATTTACTGTTAACGGATCACATATCTCTACCCTTTTGCGAGGAGATCAAGGCTCTTTGCGCAAGTGAAACCTCCGGACAAATGCAAACATGTACAATGATATGTGACATTAAAGAAAAGCTTGTTTATATAGGAATAAGTGAAAATAAGTGCAATCCTCTGTTGGGAAATCTTAGACTTTATGTGCTGCCAAAATACAAGTAAAATCAGCATAAAGTAAAAAAGAAGGCCCTTTCAAGGGTCTTTATCTGAAAAAAAAAAAAAAAAAATCCCCATGGAAGCATACCCCCTGCTGGATCCTCGAAAACGGTGGGCCTTACGGGCCAGTTGACCAGGCCTACAGCTCTTCAAAAAGCTGGCGTTGTAACGCCCCTGATAGCATTTCGCGTGCACTGGTAAAGTGAATAAAGAGAAAAATTGCTAAGCAATGTTCAGTCTACAATTGTTTGCAATTGGTCCGCTTCAAGAGAAAACGAACCTACCTTTAGGAATATTTTAACTAATCCCCATGGATTTATACTTGCCTTCACACTCAAATACATTCTTTTTTAAAAAGCACCGAGCTTGACTGCGCATGTCAACACCTTTTTATTTTAATTTTTTGTTCTATTAGTAACGGTCTAAAGCTCACACTGTGAGTAATTACTGTTCTAGACAGTACCAGACAGTACCTGCCACTTTGTAACGGCTTTACCATTATCTTTTGTTATTGTAATTTTACTTTGTATACATTTCTACTTTTGTATTTGTAGCTTGGGTATATATATAGCCCTAGATTTTAAATTCTCAATAAACTGAAGATGGCATAAGTCATGCCGAAACATGTCTTTAAAAAGTTGTTTCGTGTTTTTAAAATTAGTACCTTTACTTAGCGTCAACTTTTCGTGCGTATTTTGTGAATTCAAAATTTTGCATTACCATAATCTCGATAATCTCCAAAGGGGCTGTGTCACGAATGATGCATCTGGACAAATTTTAAGCTTCTAAAACAATCTGCTAAATACGTTGCACTATCTTCATCTAATGGGTTTGTTATGTTTCACAACAGGAGCTCCATTTCAAAACCTTTCGTTGGAATTCTACTGGCCGAAACTAAATCCCCAAAGGGGTCGTGACGTCAAAGTAAAACGTCTCAGCTTAAAACATGGCTAAGGATGCCAGTAAAACAATCCTCATCTTAAAAATCGTTTGTGCCCTTTTTGCTTTACTGTCTGTAGCTCTGCTCATCGCATTAATTGTGGTCGTAACGAGGGACAAAACTGAACCCGTAAAAAATGGATCGTTCTCAGGCGTCAAAGACTTCTGTCCGGAGACAACAAAGTTGACATCATCGCCAGCACGCTCGTCGGGTCTATACGACGACTTATCCAAGGATGAAATCATCGCTGTACGAGATTACATTCTCTATAAATCGTCCCTGAATGTCACACCCTATGAAGATGCGGCCATTAACAACAACTACATATACTTGATCGAGTTGCAGCAACCGCCCAAGGATGAAGCGCTGAATTTCCTCGACAACGCCGACAACGCCCCGAAACCTGAACGCAAGGCTCGAGTAGTTATTTACTGTGGCGGTCAAATCAAACCGGTTCTGAGAGAATATCTTGTGAGTCCAGCAGGGAAGCCGATAAAACATGAAGAAACTACCGGTCCAGGGCAGAAATACCCGATTCCATTTGATTCGCGGCCACCGGGTGGAAAAGAATATGATTTTGCTGAAAATATTGTCATTAACGTGACTAAACAAGCTTATGACCTCTTGAATGAAAGCTACGATGGCTACACATACAGCGGCTGTACAGACCGCTGTCTGGAATGGTCCGATTCTGCACCGGGAGCGTTTGGCCTACGCAAAAAATGGATCTGGTTTCTAAGGCATCTCCAAGGCAGCTTTGTACATCCTGTCGGTTTCGAGATATATCTCAATACAGAAGGAAGTGATGTTTCACTGTGGAAGGTCGAGAAAGTTTTCTATTATAATCAATCCTTCAACAGTGTCGAGGAATTGATGCAGGCCTACAACAATGGCTCTATTTACAAAGTTTTCCTCCCCGCTCCGTCTTCTTCAAGTAACGCACCATTATATTCGTCCTATCTTCGACGTGGAAAGCCGCAGCCTCCGACGCCATTGCGACCACCTCAGCTGGTTGAGCCCGATGGCAAGCGCTACACCGTCAGCGGACATCACGTGGAATACATGAAGTGGAGTTTTGATTTCCGTTCCCGAAGTTCCACCGGTGTGCAGTTGTTTGACATCCGATTTGACGGACAAAGAATCGTGTACGAGCTCAGTTTGCAGGAGGCCGCAGCTTTCTACTCAGGATGGAGTCCCATGCAGATGTTGACAGACTATCTCGATACCGCTTGGGGCATGGGAAGTAGCAAGTTTGAGCTAGTTCCAGGCGTCGACTGTCCCAGCACGGCCACATTTTTTGACGCAGTTCATTTTGTGAGTAGCAGTGAGCCCGCCAAGTATATAAACGCATTGTGTTTGTTTGAGCTTAACCTTGAACTTCCACTGCGAAGACATTTTGACAACAACTTTGACGGTGGTTACAAATTTTATGGAGGAATGCCGGGAAGTGCCTTAGTCCTGCGCTCTGTGTCTACAGCGTATAACTATGATTATATTTACGATTACTTGTTCTATCCCAACGGAGTCGTAGAAGTCAGGGTGTCGACAAGTGGCTATGTACAAGCTACATATTGGACATCGAATGAGGCTCCCTATGGTACCGAGATCCACACTGGTGTGGCCGGCACCATTCATGATCACTTGATCAACTACAAAGTGGACCTGGACATTGGTGGAGTAAAGAACTCTTTTGAAACTATTGACATCAAGATAGAAAACATCACAAATCCCTGGTTCCCCAAAGAGAAACGAGTACAGAAGGTGCTTAGTCGCAGCTTGAAGAAAACTGAGCAAGAAGCTACTTATCACAACAATTTTGATCATCCCAAGTACCTTAATTTTTTCAGCGAGGGAAATCTGAACAAGATGAGCGTGAACCGAGGATACCGTGTCCACATCCGGGACATGATGAAGCAAATGTACCCAAAAGACTGGGAGCTAGTAAGAGGAGCCGCATGGACACTCAACCAGATGACGGTCACTAAACGCAAGGAAAAGGAAGACACAAGCTCGTCGATCTACAACCAAAACAGCATGTATAACCCTGTTGTAGACTTTGCAAATTTCACAGCAGATAACGAAAACATTGTAAATGAAGACCTGGTCGCCTGGGTAACAGTAGGCGTGATGCATATACCACATTCTGAAGATATCCCGAACACAGCGACAGCTGCTAACTCGGCCAGCTTCTTCCTGCGTCCGTACAACTACTTCGACGAGGATCCTTCCATGGCTTCCCATGATGCAGTGCTCATTTTGCCGACAAAGGACGGCGCGGCCGACATCAACACATTCGGCACTCCTGATGGACCTGCGTGCGCCAAGAAAAACAAACCTATTAATTTCACAGGCCGTTATGGAAACGTTTAACCCTTAATAGAGTGCGTACTTTGATATTCACGAGTTGTGAAGCATATACCATAACCATAATTCGTTTTTTAATAATTTTTCTGGTCATTGTTAACTGATACCAAAACAACAACCACAGTGAAGGAAGGTCGCTATATTTGATTTAATCACATGTAAATTTTGAATATAACATTTATATTACATTTAGATTATTGGTGCAGGTCAGCTGATTTTGTTTATCGGCCATTTGCAGCCGACTGGCTTTGTGATTGCGTTTTTCTCTCGTGAGCTGATTAAGCAAAGATAAGGTGAAATCAAACGAGGACACATGAGCGTGCGAAATAGACTGGCGTGAACTTTTTCTCTCATATTAGATCACGATACCATTTCGCAAGTTTCCTGTCACGACCAAGGCAAGACGAATTGATTAAATTTGCATATTGTTTTGGTGTATTCTGGTTACTGAGATCTTGTTCTGCATGTGAACCGGCTCCCAAGTGGGGCAGGGCGAAAAGGATCGGAGAGCAAAGCGAGTCGAGAAGGGCTGTGGGAGAAAGAAACGTCTCCCCCTCCCCCCGCCACCCCCCTTTTTTACCCTCATTTCTCTTCCCGCTTTTTTTTCGCCTCATCCTCGAGCGGGGAGCCTGCTCTCAACCCAGTCGTTACTTGAAGCGTTGCAAACCACTTGAGTTCATTTGTCTAAATATTAATTATCTATATTAATACCTCAGTTAGTTCTGAGAATTAAGCGATACGTCAAAACCAACACTCGTTAACTGATGATGTTTTTTATTCTCCTCACTTTCCGCTTGACTATTTTGTTTTCGAGAAGTTATAATCAGATCCTTCATGTTGTGCGGTCGTTTACAACTCGCACCGTTCAAAGAATGACATTTAACTTGTTACGTCGTAATATAATTCAATAAGTTTTATTGTAGCGTAACTCGCTGCATTCTTTCGGCAGGTCAATCTTCCTTCGTCGAGGGTGCAATTTCGTGTCGAGCTTTTAAAAACGATGCTTGCCTTGGTTTTCTGTCTAAACAGGATGAAAGCAACACCTCAGTGTGTACCCTAATTTTGGATTTAAACTAATTTGCTTGAGCAGTTCTGATGATCCATCAAGCAAACAGTGTATGTCTTTATTGTCGAAAAAAATAGCATGAAATCTAAGAGTTTTCAAAGACAGCTACTTTATCTACGTCATGTTTCTAGGCAAGATCTGGCCAACCGCGGGCTTATTCACTTCTAAGAAGTGAGAGGATCTTGAACTAAAGATTAAGGACTAGTTGTTAAATCCATTTCGGTAGAAACCGGACACTATTTTTCTATTTTTCCTTCCTTTGTCATCTTGAAGCAAATCCATTAACTGATTGTACGACTGACATCTTCAATCAAGTTGCTTGAACAGCCGAAAAAGATATGTAATTGCTACTATTGACAGCTGAACAATCCGCCAAACTTTGATGCCTGTTAACACCGGAAACAAGTCCACACTAGAAGCTCTGCTGCCAAGATCGTGAACATTGTACGATGTTGTAGAGTCGATAGTACGAACTACCACTTGTGTGTACACGAAAATGTTAGAGCGCGCATAAAACAAGAATTAAAAGAAACAAATATTAAAAGAAACAAATATTAGAGCGCGCATAAAACAAGAATACAACAGAGTTCGCGTTTTTCTAAGACTTTGGGTTACCGTGAGTTGCAACTGTTTTTGTTCATATTAAGGCGTAATTAAAAAATAAGAATTTAGAATTTGTTTCTAGGCTTGTACCGAAAGTGCTCGTAAAAAAAGCATTAAATGCTAAAAGAAGTGCTCGTTTTTTGACAAAAAAGTGCTAAAATAATGCTATTTTTTTTAAAAAGTGCTCGTGGGTTACATAATAATGCTCACTTTTTTCCATTTTTTTTAACATAGAATATTACATTTTTTTAGATTTTCAGTTAGATTTTTCAACAATAAAATATAACGATCAATGTTTGATGTCAGAGTACGCTCTCGAGCTATCTCTGCCTTGGCTGGCTGACTTCCATTGTTCCTTGATGACAACGTGGATGACGTCATCTTGGAAGGAGTGTGATGGACTGGGTTTCTAGAAGGCAATCACTGACGAATCAAACCGATCAAACCTATTCCCCAGGCCTCCTTGGCGGCTCCTTTGACTAAAATGAGGGCATAATGCATCTTTGGACGCCATAAATGAAGTCAGATTGTGCTTTTTAACACAAAATAATACAAATAATCAGTCGAAAATCCAAAATAATGCTAGCAGTGCTTTTTTGGATAAAATGTAAAAAAAAAATGCTCGCGAAGCCAAATAATGCCAAAAAAGTGCTAGCACTTTCGGTACAAGCCTATTTGTTTCACATCGACGTTGATTAGGACTGAGAGAGTAATTTTTGAAAAAAATCATTTTAGAGCGATTTTTAAAGCCGCAACTCAAACAAGATTAACGTTTTCGATTCATTGCTAACAGGATCCGTAGTTAGACGCTGTCTTTAGTCAGGTCTTTTGTTTACGACAAGTTTGCAATGAATTATAGTAAATTACTGTAATAATTTAAAGGCCTGCATAGAACGCAAAATTGCATCGCTATTATAAGAAATTACTTTATTTACTATAATAAATATGGCAGAATTATAACAAGTTTTGTGTTGTCATTCGAGGGAACGTTGAAAAAAGCTTGCAAATGGAAAGTTTACTGAGTAAGAGGGAAACAAAGCTTAAATGACAATTGTTTATCGTTCTTTCAGGACATGATTTCAAATTATCAACGAAAAAGCAGCAAAAATCTCAGCTGAAGTAGTGAACTTTACTGTGCATATCAACAAAATCTAAGTGTAAACTGATCCGTGTAACCACTAACTACGTCATCCGAGCCAAATTCGTTTCCAGTCTCCGGATCCACTGTTTTGTCTTACCGAGGGCACTTTAGGCGGCAAAAAGTCCAATTTCTCTCTTTTGACATTATCTTACTAAAAAAAGCAAAAAAAAAAATTTCACTTCATAGGCACTTTAAGTACAACAAATACGAATCTAGAATTTCGGTGCACGCAATACATACGTAAAACAATGGTTGAGGTCACACTTGGGTTTATCCTGTGGTAAAAGGCGTTAACTATGGTAAGAAAAAGGTAAACAAAGTTTCCCAAGGTAAAACCAATTAGTCGACTCAAACACTTTCCATATGATGCCTTGACATAGCTATGCCACTCACATTTAGGGTTGATAACCAACGAGAATACATATACACATTCCTTAAATGTTTTTTCCCTTTCGCGTGACAGAAAATCCGCCATGAATCCTGAACGCGTGATCGCTTCGATTGTGGCTCTTCTTTTTCTTATTACTGCGCTTAGAAAAGTTCAGAGCTTTAGGTTTCTGGCACTCTATTTTCACTGTGAAAGAAAACGTAATCTTGCAACTAGACTGATGGCCACATTACGAGAACGGAGACGAACAAGTGCTTTGGCAAGACGCAGTAGGGCAGCATGGGTATACCCAAGACCACAGGGATGTTTTGAAGAAATGTACGCCAACCCAGTCTTGTCTTCGTTGCGGAAAAATGACTTGCATGCTTAGATTTGCTTAGAGTTGGCACAATGTTCGCTACACGAATGTCAAAAAACAAGGCTAGCTGTCGGCTAAAAAAACAAAGTTCAGATAAACACGCGATAAACCATATCATTTCAGGGAGTCATACTATAGTAAACTTTGCTTTCATCCTGCCGCCGTTGCCAACGCAACATACTAAACGTGTATTTACCGTGGTAAACTGAGAAAAGCCCGTCACATTCAAAAACGCGTTTACTATAGTAAAGGCTGGTTGAAACAAGTTTTATGCAGCCAGTCAGAAGCAGGATCGCTCAAACCGCCCTCCATGAATGTAGTTTAAATTTTCTTTCGACTTCTATTAATGGCACAGTTTGATAATCGCCTTGTACATGAAACTTAAGTAACTGTCCGTGCAGTCTCCATCTTTTAATTATAGTGTTCCGCTCTGCATGCACGATTGTGTGAAACCATTTACATTTTTCTTTGTTTATTTTAAGAACTAGAAATTTCTGTCTACCAAATCTGATAGATCCCATCATATATAATTACTTACACGTCATCGCTTAAAAATGGATGACATTTACAGATTGAAATTCTGCTGGAGATCGAGACTGGAGTCGTGATCGTGACCTCAACGTCTCAGCTTAAAACATGGCTAAGGACGCCAGTAAAACAATCCTCATCTTAAAAATCGTTTGTGCTCTTTTTGCTTTACTGTCTCTAGCTCTGCTCATCGCATTAATTGTGGTCGTATCGAAGGACAAAACTGAACCCGAGAAAAATGGATCGTCCTCAGGCGTCAAAGACTTCTGTCCGGAGACAACAAAGTTGACATCTTCGCCAGCACGCTCGTCGGGTCTATACGACGACTTATCCAAGGATGAAATCATCGCTGTACGAGATTACATTCTCTATAAATCGTCCCTGAATGTCACATCCTATGAAGATGCGGCCATTAACAACAACTACATATACTTGATCGAGTTGCAGCAACCGCCCAAGGATGAAGCGCTGAATTTCCTCGACAACGCCGACAACGCCCCAAAACCTGAACGCAAGGCTCGAGTAGTTATTTTCTTTGGAGGTCAAATCAAACCGGTTTTGAGAGAATATCTTGTGAGTCCAGTTGGAAAGCCGATAAAACATGAAGAAACTACCGGTCCAGGGCAGAAATACCCGATTCCATTTTATTCGCGCCCACCAGGTGGAAAAGAATATGATTTTGTTGAACATATTGTCATAAACGTGACTAAACAAGCTTATGACCTCTTGAATGAAAGCTACGATGGCTACACATACAGTGGCTGTACAGACCGCTGTCTGGAATGGGCCGATTCTGCACCGGGAGCGTTTGGCCTACGCAAAAAATGGTTCTGGTTTCTAAGGCGTCTTCAAGGCATCTTTGTACATCCTGTCGGTTTCGAGATATATCTTAATACAGAAGGAAGTGATGTTTCACTGTGGAAGGTCGAGAAAGTTTTCTATTATAATCAATCCTTCAACAGTGTCGAGGAATTGATGCAGGCCTACAACAATGGCTCTATTTACAAAGTTTTCCTCCCCGCTCCGTCTTCTTCAAGTAACGCACCATTATATTCGTCCTATCTTCGACGTGGAAAGCCGCAGCCTCCGACGCCATTGCGACCACCTCAGCTGGTTGAGCCCGATGGCAAGCGCTACACCGTCAGCGGACATCACGTGGAATACATGAAGTGGAGTTTTGATTTCCGTTCCCGAAGTTCCACCGGTGTGCAGTTGTTTGACATCAGATTTGACGGACAAAGAATCGTGTACGAGCTCAGTTTGCAGGAGGCCGCAGCTTTCTACTCAGGATGGAGTCCCATGCAGATGTTGACAGACTATCTCGATACCGCTTGGGGCATGGGAAGTAGCAAGTTTGAGCTAGTTCCAGGCGTCGACTGTCCCAGCACGGCCACATTTTTTGACGCAGTTCATTTTGTGAGTAGCAGTGAGCCCGCCATGTATATAAACGCATTGTGTTTGTTTGAGCTTAACCTTGAACTTCCACTGCGAAGACATTTTGACAACAACTTTGACGGTGGTTACAACTTTTATGGAGGAATGCCGGGAAGTGCCTAAGTCCTGCGCTCTGTGTCCACAGCGTATAACTATGATTATATTTACGATTACTTGTTCTATCCCAACGGAGTCGTAGAAGTCAGGGTGTCGACAAGTGGCTATGTACAAGCTACATATTGGACATCGAATGAGGCTCCCTACGGTACCCAGATCCACACTGGTGTGGCCGGCACCATTCATGATCACTTGATCAACTACAAAGTGGACCTGGACATTGGTGGAGTAAAGAACTCTTTTGAAACTATTGACATCAAGATAGAAAACATCACAAATCCCTGGTTCCCCAAAGAGAAACGAGTACAGAAGGTGCTTAGTCGCAGCTTGAAGAAAACTGAGCAAGAAGCTACTTATCACAACAATTTTGATCATCCCAAGTACCTTAATTTTTTCAGCGAGGGAAATCTGAACAAGATGAGCGTGAACCGAGGATACCGTGTCCACATCCGGGACATGATGAAGCAAATGTACCCAAAAGACTGGGAGCTAGTAAGAGGAGCCGCATGGACACTCAACCAGATGACGGTCACTAAACGCAAGGAAAAGGAAGACAAAAGCTCGTCGATCTACAACCAAAACAGCATGTATAACCCTGTTGTAGACTTTGCAAATTTCACAGCAGATAACGAAAACATTGTAAATGAAGACCTGGTGGCCTGGGTAACAGTAGGTGTGATGCACGTACCACATTCTGAAGATATCCCGAACACAGCGACAGCTGCTAACACGGCCAGCTTCTTCCTGCGTCCGTACAACTACTTCGACGAGGATCCTTCCATGGCTTCCCATGATGCAGTGCTCATTTTGCCGACAAAGGACGGCGCGGCCGACATCAACACATTCGGCACTCCTGATGGACCTGCATGCGCCAAGAAAAACAAGCCTATTAATTTCACAGGCCGTTATGGAAACGTTTAACCCTTAATAGAGTGGGTAAATTGATATTCACGAATTGTGAAGTATATGTCATAATCATAATTCGTTTTTTTATATTTCTGGTCATTGTTATCTGGTTGGTTCAAGGCTTGTAAAGCAAAACAACCAACCACAGTGAAGGAAAGTCGCTATATTTGATTTGATCACATTTGAATATTGAATATTACATTGATTTTACATTTGATTTTTTGTGCTATTTACAGCCGATTGGTGTTGTGATTGCGTTATTCTCTCGTGAACAGTGAACAGTTAGCAAAGGCAAGGTGACACGACTTGATTTTGATTCCTGGTACTTGCATTTCCTCCTTCATCCTCGTACCCAGGGTCTTCGTTCTTTCAAGGCTGCGCGGAAGGAATGAAGACTCGAGGTACGAGAATGTTCCTCCTTCGCAAGATCTTAATAGCATTTTGCAAGTTTCACGTCACGACCTGGACAAGACAGTAGTTTAGACCTTCGTTCATTTTTTGCTTAATTTGCCTGGATACCATAATAAAATTGATTAAATTTGTACATTGTGGTGGTGCATTTTGCTTACTGAGATCTCGTTGTTACTTGAAGCGTTGCAAACCATTTGAGTTCATTTGTCTATTCTCCTTACTGATTGCCTTACATTTGCCTTCTTGTTAGTTAGGAGAATTAAGCGATACGTCAAAACCAACACTCGTTAACTGAAGATGTTTTTAATTCTCCTCACTTTCCGCTTGACTATTTTGTTTTCGAGAAGTTATAATCAGATCCTTCATGTCGTGCGGTCGTTTACAACTCGCACCGTTCAAAGAATGACATTTAACTTGCTACGTCGTAATATCATTCAATAAGTTTTATTGTAGCGTAACTCTCTGCATTCTTTCGGCAAGTCAATCTTCCTTCGTCGGGGGGGAATTTCGTGTCGAGCTTTTAAAAACGATGCTTGCCTTGGTTTTCTGTCTAAACAGGATGAAAGCAACACCTCAGTGTGTACCCTAATTTTGGATTAAACTAATTTGCTTGAGCAGTTCTGATGATCCATCAAGCAAACAGTGTCTGTCTTTATTGTCGAAAAAATAGCATGAAATCTAAGAGTTTTCAAAGAAAGACAGCTACTTTATATACGTCATGTTTCTAGGCAAGATCTGGCCAACCGCGGGCTTATTCACTTCCAAGAAGTAAGGGGATCTTGAACTAAAGATTAAGTTCTAGTTGTTAAATCCATTTCGGTGGAAACCAGACACTTGTATAGCATCTTTTCCTTCCTTTGTCATCTTAAAGCAAATCCATCAGCTGATCGTAGGAATGACATCTTCAATCAAGTTGCTTGAACAGCCGATAAAGATATGTAATTGCCACTATTGACAGCTGTACAATCCGCCAAACTTTGATGCCTGTTAACACCGGAAACAAGTCCACACTAGAAGCTCTGCTGCCAAGATCGTGAACATTGTACGTTGTTGTGGAGTCGATAGTACGAACTACCACTTGTGTGTACACGAAAATTATGATCAATCGAATGTAAAGAGGTCGGAGAATCTCTCTATTTGGTTTTGGTTCCAATATATACACTGTACACCGTTCCTCATCCTTAAGACAGCAAGATAAATAAAGTAATTAGTAGACATCAGTATCAGAAGAAAACTGGAAACTGAAATCTCTCTTTTCTCTTGAAATAAGCTGAGCTCAGAAAGTAAACCGATAACTTTCAAAAACAACAACAACAATCTTGGCTAATCTTGGTTGTTTTGACTGAAGACACAAGAGTAAGTTTGGGAGACCTTTATAGTTCAATTATATTTGTATTTCCTTTTTCACTACAGTAAATACCCGCATATAAGAACCTAGAATTTCGAGGTCAGGCTGAACAGGTTCTTAAATTTTAGGGTGTTTTTCACAATTCAGGCTGATAAGGTTCTTATCGTCTATGTTGCACTGCAGCTTTATAGAAAACAGATTTCTAGTGAAATTCCAAAAGAAAACATATACACAATAACTTTCTGTCAAAAGTTTCTCACACAATAAAAATTATTAAAATCCAGAATTTTTACCATTAAAATTAGAGTGATTCTTTTGTATAAGAACCTATTTTTCTTTGCCAGGCTGAACAGTTTCTTATATTTTGGGGTATTTTAATGCCAAATTTCAGCCTGTAGGATCTTAAATCACTAGGTTTTTATATGCGGGTTTTTACCGTATTCTCTTTACCCCCACCCTCACAGTGTCGTCAAGTTCTCTCACACTGTAATAAAATTAAGGCGACAATTGTTAAGGCGAGTACAACTACTTTAAACATGCAAAACATTACACAAAATGAATAGCTATCTAATCGGAGCACACGCAATATACCCCCACCCCCCTTATTATTTTTATAAATCATGGAGCTTGTTATACTTAACTTTTTTATAGCGGGGTTGCACCATAGAAGTAAGGCATTCGAGACTAAAGTTTTTATGAGTCAAATGAGTCAATGAGTCAAATCTTAAATTAGAGTTAAAAATGTGAAAATAGTGCTACCCTTACCAACAAATTAAAGCTAACCGCAAGCAAACCAGAGTGGAACTAATCGCAAGCAAACCAGAGTAGAACTAACCGCAAGCAATGTGAAGTGCTTGTAAGCTTACTTGTATAAAGGTAAACTATGGTTCAATAGATAATATCCTACTTTGTGTAAAATCAGCTTGACTCATTGACTCATGACTCATAGACTCATTTGACTCATAAAACAGGGGACCTCGTCTATTCCTGCCCAAACGCAAGTCGAGAACTTGGCCGCCCAACGCAAGTCAACGCAAGTTGATCGCACGTCATTTGTTTAGATTTTGGTTACATTTTGACCGCTTGAAATTGAGTCATTACGCAAGTTCTACTTGCGCCTCCGTTCGACCAGACTTTGAGTTGTATTGGGAAAGAGAACATAAGTTCTTTATGGGCCGGAACACAATCATAAACCATTCTGCTTACCTCCTGGGAATAGAACATTTGTGTCAAAATTACAAATCCAGCAACACTTGCAACTCTCACTAAACCAAACAGAAGACATGTAGGCGAAACAAAAATGGAAATTATTCTCTGGACACGGCTCAGGTGTTCTGCAAAAAATAATAACAACTAAAATAAAACGTTAGTTTGCCATAAGGGTTTTTTAAAGCAAACAAGGTCGACGATCACAACGAAGACGTCGCCAAACAAACGCTTTCGAACAGAACTATGTCTCTGCCCCTGCGTTACACATGCTGGTCAATTTTTCCACGTCTCTATTTGGAATTAATAGAATTCTACAAGTATACTAATTCAAATGCAACAAACTGATTGGTTGAGCTACTCGTATGTTATCAGCTGTTAGTATACAAGTTCGCGCGAGTTCAGAATGTGTGAAGATTAATCATATTATTTTATAATGCAGAAATAATTGGAAATCGTTCAATTGGACGCACTTTAGAGAAAGTTCTACTAAAACAATTAGATTATTCGCTCTCAATTTCTGAGGTGATGGTTGATTAAGCCTGCGGCCTCATCAACTATTCTTGAATCCTTTATTTCTCCTCTGGGAGAATAGGGCCTTGTTGTCCACTGGAGTTAGGCAATTCGTCGTGCTTGATCCAGTGTAGACTGTCCTCAACGAATCTCTGGTTTCTGTAATCAGTAATTTTTTATGGTGCAGGGTGATTAGCCCTGCGACCAACTCCAAAAGGAGAGGTTGGTTTGTTGTAGGGGTTTTCCTTCCCCTTGGCAGCTGCCTTCTGGGCTGACAGGTGCTACCACCTGGGTTTTAGTTTGGAGTTTTCCATCTCCTAGTTGGGCCGCCTTCCACAGCTGTTGAGCCCCACCTGCCCTTTTCGCCTCGCCAGCCTAGTTGTGAGCCAGCTACCCTGACGTAGTTCAGCCGGTGGGTCGACACCGTTGCCCGGGGTGTGGCCGTTGCAGTGCATGCAACTTCGAGGAGCCATACTGATACGTCAGAGCTGGATGCTGCATGTGGACCAGTGCAGTTTAGCCACCCTGAGGGTGCGACCGCCTCCCTGCAAAGGTACTATCACTCACAAACAACCCATACACCCCCTCATCAACTATTACATCAAAGAAATTGAATTGTTAAATGTTTTACAGCACAGCGTACATACCCATGCTAACTGTTGCCATTGACAAAAACACACTAAGGAATGAGTGGTTATCGTTGAACGATCTGTTTGGAAAAAACAATGCAAAATAATTAATTCTTGGAACTACATTAACAGGATGGAAGGATGGGCAAGTGTATCAAGGGAGAGGGGAAAATAAAGCTGGTCTGCGTGAGTGCCCGGTTGAGGCTTCATGTTTCTTCCTACCCTATAGGATTTATCCTTTTTTGGCTTTGGAACAAAATTTTCAGTTTTTTAAAAGACCTAAATCTTTACTTATGACAAACTTTCAAATGTGGAACAGACTTAGGTTCATTGTTATTGAACTTCCATATTACTAGTTAAGAGCATCATGGATTTTTGCAAAAATGCCACCTATGAAGCTTACTGTAGCCATTGTGATGGTGCATCCAGAGAATTTTCTTCCATTAATCTTTCTTGTTTCATTGCCCACACAATAAACATCATCACAAGGCTAATAACAGCTGCATCAGATATGATACCTGTAGAGAAATAAAGAAACAGTAGAAAATTAACAGCTCATCCAAGGCTCAATTTGCATCAGCACTGCAAAAACGATGTGTTGTACATTTTTGCAGTGCTGACTTGATTTGAGCCAGGCAGGACTGTTCATTTAGCCATTTCATGCTTGATTTCAGACTGATAGAGATTTATTTTCTACTGAGCAAATTTTCAAGTGCAGTAAAATAACATACAAATAACAGGGGTTTCTTTGAGGGCCAGCCACTGGGCAAATTAACCAACTGTAAACACGACTTTGTCTGGCTGTTCTAACATCTGACTGACTTCAGTTCACCAAAGAGGGTAGGGTCTTAATGATAGGTTCAAAATCCTGATACCCACAGCACCTGCTCAAACCTTAATAAATCCCATGATAACAAGGCATCAATTTAGTTGCTGAACTACAGTGCCTTCCCTTTGCGCCCTTCCACAGACCTTAGTAGGTTTTAGCAAGTTTCAAGGACTTACAATGTTGGGAAAGTTGTTTTACCTTTTTAATGGGGTCTTCTAGCTAAGGTATGAAGAGGGGGAATTTCTAGGATCAAAAGGTTGGTGCAAAATTGAAGAATTTGTGACACTTTTTATTTTGAATGTAAGGCCATGTTGTGGCCCGGCATCCTAAATCTGATGTGATCACATGTCTATGTGTCCCATCAAACCCAAATGTACTTATGTACATAATTTTCCCATCAACCTCCTTTGACTACAACTGTGGCATAACTGCTTCTTGTCGAGGTTTTCTTCAGTGTTTAAATGCTATTCTAACAAATTTGTCGTAAACACCCCATGGAGGACAGTTTTGCAATCTGTGTAACATGATACATGTACTTGTTTTGTTTGTACAGTTGTAAGTGATTGACACGTGAACCAAGTGATAAGTGGCATGTACAATAGACTTTGATCAGTCCATTTTTGAAGTGAGACATGTGACATCAAGAAATTGATGAAATTGTGTATATAGGGACGGATATAGGAATAAACAAATCAATTCAATTACAAGTCGCAGTTTATGACAGTAACAACAAGTTAAGATAAAATATTGGAACAGGCTAGTCACTAGAACATACATGTAATGAGTCATAATTATCAAACTAGTAAGTTCATGTTGTTGTTTTTTAAAACACTCCAGTAACATTGCAGTGGCTTTAATGTAATGTTTTTCCAATCAAATGTTTACAGTTACCTTCCTCCTTATAAATACAAATAAATAACAGCAAAACTGATAGAGTTACTGCAAATCCTGCAACACTGAAATAAAGTGTTCCAAATTAATAAAGAGTAGCAAACAATGGCATGGCATTAGCAATGTGGCAACAAAATTGTTTACCTTTTAGACAGCTTTCTGATGGGTGTTAATTATTGATTTGACTAACTAATATCTACAGTGTAAGTACTGCCAGCACAGGAGGTAAAAAATGATACTGCAATATGCTACTAGTGGTAAATCTGACATTGGCTATGTTAATTCTAGTCTACATTGCTGAGAATTTGATTTGTTAATATTCAACCAAAATTTTATTAGAAAGTCGTCAAGGCTACCATGCACATTGCATACATTCACACAGTTAGTTGGTAAATTGGTGGGTAAGTCATGGGTTGGTCGGGTTGGGTCAATGGGTCAGTGTCTTCCTTTGATTTTCCAACTCTGAGATGGAGACAGTAGTAATGGTATAAAAATACCTCAAACAGTCGAGATATCAACCAGGACTGACCTAGTATGATAAATCTCTTAAGGCACTCACCAAGTTTCCATATGTGTTGTGTGAATATCTACAAACAGACGGTAACTGAGGAATGTTGATATAAGGTATGAAACTCCTGAGATTGCTAAGATGCAAGACTGAAAGAAAAAAAATCACACATGTGAACTATGGATAAATAGTTTGCAATAAAGTGTGTTTGCATAATCACAAGGGTCATTGGTTCCAATAAGCAAATTTTTTTCTGACATGTATTGTTATTTTGAAAGATGTGTAAAATGTATGTATTTATGTAGAATGGTTTTCTTTCAATACATTAACTTGTAAATATAAAAAAAGAAAGGAAAAATGAATTTCCACTAAAGCAATTCTCTCATACAGATCCAGGCAAGCTTGAATAAGCAATGGAATTTTTGCTCTTCTTGTATGCTTTATCTATGCCACCAAGTTTAGTCAGACCATCCCACTTTCATGGACATAGCTAAGAAAAAATTAGCCAATTCATTAACAAGCCCAGCCAGCTTTTTTGGCCTTAGCAAATTCAAAATTACTTAAGTCTTTGCTTTCTTGTGAGATTTCAGCCAGTGATAAACTTTCTTTCAACTAGTTAAATAAGCCGGCATCCGGCTCATAGCTTTATCGCAGGCTGGCACTTTAAGCTTTTCACAAGAGCTGATATATTCAAAATACCTTATTCAGTAATTTGTGAATAAGGTTTGGCACATGAGAAGAATGCTGTGTGAAATCAGCCGCTCAGCTCCAGTGCTGCATTATATGACAGACCCTGTAGAATTTAGTGTTGTTTGCAGAAAAAAAAAGAACTAAACTAATTCAAACAACACCGTTCTGTCATACTACGATTTTCAGTTGAGTGAGACGCGAACAAAGTTTGGTGACGAGGTTTCAACATAACAACGGCATTGTTTTCAAGGGCAAACTTCTCTGTTACCATTGGTAACAAATTTGCGTTTGTAACTGTCTTGCTCGACAATCTCGATGCTTAAATAAATACAATACAAATATCGTTAGCAACACTTTATTATCATGCTTTCAAATAAAAAAAATATATGATTACACAGAGACAACGATAAAAGAAACAAATTAGAAAATATATTATGCCTTAGCTGTTTTATATCGACGGTAACAGATCTGTGTTGAGAGTTGACATTATGTTCAACCACAGGCGGACCACCCTATGTGTTCGTGGTTAATAATTGTTGACATAAGGTCATGTTGAAATCAATGGCGCATATAGAAGATATATAGAGAAACATTACGTCGGCTTCGATTTACTACAAAATATAAAGTTTACTCTAAATGATTCAATAAAAGTTAAGATGAAATGTTGAATGAGTCTTGTGTCGTGTTGTTTTGCCGCCCCGAGCCCTTTAAGCCGTTATTTTTGCGAGATCATTTAGCGACCGGTAGAAGAGAGAGAGAAGAGAGAACAAGGCAGGCAGCTTTACCGCCGGCGGTCGCGACCTTGTCTAATTCAAGCTGGAACTGACGCTAAACCATCAAAATTCTCACCTTGAAAACACCGGCATCCGATCGACTAGATATTTCTCTGTCCTTGTGCCGAATTAGAGCTCCACACTTCCAATATTTTTCGAGAAAAGCGACCCCGAAGTCTCAAAAGTAGCTTTCTCCATATGATCAGTGCAAAATTCTGCATCAAAGGAATTTGAAACATGCAAATAACAAAAGAAAATTTGACACATCTGTCAAACATCAAACGAACGCCCTTTGATGTTTGCGTTGCATTTGATGTTTGGTTCATCGAAGCCGACGTAATGTTTCTCTATATATCTTATATATGCGCCATTGATTTCAACATGACCTTATGTCAACAATTATTAACCACTAACACATAGGGTGGTCCGCCTGTGGTTCAACATGCGTCACTTTACCTTCATCGTTAGAGTTACTGTTCAACTGAAATTTAATCGTTTTCCAACTCCAGGGATTTTCTAGCATTAAGAATTCCTTCAGCTTAAAATAATATATCTTTCTCAAGTGCAAAATGAATAATTCGTGAACTGAAATGAAGAACATTTGGCGCTTCGTAAAGCTGACAAAAGCTAACACCATTTCGAATCGAAATTTCAAAAAATTAGCCAATCAAAAAATTGCTCAATTAAAACTGACGCCATCTTGGATCGAAATTAGCCAATCAAAAAATTGCCCTGTTTCCCAAGGTCCTCCTTGTATAAAAGAACAATGGCGGTCAGTACCTGTAAGGACAGTTACCAATGGAAACAGAGAAGTTTGCCGTTGACAACAATGCCGTTGTTATGTTGAAACCTCGTCACCAAACTTTGTTTGCGTCTCACTCAACTGGAAATCGTAGTAAATAGTTTTTCAATTAGGTTCAGCACAGGAGTGGAGAAGGGTTTTTGGACCAGGCCTTACATCCTCTCATTTTTTGTTGACATAAATGGGACTCACAATTGATCTCAGGAGCTTTATAGCCCATAAATAATTTAAAGAGGATTTACACTGTTATCATAAGGTTCCATGGGTTCACAAAAATTTTCTGAGATCTCTTTCAACTGCTAAATTGTAAAGAGAGGTAAATTAAATTACCTTAACCACAACTGGCTGTTCATCAATCTGGTTCACAAAAGATTGGCTTAAGAACATCACAACCAAAACAACCTCCACCGCTTCAATAATCAAAAATGCAGATTCTGAAACGTGAAGAAGCTTCTGATAACACCAGACCAGTAAGGATGGAGTTGTATTGAATGGAAGAAGAAGAAGGGCTGCAAACAACAGCAACTGCAGCATAGGCAGCACAGATTTCTGCATGGGCATGAACCAAACACAGGAAAATAAGTCAGTTGGTAATGATCAGTCTGATGCTTAAGGCCTGGCAAAATGAGGAAACTTGTTTCCATCATTGTTTCCTCGTCTTGCCATGGTTCAATGCTGTGAGGAAACATGGAATGTTTCTGCCATAAAGCAGAAGCAAATTTGGCATTTTGGAAACAAAAATTGACACTGGAAACAACGATTCCTTTGTGGCAAAACTGGGAAACATTGGGAAAACATGTGTGTTGTGAGTGTTTCTGGAAACATGCTTCCTTGTTTTGCCAGGCTTTAATATTTTATTCAACCAAGCTCACAAAGCAGTACTGGGAGCAGGCCTAAAAATAACGGCCCCTCAACAGACAATGTCCGGTCAAGATGACAATATGTTCGGACAAAGTTTAGGTTTGCCGGTTGTTTTGACTGGTCACATACATGGCTTTTGAAAAGATAACTGATTTTCAGAGAAAATAAATAACATTAGCATATATTTATTTTTTAGATACAAATTTATTTTTTAAGCGTTAACTTAACGACTTTTCGATTGACTTGTTGCTATCACATCTTACAAGGGCATTAAGAAGCAATCTATTCAAGAAATTGCAGCCAAACCAGTGAAGCAATAGTGGGTCTTTTTATGCCACGCAAACAAAGGCGAACTAACAAACAGCAGAAATGAATGGTAGTTTAAAATTGCTATTTTCAATATTTTGGCCGGTCAGAAACGACAGGTGACTGAGCTAAAATCAGTTTGGCCAGTCAATGACCGAAAACTATTTTGCGCCCCTATCATTCCCAAGATGTTGACAATACAGTTGAGCACAGCAAGGTCCATATGGAAATGACCAAGGGCTTATATTCTCCCCATTTGTACAGTCCCAAGCAAGCTTGAAAATGGTTAATAGTGGGTTTAATTCTTAATTTTAAAATTGAAAAAGAGCTGTAGAATCTTTTCCCAGTCCAACATTTTAGTTTAGGGAATATTGGACCGACAATAAAGCATTTCTGAATTGCTGAGTTAAGTAATTGTTGTCTTGGTTGGGTAAAACAGGGAAACTAAAAGCTTCTCAGTCAGTGACATAGGTACTACATCCATAGAGAATGATACAAACCCCCAATATTGTTATATTCCTCATCATTTATGCCAGTACTGAGTAACTTGTGCTGATCAAATTTGCACTCCCCTTTGGTGCACACCAGCAAAAATTGTCACAGCAACTTTGTTTCCCATTGTTTAACTTTATGCATCAATAAGCGGCTTCCCCCGAGGTGCCACCCCTGGGAACCCAGGGAAATTTGTCCAAATGCTGATTCACCCCAAACCCAACTCCAACAAATTCGCCTGGGTATAAGGCAGAGAAATTCTGACAAATCCCTTCTCCCTGGGTGTAAAGATAAAGACCAATGTTCCATCAGAAAAACGCATACATATATGAATTCCACACATAAAAATGGAGGACACAGGGTTTTCAATTGCTGTGAGTCTTTGGGATGCACATAAAATTCAAGGAATTGGGTACTACCCAGGACTGGACTTCTCAAACTACAAAAGGACCCTCAAGTTTAGGTGGCTGGAGGTCCCATCGTCCCCTCATTTTGTAAAACCTAGTGGGTACTAATAATAGCCCAGTTGTTCAAAGGTGGCTAACGCTATCCACCAGATAAATTGCCATCCAGTGTATAAGTGTCACACAAAACATACTTCGCTACCCACCGGACAGTGATTTATTCAGTGGATAGCGTTACAATATTTACTTACCAAAACGCTTGGAACTGCAGAAAGTAGGCAAGAATGTACACAGAGAAGCAAAGAAAATCTTACTGCGGCTTCAGAGCCATAAAATGAAAAGTACAAAGGCAACGACAAGGCTCCTGTTATCATCAGAATTACGTTGCTTGCTGCAACACAAGAAATACAACCTATCGCCATTTTGGATTTCCCGCCAGACTGCGCGGCATTCTAAGAGCCTTCGCTTCTACTGGTCAGAGAGCAACTTAGGCTAAAGCAAAGACGTCGTGTAGCCGTCGTGTATAAAACATGCCTGATCAAGCGCAAACGCACTGAAATTACGTGGCTGAACTAAAAATAAAACACCAACAAGAAGCTACTTAGTAGCTCGAAACCGGGTGGTTAATGTTTAACCACTCTTTTAGCTAACAAGAAAGCCTAAGGCTTTTAGACGTATACCCAGTAGCGTTTTATTTCCTTTTGTTGCTGTTCAACAAGAAGTGCGTTATGTTGAAGCGTGACATGCGATATACGATACTCGGCCATCAGTATTAAAGGTCAAAGGCACTTTGATCGCTTTTGAAGACTTTGAAGGTAGAGATATCAGAGTTGTTTTCGTTCTTCTTTTAAAACGCATAATATATAACTTGACTCTTTCAATTATATGTCGTTCTGGTCATTTCTAACTGAGCAGCAATTCTATTTTGCTCTGTGGTCTAAGCGATGATTTGTTGTTGAGTTAAACACACGGAAAACGCGTATAACGCACGTAATTTTAATCCCTCAAGTGGCAAGTAATTTAAAACATTTCCTCCGTCCCATTCTCCTTCCTCCACTGAGGCAATTTCAAGTGGGTGATGAAAGATGACCTGTTTTAAGCCAATCAACATGCGTGACCTTCAATGCCCTACCGACAAAAAAACTAAAAAAAAAAAAAACCGAAGGTAGATTATGAACCGGGGGGCACCAGACCCCCACCCGGTTAATTAGATACAAATTTTGTTTTTGTTTTTCATAGTAGAAGACCTTTTATAAACGACCGTAAACTAGGAGTTTCAATGCGATTGTTGGCCTTAGAGTCCTTAGACTTAGAGCTGGAAGAAAATACTAACAGTACAATTGTTGAAACATCCAGGGTTAATAGCTCAGGGTTATAAGCTAAGTGTTATAGCTCAAACATCACGCAATTTGGAGGAAATTTATGATTGTGAAAAAAAATTTAGGAATCGTTCATAAACCTTAGCTTATCAAAAAATAGCTTCGTGACAGCAGGAAAAGAAAACGGAAAGAATACTACTTGTGGAAAAACGCTTGCATTGCCTACTATCCACTGAGAATTTCCGGAAACTATCAGATATTGTTTTTCTCAAAAAAGTCACAGACTCTCCTTTGTTGTCTTTTGGTTGTTATTTTGTTGTCATTTAGTTGTGATAAGACACTGATAAGAAGGTTTCCAGCCTCACGTGAAAACTATTTACCAAATAAAATGTTTCGGTTCCCATCGCGTCAAGCAGTTCGTGGAGGGGATGTGTACTATTAGTAGTTATTTATCCCATAATAGCCTATCTTTGGTTCTAATTACTTTAGTTATGGGTGTATATTTAACAATTATTCCACGAGCGCGCGTTGGATAAGAGATAGTAGATAGCAGGGCGCTCTGGCTAAGCCTACCAGAAATGCACGCAAAAAAATAGGCTGTCGAATTTTCGACTTGCTTTAACGGCTGTCGTCTGTCATTTGCAGACTTTCACTCCGGTTAGCCTGAATAACACTTCGGTTAGCATGTTTACGGTTTATAGCTGTCAATGATGGTAATGGTAACACGATATATACTCTTGGTTTGCAGTCCTTGTGTCAACTCACGAATAAACTTGCGTATTAACTTAGTGTAAGAGAGGTCAAGAGAGTAACCGCAGATCTGTAATTGTTTCTCTTTTTTGTTGTCTTCAACTTCTTCTGACGTTCGCTGACTTCTAACTACTGACTAATGCGCTGAAAGGCTGCAAATTACAGTCGGTCATCGGACAATTTTCCGGTAAATATGAAGTTTTGACAGGCGGAAGCTAAGCCTGGTCGGTCTCTCTCACCGGGCATCTTTCCTTCAAATGAAAAAAAATTCTTGAAGTTTGTGGCGAAATATGAAACAAGTTTAGTTTATTATGATTCCACAATACTACGCAAAATGTTTTGTTATCAGATTCGTTTTATTCCGTTCTGGGAATAATTTTATCACGCGCAATGCGTCGTCTCAAATGTCACGTTGAATTGTCCAATTTTCTAATTTAGCGGAAGTAACACATAACACATTATTCGTGGTGACAACACGCAAGCATATTCCCGGGCTTATAACATTCAAAATGAACTTACAAAAATTTCCAGGTCACAGAGTCTAACAATTTTACGAGTTACAAAATTCTTGGTTTTCACGTGACGTCATCAAAATTGGAAAATCCAGAATTTTTCTTCTTTTTTTTTTCCTTCTTTTAAAAAAGTCACCAATGAGCCTGAGGCTCGTTTAAAAGTGAATCGCGAGTTTCATGACTTTTTACCCTTCACTGGCCATTAGACGTCCTCAACATATATCTTACTGAATGTTTTCAGCTCGTTAGCATCCGCCGTCTTTAAGATATAACATTTTGAATTTCGGAGTTTTGCGCCACACGACATCAGAATGGCCGCCTGAAGACTGTCACGTATACTTAAAAAAAAATGCTTCATCCTGTGTTTTTTATCGATCTGAACAATTGAGGTTTTACAAGAAGTGTTTATGTAAGTGATTACCTATTCACGAAGGTGAACTGATCGACCGCTTTTTATAGAAGAAGTGAATGCCAGATGTTTTCATTCATTTCCGGCGGCCATCTTGGTGCCCCTTCACACGGACTCCAGCATGGAATTTCCATACTGTTCTCTCTAAAATTTCGTGAAACATTTTAACGAATAACTCGAGTACGGAATACCGTACAGACCTGAGACTTTGACACGTAGACTATCTAGTAATTTTCTACAACCTGTAATATTCTTAATTTTTTGACTCAAAAGATTTGGATTTATTTCTTGTAGCGCGTGACAGTATCGTTACTTGCGTGACAGTGAAAACCAGCAATATGGCACATTCAAAGATTCGAGAAAACAACTTTTTATTCTTATTCAACGAACCACTTTTTGGATCAAATAAACTGACAGTTTGTTACTGAAACGAATTGCCTTGTATTGCATGACAAATTTTACGCCTTTGTTTATTACTCCTTGTAAGATGTATACGATTTCTACTTGTTTTCACGACGTTCAGTCGCTCAATAAGATAAGAAACTCTTCGTCTTGGATGATACGCCTGTTATCAATGCTTTCCATGTCATTTTCGGTATCATTTCAATTTCAGGTACACGTTTCAGCTATTTCCATGAGCAACAGATGTTTCTTGTGATCACAGTGCGACGGCTATTTTTATCCTTTGTGGCTCCTTTGCGAGTGTTCCGGCAATCCTTTGCGAGCATTAGGGCAATCCTTTGCGAGCCGCTTTGATTAAAATCGAGATTTTTTCACGTACCGTTCACTGAATGCACACGTTTAACCTACCTTCGCGGGGATAGCCTGTTCCAGGCGTTCGGTTAGTTGGGAAGCGCGAAAAACGGCGAGCGAAAAAAAAAAATAAGGGGAAGAGGCGGGTTTCTTGCGCCGCTTCCCAACTAACCGAACGCCTGGAACAGGCTATCGCGGGGACTTCTAAGGTGCCTCCTCAGCTTCCGCGGTGTGCTATTCTCACTGGGAGCCCTCAAGCGCAAACGCCCCTAATTCCTTTGGGATATCTCTTGTTTACTACTGTGCATAATTTTGGCTAGTTCGGTATCAGGCCTGTTTTATCATGTTTTTCCCTCTCTTCGTTTAAACGGAAGCCAGACATCAGATCGTCGCTTGGTGCTGCTCGGCCGCCATCGCTGCGCCCTGTTTTACTTCTTGTCGGCATGTCGTTCGCCTTTGCTTTACGTTAGTTCTCGTTTATTCCTTTAGTGGCATGGTTCCCCGGGCGTGTTCTTTGCGGTGATGCAGTCAGAAAACGCGAATTGCTTTGGAGTCGGTTGCGAGTCGTTTTGGCTTTCGTGTCCGTGTAGTCATTTTACCTTTGCGTCGGTGTTGGACTTCTACTTGCACCTATTTACATCCGTGGTCGTCCGTCTGTGTTACTACGCGTCTGTGTACCGGTTTTATCTTCGCGTCTGTGCTACAAGGTTAGTTTACAAGTTTTAGTTTTCCGCCTGTGTGTCAAGTTTAGTTTTCTTGTTCGTGTACACATTTAGTCTTCGCGTCTGTGTGACAAGTTTAGTTTTCCGTCTGTGTGGCAAGTCTGTGACAAATTTAATTTTTCCAGTTCAAGTTCAGTTTTCCGTCTGTGTGACAAATTTAGTTTTCCAGTCTGTGTGACACATTTAGTTTTCGCGTCTGTGTGACAAGCTTAGCTTTCCGTCTGTGTGACAAGTCTGTGTGACAAAATTAGTTTTTCCAGTCTGTGTGACACATTTAGTTTTCGCGTCTGTGTGACAAGTTTAGTTTTCCGTCTGTGTGACAAGTCTGTGTGACAAATTTAGTTTTCCAGTCTGTGGGACACATTTAGTTTTCGCGTCTGTGTGACAAGCTTAGTTTTCCGTCTGTGTGACAAGTCTGTGTGACAAAATTAGTTTTTCCAGTCTGTGTGACAAGTCTGTGTGACAAATTTAGTTTTCCAGTCTGTGTGACACATTTAGTTTTCGCGTCTGTGTGGCAAGTTTTATTTAGCTTTCCGTCTGTGTGACAAGTCTGTGACAAAGTTAGTTTTCTTGTCTGTGTGACACATTTAGTTTTCGCGTCTATGTGACAAGTTTTAGTTTTCCGTCGGTGTGACAGATTTTAGTTTTCCGTCTGTTTGACAAGTTTAGTTTTCGCGTCTGTGTGACAAGTCTGTGTGACAAGTTTAAGACAAGTTTGTGTGACAAATTTAGTTTTCACGTCTGTGTGACAAATTTGGTTTTCCAGTCTGTGTGGCACATTTAGTTTTCGCGTCTGTGTGACGATACAAGTTTAGTTTTGGCGTCTGTGTGGCGCATTTGGTTTTGGCGTTTGTGTTACAGCTTAGTTTTTCGTTCGTGTTACGAATTCTTATTTTTCCTAGCTTTTGGACGAAGTTGACCGCTGGTATGCCTTGATGGGGTCTTCTTATACCCTTATTGCTCTGTCCCTGGACGGGGTATTTCGAGGCTGTTTCGCGGTTGACTTTTCCCCGTTTTCAGCTGTAACTTTGCATAGTTTTTTTTGCCGTTTTCTTCCATCTTCCCTTGTGAGCCTAGCCCTGGTAGAGACCAACTCGTTATGTTTTTATGCTAGTTTAGGAACTGCCTTATACTTTAAACTTTTGGAAAGGGGAAAAGTCACGCGTCGCAGGCCTCTTTCGAACCCCTCTTTTCGTGTCTGTGTGACGAGTTTAGTTTTCGCCTCTGTGGGGCAAGTATTAGTTTCCCCGTCGGCTGTGTGGCAATTTACATTTCTCGCGTCTGTGTGACGAGCTGCAGCTTTTACGTCTGTGTGACAAGTTTTAGTTTTTCGCCTCTTGCTTACAAGCTTTAGTTTCCCCGTCTGTGTGAGAAGTTTTAGTTTCTCGTCTGTGTTACAAATATAGGTTTCCTGTTTTATTTTTCACGTCTGTGTGACAAGTTTTAGTTTCTCGCATCTGTGTGACAAGTTAGTTTCCCTGGCGACAAGTTTAGTTTCCGCGCCTGTGCGTCAAGTTTTTGTTTTCGCGTCTATGTGGCGCATTTGGTTTTGTCGTTTGTGCTTCATCTAAGTTTTTCATTCGTGTTACGAGTTCTTTTTTTTTTCTAGCTTGTGGGTCGAAGTTGACCGCTGGTATGCCTCGGAGGGGTCTTCTCTAGCCTGCGTAGCTGGCGGTATTTTTGGGTTATAAAGCGCGTACAAGCAAGCGGCGTTGTCGCGGCTTCGCCGCTCGCTTGTACGCGCTTTATAACCCCAAAATACCGCCAGCTACGCAGGCTAGGTCTTCTCATACCCTTAATTACTCTGTCCCTGGACGGGGTATTTCGAGGCTGCTTCGCGGTTGGCTTTTCCCCGTTTCAGCTGTATCTTGGCTCAGTTATTTGTCGTTTTCTTCCATTGTGGGCCTAGCCCTGGTAGAGGCCAAATCATTATGCTTTTACGCCAGTTTAGGAGCCACTTTATATTTTAAATTTTGGAAAGGGGAAAAGGCACGCGTCGCAGGCCTCTTTCTTACCCCTCTTATCGTGTCTGTGTGACGAGTTTAGTTTTTGCGTCCGTGTGGCAAGTTTTAGTTTTCTCGTCTGTGTGGCAATTTTTCTTTTTGCGTCTGTGTGACGAGCTGTAGCTTTTACGTCTGTGTGACAAGTTTTAGTTTTCGCCTCTTGTTGACAAGTTTTAGTCTCCCTGTCTGTATGACAACTTCTCGCATTTGTGTGACAGATTTGGTTTTTTCACGTCCATGTTACAAGTTTTTCTGTGTCCTCAGTTTCTGTATTTGTGTGACAGGTTTCAGTTTTCGCGTGTCTGTCTTTCAAGTTTTATTTAGCATCTCTGGGCTTAATTTTTTGCTTATCTTTTTCCCGTTATACTGGAATTGTTTTTAATTGTAAGCAAAAAATTCGTTTTTTCCGTTTTGGGGAGAGTTGCATGTTTTCTGTACGTGTTTGCTAGGTTTGGGCTATACGTCTGCCATTTTGCTTCCGAGAAGTAGCCGCCGTAGGGCTCGCCTCTTCCCATATCTTATCCCTACCTGGGGCGTTTGGGAGTGGGGGCTCCCAGTGGGAATTTATTACGATGGCTTTCCTTTGTGTTTTAGCTCCCGCTCCTTTCCGCCTCCGGGCTCGCCTCTTCCCATATCTTATCCCTACCTGGGGCGTTTGGGAGTGGGGGCTCCCAGTGGGAATTTATTACTGTTCTAGCTGAAAACTTGGACACAAAATCGCATTATTTGCAGCTTTTAAGAGCTTGTAACATCACAGTCAACGGTCATCTCTCATCTTTATTATTTACTACAAGGATAATCTTGATTCAATTCCATCATCCCCTAATATCCTTGAAACATTTTAGAGGAATCGATGTTTAAAATATAGCGAATTAAAGCTTTACAAGATAGCACCCCGTCAAGAAATTTGGCTAATGAATTTATTAACGAGCAAGGGTCCTGCGCGACCTTAAGTTCGCGCAAGACCCTTGAAATCATTACGTATGTATTTTTTTAAAGAGTATGCACGAACTGCGACGAGCAAAGCCGACAGCAAACGAAATATTCATGAGAATATAGTTCATTGTATAAGTAATTACACGTTATTGTTCTCAGCTTTGCGCCCGTGCGCTGGACCATAGCGAATTATCATAATTAGATTCATAGCTTCCAATATATCGCACGTTGCTGTAAACTGATTGACTCGGAAGGTCTTCGGAAGCCTCAAAACCTGCAATTTTGTGTCCAAGTTTTCGCTGCCGATATAGAATTGCAGGAGTTGATTCGCGAGGAACTGGTGTATTCTGTTGTGTTATGACAGAAGTGAATTTTGAAATTTCCTTTTCAAAAATAATATAGCACGATTCAAAGTTTAGATTTCACACTTTTACTCTCTTAGAAGCAAATACAGTCGAACCCTGCTATTTCGAACTCGGTAAATTCGAAGTCTCCGTTATTTCGAACTTAGATCGAATTCCCTTGGATTTTAAATATTCGCTTCTAAATCAAGGTCATTTTTCTATCTTTGTTCGATGCTAATCAGTAGTGATCATTATATCCTTGATTTCGCATTTCTAGATAAATCGAGAAAAAACTTGCTACTTTCTTAGAAAATTTGAAATGTTAATGAGCAAATTGATATAAAAATTGTCGGTGTTCGATGTGAATGAAATATTTGACAGCGACTCGAAAATGCCTATTTTTTCTAATTGTTGAGACGTTGCGGCGAGCCCGAAAGGGCAAAATATTTAATGGCTCCTAACGCGGCCAGAAAATCATTTTGAATCAAACCAAATCTGTTTTAGTTCTAGTCTCGGTAAAGTCTTTCAGTTGACAGAGTTTCGGGCAAAATTATTTTTTGACGCGAATTTGAGTGGGTGTTTTCAAAAAGACAGCCTCTTAAGTCCCGTATTAAGAGTGTCTCTTTTATTATACAATGAAGTATAATATATCATATCGTCCACATTACCTTGTACCTATATCAAATTTACTTTGGAACTTGAAGAAAACCAAGAGATCCCATTCTTAGATGTCCCAATCAAACGCCATCAAAATACCTTCTCTATAACAGTACCTCGTCTTTACACCAAGTGGAGTTCTTTCACACCACGAAAGTACAAAAATTAATAAAGTCGTTTATAAAGTCTTCTTAGGGTTTAGACTTTGGGGTGGATCTAGGGCTTTCCACAAGTTGCTCGAGATTTCCCAAAAAGTTGCCCGTAATTTCTCAAAAAGTTGCTCAAAAGTTGCTCCAAAAATCCAAAAAAGTTGCTTCTGATAATAAAAGTTGCTCCAAAGTTGCTCCAAAAAATCCAAAACGCTGCTTCTAATCAAGAGAATTTCTCAGTTTTATGCAATTTCTCAGCAAAAGAAGTATCTAAATAACATATTAAGGGAAAAATTTTTTAAATAACAAGGATTTCTTTAACTGAGAAAAATCGTGAAGATATCAATGACGTCATGTTTGCTGACGAGATTTGTAATGTTTTAATGCAAAATGAGCCGAAAGTTGAAATGTCTTCAGATGTTCCCCGAAAGTCTTCGGCAAACTTCGTAAATCTTCGGAAACGTTCGTATTGCCTTTGAACAACACTCGGATAATCTTCGGAGATCTTCGGTCTACAAATTGCTCAAAATGCAACAAGTTGCTCGAGAGGAAAAAAGTTGCTCGAAGGTGAAAAAGTTGCTCGAATCATGAAAAGTTGCCAAAAAGTTGCCGAGCAACTTGTGGAAAGCCCTATCCTCCCCCGTATAAAACTTTGTGTCCCCCCCCCCCCCGTCCAACTGGAGAATTTATTTTCCAAGGGGCAAGGAGGGCCTGATCGCAAATAAACTTCAGCACTATTAATTTCTAACTGTAGTTAGTAGAAACTCAGCTGTGTTCTATTGGAAATCCGCGAATCTGATTGGTTCTCCCACTATTTTCTATTTTAACAATAGAGTGTTTCTGTCGAGGAACTATCGGCTGATAGTTGCCCCGCGAAAATTTGATGTTCTTAAAATAAATATTAGCCCGAGAAGCGAAGCTTCGAGGGCAAATATGCTAGTTTTAAGAACATCAAATTTCCAAGGGGCAACTGTCTTTATTGTTCGCCACTAAATTTTCTTCCGCGCGCACATACAAAAACAAGCATCGTGAATTATTTTTACTTTTGAGGATAAAAAACTCAATTGAAAGCCGAAATTTAACAAACGAAACAAAACCAGAGGAGAAACCCACTAAATGCAGTGAATTTGGTTTGGTTTTTTTGTCTGCAGGCAGCTTGTTTACAAAAAACAGTCACGGGCGGGCACTATCGATCCGGGCATTTTTCACGGGAGGGCACTATGGGCTGATAGTGCCCTCCGGCTCGCGGGCACTATCGCGTCACGTGTTCAATTTAAACCAATCAGAATCGGAGAAAATTTAGTGGTGAACTATAATCGCCGATAGAAAACAGTCGCGCGCGCGAGTAGCTTTAAATTTTCTTAATTTTTGTCTTCAAAGTGCACAATATTGTAGGGTTTGGACTACAATCCTTTAGAGTTTCTACTAAAACAATTAGACTACTCGCCCTCGTTTTCTATGAGCAATAGTCAACTCGGCTGCGCCTCGTTGACTATTTGCTCATAGAAAACTCGGGCTCGTAGTCTAATTGTTAAGTAACGTTTTCCTCTTGCAGAATTTCAAATTTCATTCAGAAGTCAAACGACAAGAGGATCAAACCACAGTTCAGAGTTATTGCATTGTGCAGCAAAAAAATCCCGCGCATGATGAATACGTCAAGTCGTATGAAGTTTCTTTGGCTCCTCGCCTTTCTAGCTGTCATCCTGTTCATCTTAGCAGCTATGTTATATACCAACGACATTACGCTTTTCAAACGTCAAGTGATGTATAAAGATTCACCTAAGCTGGTCACTGATTTAAGACGTTTAGCAGTGGAACTTTCCGAGACACAACGCAGTTTAATACTATCCTCAGCCCATTATCACCGCGTTGGAAATCATATTGAATTTTTACATTACATAATAAGAGCTTTAGATGGAAAAGCAGTAATGCAGAATAAAAGTTCTCTTGCAAGTAATTCGTCCTGCTCTACACCAAAGAAGCAAGTGGTTTGTCCAGAGACGTTTGTGGGAAAGGATTTATACTACGGTTTTCCTTTGTACAGAAAAGGTTTTGAGCGAGTAAATTGCACAGAATTTGTTCCCATTAATCAACTGGTGACGATTCTTGTTCATTTACCGGATGAGTTGTTATCCAAAGAACAATATCAAATTTTTGAAGGCATTGAGAAGTATTACCCCAATATTCATGTAATATTGGCATCGACAGGCGTAACAAAACTAACGTTAAATTTAAAGAACGTCGTCTTCAAAGACCTGGCACATGGAGAAACATGGTCCAAGTTACTGGATGTGGTGACCACGCCCTATGTACTCTTTGCCCTGGATATTACGCACTTTACTCATGACGTAAATCTTGAGCGCCTCGTGCGCGTGCTTAGTCTGAATCAGGACACAATTATTGCTGGGGGGAGCCACAGAAATCTCCGGGGGGAGTGGGACAAAGGCTGTCTTCAGTTAATGTTCAGAAACTGGACTGCATATTTCAGGGGCGGGTATTACCGCTCGTTTGCTGATTGTATCGTGTGTGATGTGCTTTCCGGTCCGTTTATGGCCAAAACCAAAGAGCTCAAGCAAGTTGGAATTGACGAAAAGTAAGTGTAAATTGTGGTATTTCCCAATTTGTGTTTCCATAGCTCTATCAATCGCTCTCTGCTCCATCAAGTTAAATTTTATTTTTAAAATCGCACACAAACATACGTTGAGTTCTTCACACTCTCTGTACTATCTGAGCATCAGAGTATTAGGGACCTCAAGCAATCATGATGGCGACTAATAGCCTGCATCATATGTAAGCACGGAATTTATTCTCCCAGTATGGCCCCGAGCTAGTGAAAGGTAATAAGGATTTTATAAATGGCTACCTTTGCTGCATTGTTACCTTCGTTTTACCCGGTTAAATTTTTGAGTCGCACTTTTTGGCGGGAAAAGTTTCATCAATTTATTTGATTTTTTGCATCCTACATAAAAAAATGTTCGAATTTAAGGTGGCTCGTAATGGTTTATATATTCCCATCTTTGGCATTCTATCACAGCTATACTAATAATGTTGAGGTTAAGCTTTTAGTACAACTTTGTAAAGGTTTTACCAATGAACAAATTTAAGCCACGTGACACCAAAAATTGTTGCATAGCAACGACCAAAGTAAACAAAGATAAGATACCTTATTTTTTGACCTTTTGAGGCTAAAATCTTTAAAACTAGACGGTGAAAGTTTTAGTTTTTCATATATTTTTGTCTAATGGATAAAACAATCTAACAATTTTTAAAAAAATTCTGTAGGTTGGGTTCAGCGCCACCTTAAATTTATGAAAAAGAACGTAGCTCCGAATCCTGCCTAAAATATTTAATTTTACCTTGCAAGCGTAGTAAAATTTTGCTTCTTTTTGCGCTGTCTGTGTTTACTGTAGGTTTCTGATTACTCGCATTCTTTTTGAAAAGGCTTTGGGCAACATAATACCTTCAAATGACCGATAGTCTGGCTTAACTGTCCCGCTATTTGTGCGTCAGTTGATATGAATGCATAAGCGTAGCATTTTAAGATAAAAATTGACCAGCATTTTTGCAGGGAGTTGCATGGTCAGGATTTGTCGTGAAACTTTCATATACTGTACAATACTTAAAAGCTGTAAGGCTTATTTGCTAAAGTTTTGGAGAAATCTGTGGTCGGATTTAAAAGTTATAGACATTTTTTTGTAAACACTTGATTTTGAAAATATGCTCAAATCTCAAAAGATTTTATTCCGAATGAAAAACGAATGCCATTTTCCGTAAATTCGAACATTTTTCATTCAGGGCGCAAAAAGGGCGATTCCAAAATGCAGCCATCACGTAAATTAGGTTCGGGCCACCTTAATGACTCGCCCCAAGGAAAACAGTGAGTTTTGTTTCCCTCGGAACATTGATGGTCGAGGGGAAACAAAACTCGCTGTTTTCCTTGGGGCGAGTCATTAAGTTTTTTGTTATACTCTCCACCTGAAAATATACGTTCTGTTGTCTTTATTGTTGAAAACTAAATTTTCCCTCGATTGAAAAAGACATTAATTTATTCAATGAAATTGTCCACACTGTACGATACTTTCAGCTTTCGAATTTGCATTGAGCTATATCCTTCTTTGAGTCGAATGAATTTTTTGCTTGTACAGATATTTTTTTACATTTCAACTGATGATTCTCGAGAAGGAACAAAACAACAAATAAAAACTTGGCCAATCAAATCAACCGTTTTAAGCTCTCTTATAACAAAGAGATTTAAAAAGGTTGGTTTGGCTGGCTATTCAAATCATATCCCTTTGTTAAAATCTAGCTAATCAAAATCATATTGACGAAATAATACTTCGTATTTTGTTCCCTAGGCTCCCTTTTGGTGTCTTCCAGGACTTGTTCTAGCGTTTAAAACTCAACCGTCCGAAAAAGTTGTTGTCAGTTGTCCAGACGTCATGTTCAACACTTACGAGCGGGAAATCCCGGACCACAAATACGCCGCCCTGGCTAAAAAGTGGGACGTGAAAAAATGGGTCGATTCTAATGACAGAGTCCGCTGGTATGGTTGCAGGCGCGGTTACAATCACACAAGCAAAAGCCATTGTAGCAGAAACACAGGTCTGGCTGTCCCTCCATGTGATTTGGAGAACCTTGCAGATATGATCAAGTTCGTCACGAAAACATGCGAAGAAACTGGGGTGTATTGCGAGATAAAAGACGGAACATTAGTAGGTAATTTTTTTTATTGGATTAACATGAAGCGACAAGCTTTTCTTTTCTACTTACAACGTAGAAAGTCACCGTATCAAGTTGTTTTGTTGTTGAGCCGGAAAGCGGTGAGCGGGAAGCGGGGAGGGAAGCAGGCATTGACGGGGGAGTTCACAGAAAATACCTACCCGAACAGGGGCTTTTGACTATTTAGCAGTCTTTTCTAAGAAAAGTATACTGAACTTTAATGACACTTTTGACCAGTCTCAGAAAAGTCTTAGAAAAATTCAAATGCCGACTCCCTTCTCGTTTCTGACGCAAGTAAATAGTTCTGAGTCAAGAGGGATGTTAAGGAGGCTCGATGTAGTTTTTTTAGCCGAAGGGTGCTTGTTTTGAAAACTAAAATTATCTGGGAAGCCATTGTTCGATTTTTACCAAAATACACCATAATGATCAAATATGACCAAATTTTAATTTTTTACCCGTCACTTAATCACAAAGGTTACCATAGCAACCATTGACGTTTTCTTTTGTTCTCAAACAAGCTTGATTTTCTCGAAATCTAGATTGACTCTTGGTATTCATTTTTTGATATGTTCAAGTATAGTAGATTGACTACCTGTACACAAAATTTTAGAAAATTCTGAAAGAGCGTTTTTGAGTAAATCAAGAATAAAGTTTTTGTTATTTCTTATAATTTCCTACAATTGGCAGTCGATATATTTTAACAAATTAAAGCAAAAACTCTTTCGCCTTTAGTTAATGGTTTTAGATGGTGTAAGTATTTATATTTCAGTAAGAGTAAATGCGCTCAAATAATACAAAACAATTTAAAAGCGCCTATTTTATATTAAAACAGGGTTTTTCTGAAAATGTCATTCTTCATTTACTTGAAAACGCTCTTACAAATTTTTCTAAAATTTCGTCAACAGTTAGTCAATCTACTAAACTTAAACATATCAAAAAATAAACACCAAGAGTCAATCTAGATTTCGAGAAAATCAAGCTTGTTTGAGAACAAAAGAAAACGTCAATCGTTGCTATGGTAACCCTTGTGGCTAAGTGATGGGTAAAAAATTAAAATTTGGTCATATTTGATCATTATGGTGTATTTTGGCAAAAATCGAGCATTGGCTTCCTAGATAATTTTTATTTTCAAAACAACCACCCATCGGCTAAAGAAACTACATCGAGCCTCCTTAATACAAGCTTATTATGCTGAATTTACTCTTTTTAGGCGCCGTCAAATTCAATAAAGTCTTGCCATGGGAAGACGACGCTGATATCCACATTTTATCACACAACTTCACGGCCTATGAACAGCTGCTCCGTCCTAAACTTCTAGCAGCTAACTTTACCGTCGAAGAAAACTGGAAACCATTTTGCTGCAAGCAAGGGCGGCCGTATAACGGTTCGTTTTCGGTAAAAAGAGATGGCTGGAGAATAGACATGTATGGTGCATACATGATGGATTCCGAGTTACTTGTAGCAAGCGGTCAGCAACCAACACGAGTGCAGATTGCTGGCCAATGGGTGATAGCAGCACGTAATCCGGGACTTTATGCACGCAATCATTATGGGTCTAATTTGTACCGCCATGCAGAGCACTGGAGGGCCGCAGGTCTTGGGACACCATGGGCCTTTTACAAGCCAGGCTCCTTCTCTAAGTGTCCCATGCCAGGTCACTCGGCGTGTCTTGACCAGTTTCCCGCAGATGGTATTGAACCTGTAGTCTATCCCCTTAATAATTAAAACCATTACGCAAGATTCATTATAGTAGTCCTTAAGAAAGAGGAGAGGCTGAGCAAACCACGACAACGGCAACGTCGCCAAACACAAGACCAAAAGCTGAGCTAACGCGTTAAAAATCTTTAAACAGTCCTTTGCCTTTCTCTGCAAAGAGAACATGAACTAACTACACAGCGATTTTATATATTTAATTTGTTTTTGCAAATTTAACACTGTCTTACATATTTAGCTTTTGGGTTGCTTTACCTACGATAGACAAACAGATTCAATTTAGAATAACCCGAGCTTCGTCGCCAAACAAAATAAATTTTCAATCGACGTTGTTCTCGGCGACTGATTCGTCAACAAATCAAATCGCTGTTGCAGTAATTTCTTTTCCTGAATAAAACACAGTAGTAGATCACAAATGATTTTTTTTTCCAATAAGCGGGGTCTAACTGGTTAGAACCCGCTAATTTGAACTCGGTAAGGTTATTTTAAATTCCCCGTTATTTTGAGCTAAAACCTATTTCCCTTGGATTTGCCCTTCAGTCATTTACTATATGCTATTTCGAATTCCCACTAGTTCGAACAATTTTTTTGTTTTCCCTGACGGTTCGAAAAAGCTTCTGCGGTCATGTCATAAATGATTACTTGTTACCTTTTTGAAACTTTTACAACATCAAGTGCAATCTGCTAGCGAAAGTTAGGGGTGGTTCATGGTAGTACTGCGGCATCTTTCTTTGACAGCAAAGAGTTTAAGGAAGACATTCGCGGGGAATGAGTTTGTTACCCAACCCCTCAGGTGTAACAACTCCCTTGGACTGTTGCCTGCTTATTGCCGTACAATTTATTTATTAAAGTATAGCTTCATCAAGAGAATTGTATGTAAACAGCGTTCCTAAGATATCATCGCGCTTTTAAAGGTTTCATCAAACAGATTTAAAAGAAAATCTAAGTTTATTGTTTATTTATTTTAAAGAAATATAAAAGGCTAGACAATGCGAAATGGAGACATTAAAACCCTTGGGAAGCTGTAGCGTCATTGTTCTGATCAATAAAAGTCATTTTTCTACGCCATTTTTCAAGTCATTTTCAAAATTACATTCAGAAACCTTACAAATTAGAGTTTTTTTAAGGTTAAAAAAGCGAAAAAGTAAAAAAAAAAAAACAAGGATATTATGAACACACTTTCCTTTACGTCTTCTCCCTTCGGTTGTCATTAGTTTGACAGAGGAGGCATTCATGTTCAGTTCTTAACCTCCATTTACACACCGCACAGTAATTCTTGCACAATTCAAGGATATAACTCCTTTACTACATTTCACACAGCATATGCTCAGTTTTAAACCACATCTCACTCTTGCCTCTACGTCGATGCTCTAGTAATTCCAACTTGCTTTGTAGCAGACCATAGCATAGTTCTTATACATTTAAAGCTAGGCTCCTTTTGTTATATTCCAGTCTTCAAAACGCCTTGGATTGCATGGTATTGGTTTAAGACCATCCTTGTGTTCTCGCCCTTCTGCAAGTGCCACACAGACTTGGCAGTACATTTGGTACTTTGGCATCCAGTAGTCTCCAATAGCAGTTCCAGTAATATCTCCATATCCTTTCCACTTCCACTCTAGATATTTATTGTACTCAGTCTCATTAGTACTAAGATATTTCAGGTAATCTGCAAGAAGTTGTGGAGACTTAAAATCACGGACTTTGATGACTGAGTGATTAAGATATGGACCAGGCAGAAACTCATCAAGTTTGCTTGTAGCCATCACTACGGGAACTGAGCCAGCTTCCCATGCATGGTGTAGTTGAGCGTCAACAAAATAATCACAGTCTTGGTTAAAAAACACCAAGGTGAACTTGTATTGTCTGGCAAGTACAGATTTGGCATCTCTGAAATCTTTGCCTTTATCTTTACCATACCTACCAACCAGACCTTGTTTGTTCCTAAGACAGGCTCCATAAGAATCAACCTGTACAAATTTCATCAACTGCCTCATGTATTCCGTCCGCACCGGCTCACAATTTGACAATGCTGCCATGATGAGCCCAGTTTTGTTCTTAAAAGGAACTGGTGGTGTTAAATTCGGCAACAAAACTGAAGGATCAGGGAAGTCTGAATCCAAGCGATAACTTTTCAGCAAGTTGAATTTGGACATAAACGCAGCATCCTTTAATATTGGTGTGTGAATCGGGTTTTCTCGTATTTGCAGAATCCATGGCTTAGATTCTATGGGAGGATACGGCCTTGGATCTCTAGCATGGACAACAAAGCCATCTGCCTCTTTTGCTCGGGATATATCACTTGTTAGCTCACATGGTACTGGGCATTCACCTTTCGGCCATGTTAAATGTAGATCTAGCCGTCTGCCAAAAAACGTCGACCAATAAACAACAAGCCAAGTCTTTGTCTGGTTCTCGTATTTAAAGCTGCCTTTTTCTCTTTGTATCGTACTCGTGGCAGGTTTTTTAACCAATGAAATTTTATCTGAAAAGTTCACCTCGAGTAACCATAAAAGCACTGCCAAGAGTATAACACAAGGGAGAAACCTTATAGCGACCTCTTTTCCTGCCATTTATTATACTGCATATACGTGTCTGTCTCCTTATGTACCTGTTAAAATAACATGTTCATATTAGTCACATGGAGAATAATGAGTAGCACAGAGTCAGTTAACACGCTTGTGGACCATTCTCGTCCACAGAGCCGTCTGTCCCTTTTAGCCAGCGGGCCATACATTGACACAAGAAAAGGTGGTTCTGGGTACAAATGATTGGCTAGATTTTAACAATGGGAATGTGCTATCCAACCAATCAAATCAACTGTTTTAAATTCTTTTGTTAAAAACTAGCCAATCAAATCATGTGTCCCCAGTGCCATCTTTTCCTCGTACTAAGACCCCGCCGGTTAGGGGCAGGCGGCTCTGTGGTAGTGATGGCTCATTTTTTACACCACACAAGGCTAGTCTGTAATTTCCTTCTGACTAAGTTTTTGTCGCACTTGACAAAATTTATGGAAACCGCAATTTTAATTAATTTGGGGTCTGAATTGACGGTGTGCCGGTGATCGAAAATAATCTATAATCGCTCAAAAAATTTCAACGGGCTGACAATCCGCTATAATTGATCAGCATTGATGGCAGCTATATTATCTTTCATAGATTGCATAACAGCTTGCTTTATATATGAAGCAATCAACACACAGTGGTTTGTTACAACAAAAAAAAACTTCAGTTTTAGAAACATGAGCGAGTCTATGAGAACAACAAATGCTGTGAACACGGCGAGTGTTTCCAGCAAATTTCACTGTCACATTTTAGATTCTGACTTAAGTGAATCATGTGTTAGTGATCGGAAAGGACTCGCTAATTGAACCTCGACAGTCACGGAAGCAGTCTATAGATAAAAACAGGGGTGATAAGATTCATCAGGCTTCGATTAAAATAGCAATTAAAACAAAATATTTCCCGTTTTCGTAAACCAGTATCTCGGGTTGCAGACTGTGCAATTCAATTTATTATTATACCAATGTATTGGGAATAGTCTAATGGCATATTCACATTTATTAACAACTAACCATGGAATATTGCAATTCCTGAGTTTTGATTGGTTTACAGGTAATAGTATATGAGCTCATATCCATCACAAATATGGTAGGTGTACGCGTCAGTGAAAACAGCCGGGGCTTAAATATTGCAATTATTTCGGCGTTTTACAGTTATTCCACTCGCAACTCATATCCAACGCGCGCTCATGGAAGTTAAGTATACAACTGATGTGTACAAAAGGATGGCAAATGAATGCTTGTTTACATTAGATACGGTTATAACTTATCATGCAATACAGACGATAATTTGTCCGAGATGACTTATCAGTCCAAGACTGATAAGACGGAGCACAAATCCTCTATCACAAATGTGAAGGACGAATCCTAACACAAAAATAAAATAAAATAAGTGGCAAGGAATGCCTGTCAGACAAACAGTCGACGCAGCAGCTTCCTTAAGGCCGATTTACACGGTACGACTTTGTCGCATGCAACATCCTTACGACAGGCCTACAACATGACTTAGGAGTTGTAGGTTTGATTTACACGACACAATTCGTGTCGTAAGCTTGTCGTAAGCATATCGCAAGCATGTCGCATGCAGCAAAATCGTACCGTGTAAATCGGCCTTTATAATGCCAAAATAAATCAAATACGGTGGACGAATCCACCGCAAAAGAAGCCGCCTCGTCGTACGATTGACCACGTGGAATGGGCCATTCCATTTAATATCTGCACCCCCCCCCCCTATATAGGGTTTTGGTCTCACCCCCCTCGGAAATAACATTTGAAGACCCCTTCAGATTTTTTTGATCAAAGTGCCGACACATGCCCCCCCTTCAGAAAAATGAAAAGATCAAAGGCTCCGACATGGTTACCCCCTCAGAAATAACTGCTGGAGACCCCCCCTCCCCCTAGGATTTCCTTAACCCTCAATGAGGGGGGGGGGGTGCGGATATTAAATGGAATGGCCCAATGACATGACAAACACCAACGACAGGAATTTTATAAACCTCCAATAGATGACAAACAAGGCTCTCGATTTCAGAGCCAACAACCTCAGGACGTGCATCCACAAGATCGTTAGTCCCAATCTCGAGAAGCACAACATTAGGAGCAATCTGTTCAACCACGAGGAGGTCGAACGACCGAAGCTTTGCCACAGTACGTCCGCCAACACCGTGCAAATGAACAGTCGCAGTCCCCGTAAGGTAAAAACTACGAACAGCCCGGGGGTCAAACTGAGAACGTAAATCGTGTTTAAGACGCTTTACAAAAGAATGACCCAAAACAAGAACAGATGGAATAGCTGCCGCCATAATGATGAACGAACCAACGAGCTGCAATATTGCGAATCGTTCGTGTGTAAAAAAGTAAAATAATCACTATAAGCGACCTCCAACAACTGGAAAAGTGTTCGCAGCTCGTCGGAACCGTATACAATAAAAAAGACTGAATAAGCTTACCTCTTATAAGTCGAACGGGGAAAAAACACTCTTCACCCAGCAAATCAAAGAATTGAATGACGTGACAACAATCGACAGAGTGATACTGTAGTAACGCATGCCCCAAGAGGGGGTGACCTCTGATTAGTCCCATGACTCCTCAGCATATGCCCGGATGATGTCACGCAATCCGCAATGCAACAAAATAATTTACATGAGAATGGAAGGGAAAAAACATAAAAATCCTATTCGCAAGCAAATATTCCATATTTCGTACAGTTTGACGTTAGTTTTCGTTGTATGAGCAAATTAACTCTATTTACACGTGAGAGTTGACTGTAAGGGTTGGCATTCTTACACAACCTCGTTCCCAGGGTCTATTCTTACAGTGAAGAGAATGGGTGGATCGGAATCGAGGTAGGCGAGGGTAACGGGTGAATGTTCGTGGATATCCTGTCGTCGGATATAGTCCATTTCGCAGATACGGCAGCCATATTGATTTTGCCCCCAGGGCATCCTATAATGCTCATTGATATGATTTATTCTTTTATTGTGATAATTCTGTAATTACCATCATAAACACTCTATTAAATATTATAGGATGCCCTGGGGGAATAATCAACATGGCGACTGTATCTGCAAAATGGACTATGGAGAGGTAAAGATCGAGAAATGAAAATGATTGATGTCAATGCATTCAAGGGCGGGATGAAAAAGCAAACCAAAATGCAGCCCTTGAGTTCAATTACGTCATCTGCAACCGCATTTTAACGCAGCCACTTGGTCTCATAGAAACCAGAGTTCATATAACCTCTTGCTCCATAATACCTACAACTAGTTATATAAATACGTACATAGTCATGATGTTCTGTTCTTTTTGTGTCCGAAATTAAAGAGATTTAACAGTTATTCTCTTTGGAAATTCGTCAAATTAATAAACTGTACAATTCAGCACTATCATTTAGCAACTTTTTTTATTAACATGGTAAAGCCTTTAAACCTCAGTGTCAACATAACATATCGCCTTGCTGTTTGAAGTACGTTACTCAGAGAAATACATGGGAGAATCTGTTAAGATACTAAGACAACTTCTGTGATAGTTTTCTAGATTCTCATTACTAGTTACACACTGGTTTCATTGTGTGAAGAAATAAAGATCAACTGTGAAGCTTAAAGGGTTGAATTACACTACAGTAAGTTTTAATATTATTAACAATAAATAGATTTCATCACATAAATACTTTTACAAATAAAAACAGAACAAAGATATTAAAAAACTAAGCTTACATTATTTAAACTATTTAAAAATGGCTAGTATAAAACTCCATTCAAGTTAAAATTACATGTACAATGTCCTTCCTTGAAAACCACATATGATTATATCCTTTTCAATTTGTGAAATATTGAATAAAAAAATTCCAAGCACTGCCAAATTGAACTCTACATGGGGATGATTTTTTTTGGCATTTTTTAGAGGATTTTTTGAAAAGCCCAATTATTTCTCAAATGGGACAGTACATTGTCAAATTACGATTAACTTTGTTTGGGACAACAGACACTGCTACCTGGTAAATACTACAAAAAGGTGTAGGGATACCGGGATTATAAAAGCATGGGTGAAAGTATATGACAACAACAACAACAACAAACAACAACAACAACAACAACAACAAAAGTTTATTTGAACTGTAAAATTACAAAAAGAAATGTTTAAACAATATGAAACAAAAGCTCTTGATTTCCTGGTTACTGTACTACTTACTGGAAACCTTATTTAATAACTTCCACAAGATTGAAGTTATTTTCTAGGACAAAAAACTGAGTTGCTTTATGCTACTCAAATTGTATGTAACTGTACTCAGTTTGTCACCTGTGAAGGGCAGAAAAAAATTCTGAGTCCCCGATGGGAGTTGAAAGCCATGACCTGCACACTGTTTGGATACTCTAAACACTGAGCTATGGGGAGACTCACACTGAGCTAGGTGATTTACAAAAAAATGTGAAAAGCTGAATACAGCTACTACAGTATGACTGAGCCTAAATGTAGGGCATATCTCAAATGGGAATAGCACATGCATGGAGTGGCTATTCATCAACTGTTCTAGATCAAACTGGAAGTGGAAGTGTTGCTCTTTGTGGAGGAGGGAAACCAGAGAGACCCAAGAAAAACAAAAGGCACAAGGACAAGAACCAGCAACAAACTGACCCCAGGTCCAAGAATCCAACCAGGCCACAATGCTGGAAGGAAACCCCTTTTACTACTGAGCCATCTGTACTCCCCTGAATGATATGATCCAGTCACTTTCAATGCTGGAGCACCCATGAGGTAAAGAAACATTCTTTCACTTACCTCACAATAATGCTGTCATAGAGGGTAGCACCGTTGGTAGAAGGGGGATGGGGACATTGTGATCCCATTTTGAACACTGATTACTTGCACATTTACAACACAGATTCATCCTTTCACAAATGAACATGTCACTGTGCCTTTCAATAACATGCAAACACTGATGTTCATAACCCAACAAACGACTGCATTTTTTGCTGCTATCAATCATAATCATGGCAACAGCCAACAACCCTTGCAAACAGTTACAAACAAAATGGATCAAAATCTACCAATCACAACGGATGAATGTGACCTATTGAGCTGGTTGAAGTGAACTTCTGTTTCCAGAAAAGTCTGCTTTGATGATTGACAGCAGTGGAAAAGGTAACCATTGACTTGAGCAGAGTTTGCATGTCACTGAAAGGTGCAGTGACTTTTGCACAAAACAAGCTCAGAAATAGCCCCCATTACCTTTATTTCACATAGCACATAATTATGCTCATTTTCACCCCAAACCAACCTGTGCCACCGTGTTGCTGCACTAGTTACTTCCCTAATATTTGCTAATTACAAGAAAAAATGATAAGCTAGGCTCCTTTTGTTATATCCCAGTCTTCAAAACGCCTTGGATTGCATGGTATTGGTTTAAGACCTTCCTTGTGTTCTCGCCCTTCTGAAAGTGCCACACAGACTTGGCAATACATTTGGTACTTTGGCATCCAGTAATCTCCAATAGCAGTTCCAGTAATATCTCCATATCCTTTCCACTTCCATTCTAGATATTTATTATACTCAGTCTCATTGTTACTGAGATATTTAAGGTAATCAGCGAGAAGTTGTGGTGTTTTAAAGTCACGTACTTTGATGACTGAGTGATTAAGATATGGACCAGGCAGAAACTCATCAAGCTTGTCTGTAGCCATCACTACGGGAACTGAGCCAGCTTCCCATGCATGGTGTAGTTGAGCATCAACAAAATAATCACAGTCTTGGTTAAAAAACACCAAGGTGAACTTGTATTGTCTGGCCAGAATGGATTTGAGGTCCCTAAAATCTTTGCCTTTATCTTTACCATACCTACCAACCAGACCTTGTTTGTTCCTAAGACAGGCTCCATAAGAATCGACCTGTACAAATTTCATCAACTGCCTCATGTATTCTGTCCGCACCTGCTCACAATTTGACAGTGCTGCCATGATGAGCCCAGTTTTGTTCTTAAAAGGAACTGGTGGTGTTAAATTAGGCAGCAAAACTGAAGGATCAGGGAAGTCTGAATCCAAGCGATAACTTTTCAGCAAGTTGAATTTGGACATGAATGCAGCATCCTTTAATATTGGTGTATAAATTGGATTTTCTCGTATTTGCAGAATCCATGGCTTAGATTCTATGGGAGGATACGGCCTTGGATCTCTAGCATGGACAACAAAGCCATCTGCCTCTTTTGCTCGGGATATATCACTTGTTAGCTCACATGGTACTGGGCATTCACCTTTTGTCCACTTTTCATGTAGATTAAGCCTTCTTCCAAAAAACGTTGACCAGTAAACCACAAGCCAAGTCTTTGTGCTGCTCTCTGATCTGTTGAAATTGCCGCCATTTCCATTGTTTGCGCTGTTTTCTGATCTGTTGACATGGCTGACATTGCCATCATTTGTTAATGTACCTGGCATTTCCATTGTTTGTTGATGTGCATTTCTGATGGAAGGTTTCTTAATTGAGGCATGTTCTTCTGAAAAGTGGTCTACCTGAAGCTGCCATAATAGCACTGTCAAGAGTACAATGCAAGGTAGAAACAGAAACTTTAAAACAAATTCCTTTCTTGCCATTTTTGTAATGGGTTTACTGTATCCCAATGCCTTGTTACGCACCTGTTTAAAATAATATGTTTATATAAGTCATGTGCCAGGATAATGGTGAGCAAGATGGATGAGGATCATAAGGTAGGCAAATTAGGAATTGCATGTAAAGGTGACACCCAATCACGACCATAAATGATTTTTTTTCCATTTTGTACGTGTATGTAGAATGCTATATCAAATAAATGTAAATTTGTTTATCAGAGCACACTTAAAATAGAAGTTTGCCAGTGATTGATAAAAAATAAATTTGTTAAAAATTAAAACTCTCTATGATGCGAAAATATCAATGATACTTGATCCTAAAAAATAAACATTTATAGCATCAACCTTTTCCAAGTCAAGAACATTTTAGTTGCCAGGAAACAGCTAGAATTTCGGAACTGAAATTTATGTTAGTTGCCAGCCTGGCAACTACAAAAGGACTGCTTAAGAGCTTGAGCTGACTATCCTCTAGACCGGAGGGTGCAGAAACAATGCAAATCTTATGCTGCTGTTGTTGTGACAGTCTCAACAGATCGAGGTGGAGCAATGTGCATGAAAATCCAAAATGCAAAAATTATGTAGGTTGTGGCATCAGTGCTGCTGTGTTTGCAGCACATTTTGTTCTCATTGTGAATAACCCAGAATTTATTATTTTTTACAAGTATAGAATAAAGACTGTAATAAACAAATACCAATTTCCATCTGGAAAAATAAATTATCACTAGAAACACAAACTAAGGCCCCGATTGCACATGTAAATTGTTTCTAGAATCTGTCAACATGTGACATTTTCAAATGTGACCACTACTTTAAGCCCACACAAAACTTATGCAGATCACCAAAATTGCCAAGACACTGTCAAAGAGAATTTGTGGGGGCGTGTTTAAAACACGTAATGGCGAAATGTTGAAATAGCGAAAATTATGACGAAATGGCGAAATGATATTAAAAATAAGAGCCAAATTAAGTTAAATAATATTACCGCTCCATTGAAATCTGCATCTGATTTATTCGGTTCACACTGTAATAATAAATCATAAGGGGTAAACATAAGCTTCAGGGCCTGTTTACAAGCAGGTAGCGTAACCCTAGTGCTAGGGTTACCCTAGCAGGAGGGTTACCCTAGCGCTCCCACATTTCTTCTTTTTTTCATCGACGTGTTTACAAGGCAGCTAGGGTTACCCTAGCACTAGGGCTCTGCTAGGGATAACTCGCCTACCCGGGACAACTTTATTTTGGCTCCAAGAAGCTAAATATGTTTAAAAATACCGACAAAAACAGCGAATTGTGACCAAGAAACATCATGTTCATTCACAATATTATTTGTCGTATTTTTGCACTGGAACGGAATTATTTTCGAATAACAACTTCTTATGACAAAGTTTGTGGTAAAATGTTTGGCGTTGCATATGTGAGGTCATTCCATAATATAAGTATTTATAGTTTCTGCTTCAAACGCGTTCCAACTATAAAAAAATTGTGCTTGGGACATTAATGAGCTTGGAAATGGAAATATGATTTTACTGTCAAACTGATAAACTGCGTTTCAACTAAAACGAAAATCGGTTTTGGCACTAAGATTATTACCCGTTATATGCTATATTTACAAGGTTAACTGAAGCGTAACCGGTGTAAGTTGACCCGGGTAGTAGGGTTACCCTACCTGCAAATTCTTGTAAACCCGGGCTATCTTCTAACTGCTTGTAAACAAGCCCTAAGTTCGATTAAGTAATACTCACAAATTTTAATGTTTTTAATACTGGAACGAACTACAACCAAAGCAATTTAATCGTTCCAATCACAAATTTTCCATCACGGACCTTATAACTCCATTCTCTCCCTGTTATTGAGTTGCTGTTTGCCTAGGATATTTTTTATCAAAATGGCGGGATGACAGGAAGTTTCGCCTGAACAGTTCTTCCTTTTACATTTATTATGTGAACTAAATCCTTTTTTCGAATTGGAATTTCCATGTCCTTATCCGTTAACATAGAAGTTATAACTTCGTTTTCTGTTTTACAACCATGAAATGAAGATGTCGAAAAGGCGAGACAGCGGCGTTCACATGTCACCGCCTCACGTGCTTCAGTGAAATTTATCACTGTTTTTTTTAACTCATTTTTGTTCGCATATAAACAGCGACTTTGCTTGTCTCACTTTAGAACTGCAAATTATTCTTACTTCTTGAAAAGTACTACTTATATGCATACCCCTGATTATTAATGTCGGGATTTATTTACTTGTCCTTACATTGTGCTCAGAATAAATCGTGCAACAGATGCGGATTTCAGTGGAACGGTAATATCATTTAAGTTATTTTGGCTCTTATCTTTGATATCATTTCGCCATTTCGTGTTTTAAACACATCCTATTTGTGGGGTCTGCAAAACTCTTTACTTTTGGTAGTCTCAAAATATATCAGCAGAAACCCATAAGGGTTGAAACATGTAACTCCCTATGATTTGTATTGTACCTTGTGCAAGTCAAACTCCACCGAAAGCTTCAAAAGGGGCCTTAAACATTTTGTGGACAGCTTATCATTGTTTTTGTAAATATTGTGCATATTTTTGAATTGTAGATAGTTTTTAAACCTTGTTCTTTTCATGTATAGATTTTGTTACTGACTGTATTGCTTTACACATTTATATGTAAGCAATATGAGCACAGGAATATCGCCTTTTAAATAAAAGTGAAGTTTGAAATACTGCTAGAAGTAGAACAAAGGAAGCTACATCTAATCCAGTGCATCTGATCCAGTGCTTGGCTACTACTGCATTCTTCAATACTGTGATGGCTGGATTTTATGATGCTAACTCTTTTCCTCTTGAAAGGTGTTCCATTATTCTCAAATTTGCCTTCACTGGCGATTCCGATTTTCAAAAATCCTACTGCAGATGCTATAGATCCCAACCTGGCATTCTCAAGTTTTGATGCTGCTTCTACTGATCACCCATGCCAGCAGCAAGCACAGATTTGATGAGAAAAGAACAGCAAAAGGGAAAGCAGTAAGATTAGTGGACTGACTCAGAGCAAACAATACCAGTAACTCTTGGCTGCATGCCATTAATGGCTGCAAAGTTAAAATTTCAGAATGTATTTGCAACAAAAGTGCTTAAACATCAACAGGGTTTGAACTAACAGATCAGGTGAGAAATAAAAGATCAAAATATCTTTGATCAACAAATATTAAGGAGCTAGCTTTAGAGACCCAGTAACTCCAGGTAGACAGGAGGACACAGGAGACAGTCTGTGTTTATAAGAAGACCAATGCCTATCTATTGCTGTCAATGGGGAATATTGTCATACTACACCAGAAAGAAAAACAATGCCAAAGTGGATAGCAGTGTGATAACAAAGGGGAGAAAAAGGAGGAAACTGGCTACTCTAGAGTCAAAGAACAAAATGATAAGGGAAGGGAGCTGCCTTGATGTTGGCACTAAAACAACAGGTAATGACACATTCTATGATGGCAGCACAACATATACATGTAGGTGCCCTTTAGTGTCCATATTAAAGGGGATAGACAAAGGGAATCCACAGTTAGACTTGTATAATTCTCTGTACATACATGTGTAGCTCAATGCTCAAGTTCATAGCAACTACTGTAAAAACAGTCAGGATAAATAGAGTGTTCATACAATTTTTGATTTCATAATCATTAGTGTGGTGTCAACAATATTTTCCAGCATGACCAGTGCTTGAGGGAGGAAGCTGATTAACCCTTTTATCTTCTTTCACTTTCCAGTGCAAATATCATGTAGAACTACAGAGATTTCTTGTTGCACATTGTACACTGTATTACAAAATTTTCCTGAGCTATCTTAAAGGGACTATGTCACGGATTTTATCAGATTTTGAATAACCAAAATTTATATTTGTGTTGCAGGAATCTTAAAAATAATAGTCCATTTTTATTATAAAAAAATGCTAAACTAGACCACTGAAACCATAACTAGCATCTTTTACTGCGAATGGCTCAGATGAAAAAATCATGCATACTTCTGGGAAAACACATCATCAAATTAACAAATGGTAAACGTCACAGCGTGCACTATTGAGTTACAGATGCACGCGGGAGGTTGCTAAGCACGAAAGATGCGTAAGAGTCGCCCGAGGCGATAGCCGAGGGCGACTCTAGCTTCTTGAGTGCTTAGCAAACCTCCCAAGTGTATCTGTAACTCAATAGTGCACGCTGTGACGTTTACCATTTGTTTTATAGCACAACTTTTAGGCGATTTATTAAAGTTTCTTTGAGGTAAAGTGCGCGCGCTTATTTGAACAATTGCGTGTAGTGCTCGCGTAAACGCTGACGAAATCCTAAAAGAAAAATACAAACAAAACCAAGTTTTGAATTATTTCAAACTTGCATTATACCTCAAAGTCTTTCAGCATTGTGGAGAAATGGTTTTCTTATGTTTAGCTTTTCAAATTTTACAGGAAAATCGAGAAAACAAGTAAAAACTCGTGAAGTAGTGGCAATTTCTTGTGCCATGTCGCATCAGATCAGTGCGCGCGCTCAGGTTGAAGGCATACGTCAGCGTGCACCCATGGGCAAATAGTAGACGCTAAATTAACCAATCAGAACGCGCGCTTTACTTTAGTTGTGCTATAAAGCACATTGATTGACAACACCTTGAATGTCAAAATCGTGTTGCACGCCCGTAGGGAGGGGGTGCAATGGGTTCATCCACACCCCCCTCAAGCCTTGGAAATCCGCTCATTGTGAAAAAATTATCAAAATAAATAAATAAAGGGTAAATTTCTGTACTTCAACTATTTACATTCAATATGGTTCTTTAGATTGAAGGCTACAATTTGTAGATTTGTGTGGTATAAATTATTTTGGGTAATTTTGTCTGTAAAATGCCACGCATGGAACAAAGTGATTTCACCGTGAGCGAAGAACTTCTGGCGTCTAAAGATGCTTCTCAGCAAATCCCAGATTCAAATTATGAAAACATCGGAAGTAAGCTTAAATAAATTTTGTTAAGACATTGTTTTTAAGACTTTCTTTCAATCTAGGTGTAAATGTATACTAAAACATACAAAATGTAACATCTGTAAAAACTAGTAAGGTAAATCAAACTTGTCTCGTTCGAAACTATTGTCATTGCTACCTTCACTTTTACTTGCCTTGCATTCCAATAAACGGTCGTCAAAAGGCACGAAATGCTGTCTCAGATAACCTTTTTTTTCAAAATTTCTTGGGGGAGGATACCCCCAGACCCCCCTAAGGTCTTGCGCCTGCAGCGCTTGAGATTTTGCACCAAAGGCGTTCATGCGCACCCCCCATGCAAAATCCTGGTTATGGGCCTGTGTTGTTTGTACAGCAATGTTCTCCCTAGTTTTCAGCACAGTACTGGAAGTAAGAGAACTTTTGACACCTGGTGTTTAAATGGATATATTTACTGTCACTTACATGATGTATTACTTGAAAAATTGGCAGTTTTGTTTTGTCTTTGCTACAAATCGTTGAAGCACAATTTTGTGCCTCATTTGATGTGCCAACATAAATTTTATGTGGCTTTTTTTCCTCAAATTGCTGAATTCCCACAAAGCCATGCTTTAGAGTAAACCCTGTGATAACCACTAAAATGGTTTATGGTTGTTTTGATACAAAGTCGTTTCGATTCAAGTTGTTTCAATACAAGTCAAAGTGGATTCAATACACATGTAAAGTTGATTCCACACAAACTGAAGTCATTTCAATACAGAAGTAAACTCAAGAAAAAAATCAGTATACAGTGTTTTAGTATTCTTCTTTGATATGCTTGGTTATTTGTTGATTTCTATTCAACAAATTAGCTAAAATTCGCAGAAGCCACTTGAGTTTACCGACTTACACGATATTGTTTGATAGTATTTGTGCTTCTTGATTGTTGGCATAGCATGCAGTGGAGTTTTAGAACAAGTCTCAAATGTATTCATATAAATCTCTATTCCCGATAAATAAACTTAACCAAAACTTGGTCTCGTTTGCGTGTTCTCATTGTAGAGGAGGTTTAGGTACATATGTTTGATTCACCTGGAGGTATGGGTTTGGTTTATGTTTTATGTCTTCGAAGGTTTGTTTGGTCATGTATATATAGAGAGGATATTGCCAGGGTATTCCAGAAGAACATAAAATTCATATCATTCTTTGAGCCAACATGTGGTGCTCTTTTTATTATACTGGTGTAAACAAAAACTACAGAAGTGTCCAAAGCTCAAACCTTTAAATGTAAACTCTTGCACTTCCGCTGCTGGAATTTCTTAAATATCTTTTCTTTGGTCTACTTTGCAAGAAACTCCTTGAATTGTTTTGAGTTGTGTAAAGTTTCCTTCTTCATGTTTGTTTTTTGCTGCTCCTCAGTGAACGATTTTCAGCTGGCTTTAAGACATTTAGTTTTCTACCACACACCATCCCTCAACTGGCGATTGGCAAAGTTCGGCAGCCTCTCAGTCATACAATGATATCGAAAATACACCACTACGGCCCTGGATGTAACTCCATATGAATTTTATCAGTGGTCTACTTTCTGGTAAAACATTCACGTCTATAAAATAAATTATAGTATTCTGTTTTGAAACGACTTCAAGTAACTTGAGCTTGTATCAAATGACTTCACATGTGTATCGAATCAACTTTGACTTGTATTGAAATGACTTGTTTTGAAACAACTTTGTATCGAATTGACCGAAATCCACTAAAATATATTCGTGAAATGTCAAGTGGGGCTTTTTGCACAACAGATAGCCACAACAGATCTGTTCTTAAAAGGTTTTTAAAGTGGCTTTTTTGTGAATTCCGCCTAAGTCTTACTCACAATAATTTTGTGAAGATATTATAGTGACCACAGAAACATGCGTGCCTGGAACATATCTACTCAACAATGTTTAAAGTTGCCCTTTGTGATGATCGGTGTTCTGCTCTCATGAATAAACAATGGTTGCAAAACGCACATCTGGTATTTCCACGTGTGATTTTTAAGGTGCTCCCATATCTTTCCTGGGTATGCATGGTTACCTGTTATTTTTATTTAATATTTTGAAACTACATTCCAGTCACGAACAAGGAAGAATTCAGATACTTTTCATATTGATTTTCTATTCGAGCTGAGAGATTAGTTGCATTACCCAAAATTTGCATATTCTTTCTGAAATTGATGAAATTGATCCTTTTATTTCAAAAAAAATAATGCCTTTATTCCCGGAATTATAACGGAATCATTGCTCTACGTCAAATATCCATAGAAATCATTTATTCTATTTTAGCTTATTTTATATGGCAACGAAGATAAGCTTATGTCTTCAGTTTTGTATGCGCGCCGTTTACATCGTATCTTTCGTAATCTTTCATTCCTGAACGGGGAACGCGTGCAATTCCAGCTTGGTCGGAAGGGAAAGAAAACAATTGCTTCAAAGACTGCTTAGATTTATGTTTTGTCGATCTAAGATTATATATTTTCGATGAAACTGGACGACATCTCCCGGCACAATGTCGTGACCGCCGGCAGAGAACAACACACGCTCACAGAGGCAGGTAATGAACTGAACAAAAGGTGCAAGAAGTAATTACAGAACATGAAACAAAGCTGTAGACAACATGAGCTATCGAGGATCCTCTTTAAAAAAACAATAGCACTCACCTCAGGGCAATATTGTAGAGTTATCCATGCTTGATCGAAGAAAACACAAGACGTACCGACCTAGCCTTCGGCATGCAGCAGTTGTGTGTCAAAGTTGACACGTGACTATCGCGACCAATAAAACTTATCGAATCAAGTAGTCGGTTTCTTTGTTTTCAATGGTCGATTACCTGTCAGTCTGTGGTCGACGTGCGCAAATTTTACTGGAGAATCTCGCTATTATCCAAATGTATTCAGTGTATCTATTTGGTTTAGGAACAAGCTGGAGCTAAATATGTCAGAAAGCGTTTATCATCAAATACGGCCAAGAAATGTACCAGGATATAAAACGCACGTGCAGGGCTTTTATTCTGCTCATTAAACCTTTATTTTTGTTTGGTGATGTTTTCGTTCACGTTGTCATCATGGCTTTCTAAAGTTCTTTAATATTTCTGTGCAAACTTTAGGGATCTCCTAGAAGATTTTCCTGTCACATTCTCTTTTTTGCTCAAGAGTCACTCTTGTTGGTGTTTTGCCGAAGGTGTTTCAAGAGTCGGTGATCATAGTGCCAAAGTTCTTTTGTAGCTTGGCAGAGTCGTACACTCAGAAGAATTCTCTGGCTGTTCCAAAGATTGAGCCTCTCTATGGGTACCCACGGTCTTCGTTTTCTTCGCAACTTTTTGCAAATCTTCGTTTTCTTTAAACAGATCTTCGTTTTATCTTCGTTCGGTTTTTCCGTGGAATGTTGTCAAATGCCAACATTTAAAAATTACAGATATTTTCTGTAGTGTTTAGGAATTTTGACAATTTTATATCGGAGTGTTCAATTTGATCACGTGAATTTTGGTCAATTTCAGATCTTCGCTTCAATCTTGAGATCTTCGTTTTTTCCGCGGTGATCTTCGCGTCTTCGATTTCTTCGGAAATACCCATAGAGAGGCTCAAGATTTATTGCAACGACCGGTAATCATTTCAAAGGAGTGAGAAAGTCGGACAAGTTGTCGAGCACAAGAAAGGCATGAGAATTCAGAATAATTTTCTCCACGCCGCAAGCGTTATCCCAGCTTTTCAATTTCCGCAGCTAAAACCACACTTTCTTGTTTTTCAGCGTGTTGAATACGGAAACCACTGGCACTCGTTTGCCGTGAGGCGAGATCAGTAATTTCTTGAAGAAACGGCAAATCCAAGTGCGCGCGAACTTTATGAGAGCCGATGCATAATTTTTGACAGGTCTAATTACCTTTCTGACAGATTTGTTACAAGATACATTTATTAATTACAAGTGGGCGGATGGGCGGAATCAAACAAAGTCTTCAGGCTCCTCCTTGCAATCCTGCTGTATCGGTTCCAGTCGTGGTGTTGTCTCGCAAAGCCTATTTTCACGTAGTATGATCAGCCTTGCTTGCAGCTGTTTGTTATTTCATTTTACTGCTGATCAGATCTCTCAGTAGATCCTACGAATAGCAGCATTATCGTTCGCGGTCTAGGCTTTTATAGATTGTGCTCCTAAAAGTGGCATATTATGCTACTAGCAGTGCTCAAAATTTTGCCAAATTATGCAAAAATTATGCCAGAATTCCCAAATTATGCTTCTGATTTCCGAAATTATGCTCACAAAATGACGTAGATTCTATACATAGAGGTGCGCAATAACGACACCAAATTATGATATTTTTTAAATAAACTGTTGTTGTAAATTTATTTGTGTTTATGGCAGTTTATCACGGCCGTCAGCTGTCCAAATTAGCTGCTCGCATCTCTAAACCGTTTGTAAAATGCCTCCAACGACTTAACTATCACAATTGTATAGCTAAAACACGCATTGCAAGAACAAACTACCTAAATTTCATTTATTTCTGTAGAAAGTACACCATATTTACTACATTTTATGAATTTATGCTCCAAAAAGTGCTAAAAATTGCTAATTATGCCGTGGCAGTGCTCGTTTCACAAATTATGCTTTTTAGCTCCAATTATGCCAAAAATTATGCTAGCACAATCTATAAAAGCCTATCGCGGTCCCTTGCAGTTTTAGTCCTCCTCAGGCCTCGCTCTTCCGCTCGCTTCGCTCGTGTTACCCCACTCGCCTTGCTCGAGGAAACCCCACTCGGGAGCCTGTTCGCAGGCTACCGTTCGATGCTATGGAGTGGGGGTAGGGGATGAGCTCCCCACTATAAAAAGGGACGGGGATGCTCGTTGTCTCGCTTAGTAATGCAAATTTTTAAGGATACCGTAAATGATCTAATAAACGCTCACTCTCAAATAAACCCCCCGCCTAAGGTGTTTAAAAGTTTGTATTGGACGCCCCCGTAGTTCTAATAAACGCCTCGTGTCCTCCAAGAATCGCCTCAAAAACCAAAGCAACGCTCCAAGCTATAGAGTAAAATCACGCAATTTATTTAGTTTCTTGCTTGAATCGGACATAAGAGGGTCTCAATGGGGTTAACCGTTAGTCGTAAAACGGCCATAAATTTAGCGGTTAGACGTAAAAATTGGAAAATTTTAACCGTTTGCCGTAAAATATATTAACTGTAAAAAAAAAAAGGTCAGTAATTTGAAAATAAAACAGACTAGATCACTTCATCGTCCCAAAATGGTCCTAAGAACTAAAATATGTTTTTTAATAATGGAAATTAATTTTTAACTTTTAAAAACAATGGAAACTAATTTTAACTTCTGTTAACCGTGATGAAAATAAATTAACCGTTTGCCGTAAAAAAAAGTCAAAGTTTTCAAGTTTTAACCGTTAACCGTAAAAGCCACCACCTCAATGAGACCCTCTTTTCTTTCTTCTTTCTTCTACTGACGAGAAAAAGCCGTGGTGGAGGTTGCTGCAACCAGGGTGTTCTTTTCCGGCACGAACGACAAGTTCGTCGTACATTTTGCACCAAATGACATAATTCCAAAAGCTTTACAGTCGTAAAATGAATAAAATGTGTTATTGAGCTCTCACAGTTACTCTCCTCGTACTACGGAAAGCTAACCTGTGATCAGGCGCTTTTTTTTTCGCGGCGGGAGAGAAAAACCAATGACCTCCTGATCGCAAGTTACACAAATGACTGACTGCCTGGTAGCAAGAGATGCTTCAACTCAAATGGATGTAAATGTTAAAACTTTTAAATGTATAACAGTATTTGTAGAACGGTTCCAACCCGGTTCCTTTCAAATTTGTGCGGTCATTGAACTTTTAAATCTTTCTCTACTGGTTTTAATATTCTAAATGCGAGATGTAAACGATGTCCTCAGCATAGTTCGCCTTATCTACCAGAAGTGCGTAAACATTGGTGGTGCGGCCAGTGACTATAAGAAAATAATCTTGATTGCTTAACGATTTATTTCTGTAGAATAAATATTTCTTTTAAATAACTTTACAATAATTTTGCGTTACTTGATCTGTTTCTTGTTGTTTTTTTATTTTATTTTATTCCATATGTAAGATTCCGCCGGGGGAGCATTCTCTCCTTGGCGGTACTCTTGTTCTTCCAAGCTTCGTCCAAATTTGAGTTTCGTTTATTACAATAACCATATACCTTCATTTCCTTTAACCTGGCAATTGCAAACCCAAACTTAAACTTTCTTTGACTATGTGTTACGCTTTCAGTTCGATTACGGTGCAATTTTATTGGGGGTTAGTACGAACGTTTCAACTGCAAAGTTCACTAAGAACTAAGAACGTTTACATCTCACCCGGTATAAAAGCTTTTGTCAAACTCGAAACGAACAGTTGAAAAAACCAACGAAGAGGCGTGTCAAAGTATGAACAATTGTTCGCTAGGGTTTTTAACAATCTCTTCAGTGAAGCGAAGTCAAGAAGTCCTTTCGTCAAATGGTAAACTGGTTTCAGATCATCAGCAATCTATGTAGGCCAGCCTTTGTTGTTACTCTTTGCCTTGATAGTTTTTTCCTCGGCATTCAAACAGAACGAAAGTACTGTCACTCAGTACTGTTCTGCAGTTTTGCTGCTCTAACAGCTTGTCCGTTTTCCTGAGTCTTTTACACCAATAACAAGAAGAATCAAGAAACTACAGTGGATCTGCTTTTCCTCAAACAGGCAATGTTTAGGAGCCACCTTGACGCAAACAGCAGGTCACAGTCAACTTGTGAAAGTTGAAGAGTAAACTCCTGCTGGAACGGTGTTTGAGAGTTCATTGACCCGGTGCCCTTTCCACCATGATATCAGCAAACACAGGACTCCATGCTGAAGCTGTTCTCATGGAGATAACAGCATTTTGTTAACCCCACGGTTTTGTCACAGCAAAGGTAACCAGAGCCAAGAATATAAGAAACAGAGAAAGCGCCAAAGCCTTTTCACGAGGTTCGCCTTGGTACGCTTCAGTCAATGGGAAGAACAGTTCTTCCTTGCAGACATCTTTGTAACATATCCCAGTTTGATCCGCCGTTCTGCGAGGGAGAGGAACAACAAGCGTCACAGGTAACAACAAATATGAATCGTCAAAGCAAGTTTTATTTTCGTGTTCAGAACATGGATAACAATATCATTCGCAACGGAAGCGTTTACGATTCACTGATATACTTGTCGTTTTAAAAGAATGAAGAGTCTTCCGGGCCCTGGAGAAGTTAGTCTGAGTAAACAGAAGTTTCTCTTTCGCGCACTCAATTCTCTCCCTCCCCTCCCCGCTAAAGAGAAGATGAACTGATGACGTAGCTCTACTGATAAGCGCATCGTGCTTTGGATTGGTTGTTACATGCGCGCGAAAATTCACGACAGTGCAACAGCAACTAATCACAGACACTAGACACGGTTTTCTGTAGAGTTCTCTCATCAGTATCGCCGGAATAGACCTTTTTCGCTTGGGCGTTTTGTTACCTCATTACAGACCATGTGATGATACTCTTGAGAATTATTGCTTTCAAATTTTCAAATAGTCGCAGGTTTATGAATGAATAAATTTCACGTGGATAAAAGGAAAATTCTCTAGAGAACATCACGTGGTCTGTAATGGAAAAACAACCCGCCCAAACGAAAAAGGTCTATTCAGATCGAATCTCTTGATTAAAGGTGGATTTCCACTGTCGCGTTTTTGTTTACGCACGTTAACGCGCGTAAAAATTATAAACGTACGTAAAATGAAATTACGCGCGCGTTACGTGCGTCGATTTACGTTGTCCATTTCCAATGCCACGTTTTTTTCCAGGTATTACGCACGTGACTCGCACGTTTACGCGCTAGCGATTTGGGTTTTGAAAAAGTGAACCGAGTTCAACTTTTTTCCCCTCGTACGCAAGACCCTTGCTCACCTTACATGTGGAAAACATTTTTTTTCGCCCATCGTTTACTTGGGAAAACATTCAGATGTCACTTCTCATCGATCTTACATTTGAATCTTGCGCTCAGCCAAAGCGCAGTAGTGAAAGAAACGCCTGGCGTCAGGTCACGTAGACTTTTAGCCGGGAATCTGGGAGGTCGCTTCATCCTCTTTTACTTATGGTGTCTTTCGGAAGTATTTATAAAATGCCTCTTGGTCATATTCACGCATTTCTTTTTCTAGCGTTTGGTACAAGTGTTTTCGGCGCCATGTTGGAAGAGTCAAACAACAAGATATTTGCATAAAAATGTAATGATTTTTCCCAGGAAAAACTTATTGTTTCACTTCTCCATTGCCGACAATCACGCACTCTATTCACCAACTTGATAATTCAGTATGGCGGGCATTTACGCACGTTCAACGCGCGTAAAAGGAAACGCTTTTTATTATTTTTTACGCGACAGTGGAAATTTGCCTACGTATCTTTTTTTACGCACGTTTTACGTACGTAAATATTTACGCGTCAGTGGAAATCCACCTTAAGGGAAGAGTTAAACGCGCGGGAAAAGAGATGAACGCGTGAAGAGAGACGTGTAGGTGTTAAGACTATGAAGAATCAAAATGTGTTTGTTATGTACACAAACTGACCTTTTGACCCGCTCCGGCTTAATGGCAGGTACTTTGATGAAAACAACCGAGCTTCTTATCATAAAGTACTGGAAACGAGAGGCATACTGCCTGGTTTCTGTGCCATTCTGCTTAGAACTGGAGTTCTGTTTTGCTGGTGTAACAGATGAGTTTGTAATATTAAGACTGACGAATGAACTTGCTGCTGTAGGAGTGATGGCTGAGGGACTGGGTACCACCTCTGTAAAGCTTGTGTTTCTGCCACAACTCACACCGTAACCGCTGACACACTTAAACCGCCAAGTGGTGTACTGGTATCTGAATTAATTAAAGGTAAATAAACAACGTCAAGTCAGTATTTGAATCAAACTCCGTTCCCTTCGTAACGACTCAAGTATAAGTGGAAACAGCAGAGTCGTATTTAGAATGCAACTTATTGCCTAGAGGGTACGTAGCCTGTTGTGCGGGCCTTTTTAGAGGCGAGCGCTTGAATTCAAAAACGTGAGTGAAAGAGGGAGAGAAGGGCACTCGCTTTTCGGCCTCACTCCCACTCACTTGCCCGTTTTTCCACTCCTTTTATCCCAATCCTACGGAAGACGTGATTGTAAATTGTATGTAAATTTGTATGAAGTCGGATACTCCGACTTCATACAAACGTAAAACGTAAAATGAGGGGGAAAGATAGGTCACCATAACCATTTACGAAAAAAATAACATTTATGATTTATTCTCTGGTGAGCCTAGAAGGAAAAAAAAACAGCCACTCTTACACGGTAGGGATGTGCAGGGCAATAACTCAATTCCTGCAAGATGTCCATGCCGTCAGAGGTTTATAACGCCATCTAACTGATAAATTACTTTCCAATGGATAGCGTAGTTTATTTTGTCAACAGTTATCCATTGGATAGTGATTTATCCAGTGAATGGCATTATCCACTCTTTGAACAACCGGGAGCAGGGTTATAATTACTTTTCACTAGCTGCTACTTTATTTCACTGTTTTGACTAATTACAGTGATCTTTACCTGATTTTTGTTCCCACCACTTCCATTTGAGGTTCTCCTTTGTATTTGCCGGCCTCTGTGACAAGCATCTCAATCACCAACCCGCTAGGAATCCCAGAGCACGTCCCTTCTTCTGAAGACAAGCCTGATGTATTGCTTAGCGATTCCCTAAAGAAAATAACGGCCGTTTTCTCTTTTCAGATATAGTAGTTCGGAAAATTAAAAAATATAATTATAATTTTCTTCGCAACTCCCTTCTTATACACGTCGGCTTCGACGCCTCAAAAAACCGTCGTTTTGATTGAGCGCTCTTCTTCCAACGAGAAACAATCCTGAGAATTTTAAACAAGCACCCTTAATTCAATAACCACGCCGCGAGCACAAGGACCGTACTGGTAGAACATCAGCTTGAGGTCTTGACAGTACGGATCGAGCGCAGCGAGGACCGTATAGAAACGATCGAGGGCCGATATTCTGAAATTCTTAAAGTTCAGTTCCGTGCTATTGCACGACTTTATAATTGAAAAACAAACAGACAAACAAACAAACCTGTAGCAACTTTACCGGGCTCAATGAAAGAAAATATTGAACCGCCAGAAAAGCACTCTGATTGGTTGATTACAGTTATTGGCAATTTTAACTGCCTTAGTCGTGCAATAGTTATCAACATTACAACAGAGCAACTGCTCTTCTTACGCTATCAACCGACATGTACGAGTACGGTTATGTCTGGGCTCACCTCTCACAAATTTATAAACGTGGAGGGAAATTTTTACCGGCATATACCTTACGAGTCTGTTAGGTTTTTATGTCAAAAGGAAAGTTTTTAATCGCTCCATTTTTTATAAGCACCTAGTCTCTGAATTTCCAAAATTTAATTTGGCCGCGAGCCCGCCGGCACAAACTTGAATCGTTACGGTAGCTGTCATGATAAAGGGCAGGAGGGAGAAACAAATACTTTAGCAAAAGTTAGTTTTGTCCAAAGTTGGGGGCTGTTACGTTTCATGACAAGGAACAAACGCAGTCTCACCTTATAACTGGCAACCAATCATCAGGCACAGCTAGGTCAGCGTTTCCACTGCGACCGACATGCGTGGCTTGAACCAGACGAGCCTGATTGGCCAATACCGTTTCCCGCAACAAAGAACAGTTGCTTATGTCATCTAATGATAACCTTAGCAAACAGCCTGAAAATGCATCTTCTCCATAGAGGACTGGGGTGAGACTAGAGCCCGCGCACAGGCTGTCGGAGCCTGGTGACCAGAGTTGGATTTTCCCAGTAGTGACCTTAAAAAGATTTAAAAAAATGGTGCAACTATTTCTTAAGAGAGAAATACAATAAGCCCAGTAATTCCTTCTTGTCATCTAATATTTAATAATACATTATATTTGGTGTAGAATTCATTATTTTTAGTCGGAAATGCACATAAAATGTTTATGTTCTTCTGTAAGCTTGAGTGAGCTGTGAGCTCTCTTTCCCCGCTCAAGGGATATTAAAGATACCTCTCTTGGCCTGGGGAATATTTTCAAATTTCATGGTTTCCCATGATCTTGTCAACCCAGTTTTTACATATGCTTATTATTGTAAGAAAAGTTTGTGCATTAATCACTTGTTTTATTGTTAGTTTCTTTTTTCGGTAAGCCCTTGGATCTACGATCGACTTGCTGGAATTGTTAACGTTAAACCCCTTTCAGAATAATCCCCGATCTCTCCAATTCTCAAAACTTCGATCCTCCAAATATAACTCGTATGTAACAACTTACTTGTCCTGAATCGTTCAACAGGCGTCCCAACACTGGACGACCGAGCACGTAGCCTGGGTTCCCTGAGCGTTGAAATGGAGTCTGGCTGTCACTCGAGGAGTTGAGCGGCGAATGAAGAAACTTAACGGAAAAACTTTGGCTGACAGTGTTAATGAAGTTATTAGACGTCGCAAGGCCAGACTTAGCTTTGACTGCATGGAATTTCGACGTCCCCAAGTGTAACTCTCACCTGGACGGCGTCAATTTGTCTTTCGCGCCATTTAAACTCATATTCGACTTTGACCACAACATTGGAGCAAATTCTTGTTGTTTTGTTAAAAATCGGAGCCGGTGGTAAAGTTTCACCATCATCAAATCCACACCTTGCGGGAGTTTTACTTTCCTGTGTGTTGCTTTCAAATAATGATGAACTGCTAGCGGAGTCTTGTGATTGTTGACTTGTCTTGGAAACATACGCTGAAATATCAGCACAGAAATACTGTACCTCAGTGGTCGATATCACGGGTATTCCCCCAACAGTGTCATTCAGTCTTCCCTCGGCCAGTACAGCCGGGGGCAATGGACATGCAGGTCGACTGAGCTTATTAGGCATTAAATAATTCAATGCACTCCAAGATGATTGTGAGCTACATACGAGACTCTTCCAGCTCCAGGACACAGCGAGAAGAGACCTCCTTTAGAAACCTTACGGCTGCGTTCTGCAAACACAAGCCGTTGAAGACAGACTGTGGCAGATTAAGAATGCCCAGTGTGGCTCTCGCATAATTGACATCTTCAGTATTAGCAGCAGTTTTGATTGCTGTGCCTGCAGTGTACAAACCATCTGAAATGCTCGATCGCCTTTCCTCACTTTCCAAAAACGTAAAAACTTCCCTCTTTTTCTTCTCTGCTAGCGTATTGAAGGAAGTAGCGTCCTGCGCTAGAGGAGGAGATGTGACGTTGTAAAAGTAGCCAATCACTGGGCTGTTGTTAATGGTAACGCAAAGGAATGGTTGCCAGTCTCTAGAGTCAGGCCATGAGGCTTGGCAGCTAAACTCAAAAGGCTTCTCTGACGTGGCGCCTCCAAAGAATCCTGGGATACATGTTGAGCTCTTGTTTTCAAAATCATTACAATCCTGAAAAAGAACATAAAAATATAAATAATAATACCGCAAAACCAAAACATGAGTTTCTATTCAGGTCAGTTAATTGAATAATGCACCCAGATGGAAGGAATAATATTCTCTATATCTCAAACGATCGTTACAACATTTAAAGGCGGCTAAGCCACGATATCTCGACGTTTTCTTTCCTTAAAGGCCACTTTAAGGTATAGCGACACAATATAAAAGTGGTTTCAAATTACTGGATAGGAGCGATCTGTAAAAGCTCAGGTACAACGAATCTGTATGATTTTGTTTATCATATAATGTTCTTAGGCAACTGAAACTAAAAATCTTTAGTATTTAGCACGCTATTTTATACAACCGAATAGTAACACTTCCAATTAAGTACAAAACCGGTTTTAACCCATGGAACATCTTAAAAAGGTTTCTTGTAAGCTCTTAAGCGTTTTTCTACAGAAGTAAACTATTACTGTATCTGGGTCTCCTGCACAATGCAAAATGACATATAGTAAGTCTCTTTTAAAAAGTAATACCTGGTCACAACAGCAGCCTGCATCACAGGAATTTTCCTTCAAATTACAAGGACAAGTCAAGTCTATATCGGAGACAAGCGTGGTCTTTCTCTCGCCACCTATAAATACATGTTTCGACGAATAAGTAACAATTATGATTGTCATTTGTATTTAAGTTAGAGTGGTAGAATTGTTTTATCATCTGTAGTGGACCATACTCCACCCAGCTGTGTCCACGCGGCAAACCAGCATTGTAGTGATCTCTCCTGGAAACGGAAGGGGGGAGGGAAAGAGAAGAAAGGTGTATAGAAGGGAGGAGGGAGTGCTTAACAGACTGATGACAGACTGATGACAGATGACTGATGACTGATGACAGACTGTGCTTTATTACAGTAAATTATGGTTAGCGAGCAGTGTTCCCCGAAGCACGCTTTTTCTCAAGCCTCGCAAATATATGAGTGCTGCGTAAGTAGGACGAGCAAAACGGCCAGCCCAGTCGTAGCTTACTTACCGCAGTTTCTGATGACATGAAGCGAGAAGCAGTATCACAGGAATGTACTTACTTGTTATACTGCCCCAGTCTACAGCTTGCAGCTTCCGAAGTTCAACCCATGTGAACGCCACCGCTGTCTCGTTGGCGTATCGAAGGCTCAGCCCTGTATCCTGACCGCAACACGTGACTCGCACCAGGCTCTCTGTGCGCCCTGCAGGACTTCCACTCAGTGTCAAGGTTATAGTGGTGAATAACTCGTCCTTCTGAAGAGCGAAACAAAATTTCAATTCGATAGCCCGAAATAGCAACCTGTTTTCACCGTTATCTCGAGTGCGCCTGCGAAGACACATATTCCGCTAAGAGACTATTTAACAGATAATTACTGAGGCTCACAGCATAATTAGGTATATTGCAGGCAGCTGAGTATTGCAGAGAGAAAACAATAGAATTTAAAGAGGGTCAGTAATAAATTTTAAATGGACCAATCACAGTACACGTTGGACAATAGAGGTTTTCTCCTTTCTGGTAGTGGGGAGTGGAAAATAGTTCATAAGGGAACTGTCTACTTAACTGGTAAGCACGTAAAATGTTTTGTATTTTTAATCTAAGGACACCTTACCTGGAACTGAATATCTTTCTTGTTGAGCTTTATCTCCACAGAACTATTAGTGAATGTTACTTTGTCTTTTGGAGAATTGAAGCACAGTTCAGAGGTATTGTGCGACTGAGCCACACTCGGTACAGCATCCAGTGAACATGTGATGTCCACAGTGTTCTCAGCTGGTTCATCCAACACCAGGACCGCGCTAAAACTACCGCTAGGTACCCGGATGAAACCCGCTGGCGGGAGAATCCGTAACGGGGAAACATCCATAGCAAATGTCACAGGAGGTCCTGTAGGTAAGACTTGAAAACTTGAGCAAAAGGGAAATTACTGAATTCGTTTCCGTTCAACTCCACCTCAGCGCACTTTATATACAATATTTTCCTTTTTTCACTTTGATAAAATTCGAAAGTGTCTAAAGTGGGCTTAAAAAAATAATTACCCAGAAATAATGGGGGTAGGGGGGGAATTTCCAAATATTTGGGTAGGGGTGTGCGGCGCGCTTCCTAAAACCTTTACGCTATTTCAGACAAAAATCTGCGATTTTCCTTTCCTTTTTCAGACCTGACCCAAAACTCGATATCCTTTTTTCTGCCCAGACCCTACCCAGAAACTATTTCGGTTTGTGTTAACAAATACAAGGAAGGGCTTCATAAAACTATTTGTCTAAAAATTAAACCTAATTGCTGACCAGAGTGCACAAACCATACCCTGATACAGACCAAATCACCTCACAAAACCATACCCTGACCCTCACCTCACACCATACCCTGATCCTCACCTCCACCACCTCCCATCACCTCACACCATCCCTATCACCATCACCTCACAAACCATACCCTGATACAGACCAAATCGCCTCAAAAAAAACATACCCTGTGGGACTGCACATAGCCAGGAGCACTCCCCCCGGGGTGGATTACACACCAACATGCATTCAATTTATCGGTAAAAAAAAGTCTGCTATCATCGATAAACGTAAAATATTTTGGGAATCGAACTTTACACCATTCAAAATGGCGGAATAAGCTGTCAACTGGTCAACAGATCCGTATCAAGTCAAATAACGTATTGCTCCATTACAGCGTCGAGCTTGAAGTGATTTGAGCTTTGCTTACAATAATGCAAATGTTTGTCGGATCTTACCTGAAAATTGTTCATTAAAACTCAGAATAAGAACAAGCTCAAACAGCAACTCCAAGTAGAGTATCATAGTGTTAACGTTTTTAGATGTGAACACAGTTGAACGCTCAAATTCAAGCACTTATTATTAAAATCTGTGCATGTTAATCAGACGAAGTTTCTGGTGCCAAGAATTCCTTACCCATCAAAAGCTCTCGATTCTTTAACTCGCTCTATCGAACAAACACAAGACCGATTAGCATGCAAAATAAGCTTATTCAAACAAGGAGCAAATCGAAACAAAAAAGAGGTCAAATTGTCAAACAGCTTGCACCAAGCGGCAAATTATGAACACACCAGTAAACAAAACAAGCCTTATTCTTTTTTTGTTTATTAACCATTTATTTTCGTTTGTTGCTGGCCAATCATTAAGGGCATTAAACTCCTGTTTTTGGCTACCCCCAGCACCTACAATTTTGCCTTTTTATCCTTATAAATATCTGTAAATAATCCTGTATTTTATATTTAAAGTGCATATTTTGCTTATTGTTAAACTATTTAAGTTAAAGTCAAACACAACTCTTGGTTGCAAGTCAGAAATGACAAATACTTGAAATCCAATAATTATATCTTTTCTCTCTCGTCGCTAATAGTAAGCATTACGCAAAAGAGACCAATTCAGATACTTCAAATTACACTTTGACAGATTTTCAGTAAAAACAGACTTCATTTTAAAAGCAGCTAAGAAATGATGCAGAACATGAGTGCCAACTATTGTATTAAATCTTTCAACCGTTTCTCCGAAATATTTAGAACGCGCCAATACTAAAATTATGCACATTCAAAGAGAAAGAACTGTTTCAATACAAAAACACAGTATTAGAGGTAGGAACTTAAAAAGTTCAGCTGCCAAATCACACACAAAATAAATTCAATTGGAAGCAAATTCTAAATATTATTGATTAAATGCATATTATTTGTGCACAGTATCTTAACCATTATTATCCTTCAACTTTGTACTTTGTTATGACCTGTTTGTACTACGAAATGTTGGTTTCACTGATTTCAAGAAAAAGGGTTTTGGTTTGGCCCTCCCAAACCTACCTAAACCTTAAAGTAGCCTGCCAGGTTTTTCCATTGCTTTAGTTTTTCCCAATTTTCCGTTTAGTGAAGTGTGCTGTCTAACTCTCACGACATACAGAATTCGTGCAAATGAAAATTGTAAAAGGTAAAAAACTGAGGGTTTATGCAAACACATTCTTCATGCTTTTGCAATTTGTTCTTCTTCCAAAAGATTCCAGTACATTTTCCTTGTCAGTAAAACAGCATTCAAATTTCACGAAAAAAAGGCGAGACCCTAACAGAAGCTTGTATCAGTGTTTGCCTCGCTAAATAGTAATAGATTTCGGTGACCTGTAGCTGAGTATGTATGTGAGTCGCAAAATGCAATGCGTCTTACACAGCCAAGTAAGTACGTAGAGCTACCTAGATAATTTTAAAATATACAGTGTAATTACCTGCAGAATTGTTGAACCAATACTGAAGTACAGTCCTGTTAGCAGAGAGAAGGCCAACACTTCTTTTCCGTCTCTTCCTAGTGACAGATGTAGTGGCTGCCAGCACACTCGTCACAGATGCTGCTGTCACAGTACTCTGATTAACACTGTTTGTGACTTGAGTTAAAATGACTTGAGTTGAACTTGGGGACAACTTTGTAGATGAGGAGGACTCTGGAAACACTGTTACATTGGTGGACTGTGCTCTGCATATCACTTGCACAGGACCACCAACAGACACTATCTCATAAGGAACCTTTAACAAGGAAAGAGATAATGGTCACTGTTCACAGGCTGCTATGCTGGGGTGGAGGCACTCATGGAAAAAAGTAATAGGGAGATTAAGGCAATAGCTTTGGGTAAATGAACTGGCATAGTATTTGGCCACATTTCCATGTTAGGAGGTATTTTAGGGGGTTAACAAGCTCCTTTACAATGTTGAACTCAATCATTATCTTTTTTATAACTAATTTGATGAAAGAGATTTTTGTGGGGGAGGGGGATACTATTATTATCATGGGTTTACTTGCACCTCTCTGGAATTCTTTTTTTTTTTTTTTCAGCAGCCCTCCCAAAGCATTCTGCAGCCGAGAAATTTGTCAGGAATCACTTTTATCGCTCTAACCAAGCAGTCTTTTACACTCTTAATGGATCTCAAATCTAAATTTATTACCGGTAGTTGACAAACTATTATGTGTCACCCTCGATAAATAAAGTTTGATTGATTGATTGATTGATTGATTGATTGATTGATTGATTGATTGATTGATTGATTCATTGATTGAACTACATATGTATTCTGACTAACTACATACCAACTAATTCTAACTACCGGTACATGCATGAAACTGCATACCGGTACATATAAATTATAATATTGACTATTGCTTGCCTGTGTCTCTAAAGTAACAATGGGACTACTGCTGACAATAAAGGTTAGTTACAAAGTTGAACACTAAACAAACACTTCATAAGGTTTCCAGATAATCACATCACTTATTAATGTAATCAATACTCTGTACAGTTCATGGTAGGGTGGTACTCCACCCAAAAGGCAAATAATAAGGAAGAGGTGAGCTCCATGTAAATTTAATACCTGAGCTGTAACAGCATCAACACCAACCCTTGTTTCTGGGAAGTTTAACTGTAACACTGATGGATCACCTATGAAGACAAACAATCACACATACTGTTAGTGTATTTCCTTGAATAATAGACGTCTGTCAATGAATTTCCCCTCTTTGGTGAAATAATTATTTAAGATAATCGAAAACCTCAAGTAATTGTTCCATCCACCCCACAAAACCTGCCTTGGATAATCAACACCCCTCTCTATGTTCACTTTCTTTCACCCCCTGCCCCCCTCCCTCCCTCTCTGTTAAATTAACTATTCACAACTGGAATAGGAACCACTTAAGCTCTGTCTTCAAGGATATAGACACTTTTAATTAGTCAAGGAAACCAAATTGAGATCACTAACAAAGCCCTAGTTTAGAACAATAAAGCAAAAACACAAAAACACTAAAGAATTTTTTTGCTTTAGTTTTGCATTACTTTGCTCAGCAGTTGATTTATAAACTTGCACCATTATTTCCCATCCAATCAGAAGTAAAACCAAAACCAACCGTGACTGTGACTCGCTTATGCACATTTTCCCATGCTGTACCCTTTGTTGTTTGTCATAGTGATTACTTTGGTTTTGGTTTTGCAACACTCAATTAAAAACTGCTCTTGTTTTAATTAATTGTTGTTCTTACTTTAAATGTGATAACAAAACAAAGCACTTATAGTATGACTTTCAGTGAGCCATGCAATTACCCCACCATATCCTCCCATCCACGCCACTTCAAAAGCCCTTAAAAAATAAAAAACCCATGTGGCAACAAATAAATTAACTACAAAGCAATAGTCATTCACTAACCAAATGACACAACGCTCTGTACATGTTAAGTTTTGCAAGCATTCTTATAGCTATGCTATTGTTAGTAGCATTATTGTTAAAGTATTGATGTTGGCAGTGTAATTTATCATTAGTAAGATGTTTGATTGTTGATTCTGTTGTCTATTATTCTTACTAGTTGTCTTATTGTTAAGTAGTTTCACGCTAATTGTTAAAATAATAATATAAACATTTGTTTTATTATTATTATTATTATTATTATTATTATTATTAAAATGTGAATAAAAGTACTTTGCAAAAAAAAAACAATAGTGCATTCGCATTTTGCTAAGTCTACTAACCAACTGACTCAACAGTAGAGCATTTAATAACAACAGGCAAATCTTTTATCCTCTCACTGTGGATCAAACAAAATTGAATTTTTTAAAATTATAAATTATATTTTGGTAAAAAAAAAACGTGATGACAGTGTGGTGTCCACAAGATTTGGATGTAGACTGTTACTCTATGACGATTAAATAAGGTTAACATCAATGAATTGAATGATTGATTTTTCAAACCAAACCTTCCTACTAATGTGTAGCTTCAATAGCTCAGTTGGTAGAGCATCGCACCAGGATCGCAGAGGTCACGGGTTCAAATCCCGTTGAGGCCAGAATTTTTTCTGATTTCTTTCCTTGCAATTTCTGTTATTGCAATTCACTGCGAGGATCATTTCTTCAATTTATATACCCATTAAGTTAAATCAATTTTAATAACAACTGATTTAAACCAACAACAAAATTCTAAACAGCTTTTTGTTGCATTATTTTGTTTGGTTAAGTGCTTACTTTTGTTTGGTATAGTTCATAATTTATTCTTACAGAAATCAACACAGGATAACCAGGCCATTTCAAAGGCTAATAAAAAAAACTACATCACAGACTAGACCAAACCCCAGTCAGTGGCACACAATTTGACACAAATTTTTTCCCCATAATGATTCTGGGAGATACCTAGGAATCTTAACGCAGCAAGCAAATGACAGATAAACTTCTGCTATATCTTCTATGCTGCTCATTCTATCATCCACAGACAATGTTGCTAACATTTTGACAGTCCAAAATGAATTACATCATTATTCTTCGTCATGGCATGGGAAAAGTGTGATCTTAATGGGAAATCAAGCAGTTTCATGCAAAGGTTTCACTCTCTTTTAGTCCCTGCTAGAAAATAATGCAGAGGAACATCAGACTTCCAGAGTATGAAACTGCGCTATTTATTTACCTAAGACAAATAACATTCTACAACCCTCCAAGTTTATTTTTTCGTTAGTGGCCATTTGGCCACCAACTGCTCAAGTTGGTTGCCAGTAAAAAATTTAGTCACTAAATTAAGCTCACGCTTTCAATCCTTCTTCTCAATTATTTTGGTCACCAGTCTGGTGACTTTGGTTCCAATTTAGTTGCCAGCTCCAAAATTTTAGTCGCCATGGCGACTAAAATTGTCTTAACTTGGAGGGTGTCAAAATATTTAGAACTAAATATAGCTAAAACGCAAGTGTCAAATAAAACTTCGTGAAACTATGGTAGCCTCATGTACTTTAACATTTATAACTACAAAGTGTATTGCTATCTTCACCTGAATTGTACTTGAAAAGTTGATTTGGGAAGATACTTGTGAAGCAAAACAACATCTGGGCATACATGAAGAGTTGGTGCTTTAGTTACATGCAATGACCTAAAATGCAAGTATGATCAATCAAACAATGGAGTAATGTGTGAGAATTATGGTATGCTACTGTGGATAACAACCTTGATTGCAAATATTACTGATTTCTGTCAAAATCAACAAATTATGCTGATTTATTTCAAAAAAAAAAATGTATAAACCAATACTGGAACTAAAAACAAATCAAAGGCTTTTCGACTTGCAAGCCACCATATAGTTTATCAGTACTTAGCTCAAAAATTCAATTCTCAATTGAAGTAAAAACAAATCTAAATATTACCCAATGTTTCCCTTTGATCCAGAAAATGTGAACTGTTTGTTGTTGCCATCACTCTGGCCTGAACACTGGATTGTAACAGCCCTACCAGCTGAGATGATCCTGCCAAAAGATGAACATACAAGATAGATGTAAACGGATGACACCAAATCACTGATAACTACTTAGAAACACCCACATTGTAAGAAATTGGCAAATGTGTTTATCTCATTTGTGATCCTGTGAAGAGCAACACTTGTTTGAACAGGCACTATTAAATAATTAAGATTGTTTATAGTCATGGTCCATTTTTTCAATTTTAATTTGTGATATTGATTGGTCCATAATGTACTTCTGTACATTTAACAATATTGACCTTAAGCTTGGAAAACCCAACACACCCTTCAGGCAGACAGAAAAGCCATAGTGTTTGTGAAATTTGTCCCTATACTAACAACATTGTGTAAATGTATGCTTAGCTTATTTATAATCATACAGGGATGTCGCTAAGGGCCAGCTGCCGACTAATTTCACCAGCTGAAAGAGAACTTAAGTCCGGCTAAAGTTTCACATGAAAACAATAATAATAATAAATAATAATAATAAAAAAATTTGTATAGCGCCAATATCCTAAAAGTCCAAAAGCGCTAAATACAGAAGTAACGTTAAAAATATTTAAAACACTATTAAAAAAATAAATATAAAAATAGTAAAAAAGTTACTAAAATGCTTAAAATCTTAAGACTAATAAAAAAAATGTCGCTAAAAAAGTTATAAAAATGTTTTTTTAAAAAGGAAAGTTTAAAGTTTATGTTTAAAAAGGGACACTGAGGAGCTGTTCTTGGCGTCAGAAGGCAGAGTGTAGGAGCTGCTATGGAGAAAGATCTTGCACCATATGTTTTCAAATTGAAATACGGAATAGAAAGAAGGTCTTTAGAAGATGAACGTAGCTGACGAGGTGGAGTGTAAGGGGTAAGAAGATCGCGAACGTATGAAGGTACCAGATCGTTTAGAGGCTTGTACGTGATGAGTAGAATTTTAAAGATGATGCAATAATTAACTGGAAGCCAGTGGAGATTTAACAAAATAGGTGTAATGTGTTCGTGTTTTCTTGAGAAGGTGATGAGACGAGCGGCGGCATTCTGGACGTGCTGTAGCTGGGCTTGTTAATGAGCCAGCTTAGTGATTTCTTAGCTACATCCCTGATCATAGTTAACTGGGGGTTTGGCTGTTGGTCAGCAGATAGCATTCTAGCATATGTGCAGTTCATTCACTTTTAAGAGAGCTAGTTTAGCCTTTGTGGTTCCCTGGCTAGTTCTTTGCCCTTCTTTTACCCCTCTCATCCCACCTCTGGATTCACCAGGGATCTCCTTACCTGGTAAGTTAAAACACATGCCAGGGAGGTTACCATGGTTAGCTTTGCATTTGCATTTCGCTTGTTTTTGGTGTTGCTAGTTGCACATGCCACTTACCAATCACACATACTCTCCATACTTTGCTTATGGACAAATTACAGGGTTTCTGTTTAACCTCTAAGTATTTACCAGTTTCCATTTTTGGGGGGGATGGTGGATTTCACACAAAGTAGTAAATACACTGTGTTGCAAAATACATTGTAGTGTGAAAGTATGCCTCTTCAATATTTAGCATCATCCTTTTCAGTTTAGTTGGAGTATTGGACTCTGAATCAATAATAATAATAATAATAATAATAAGGTTTTTTGGATGCATTTAAAAAACTCAATGCGCTTACATTTCTCTATTAAAAAATTAGCTAAGACTAATATAATGTTATAATTTTTCTAAGACACTAAAAAATAAAATAAGTGAAACAACTAATCAAAGGGAAAAAAAAATTAAGGTTACCGGTACATAAAACTAGGTTAGCCCAATAAAAATAGATCAACAATAAAATTTCCGAAACAAAAATGTTTTAAGTGCAGATTTAAAAGTCGAAAGAGATGGTGCATTTTTGAGAGAGTCCAGTAGGCTGTTCCATAGTATAGGTGCAGCTCAAAGAGAAGGCACGTTCACCGTATGTCATAGAGTTCACAGTAGGGACAGTAAAAAGTAGTTTTAGAAGATGAGCGTAAGTTCCGTTGCGGGCGATATTGTTGTAGGAGGGGCGACAAGTAGGCCGGGCAGAGTCCATGAATAATTTTAAAAGTGATGAGTAGAAGTTTAAATATAACACGTGATTCAACAGGTAGCCAGTGTAGTTCTCAAAGGGCAGGTTTAATGTGATCGTAGTGTTTAGTTTCAGTGATAAGACGTGCGGCAGTGTTTTAAATTCTTTGAAGTTTATCCAGTTCCTGTTTTGGCAGACCATAAAGGATACTATTACAGTAGTCCAGGCGCGATATTACCAGTGCATTAACTAACAGCTTGAGATTTTCCTTGGTGAGGTATTTGCGAATGCGTCCTATGGACCTGATGGAGTTTGTTGCTTTCTTACATGTCTCATTTATGTGATACGTTAGTGATAGATTTTATCTAACACCAAGATCACGAACTCTCTCAGTTAGTTCAATAACGGTATTGTCAAATGAGAGCTTCTCGATGTTGGGTGTCTTGGTGAACCGGGATGTAAATAGTATAACTTCCGTCTATTCAGCATTACTTCTTAGCATGTTTTGCGTGAAAGTGACTATGACTGTGGCTATGATCTGCAGTAGTTATATGATTTTATTTTTTATTTTTTTTATTTTAAATAATGTTTGTATTAAAATTTAAAAAAAGTTATATACCTGAAGATGACATCCACCTGTGTTGCACCAACAGGAGCTGAGGAATTTCTAAACTCTACACTTGTCAAGCCAGGGCCAGCCTCCAAAGCACTGCAAACAACTGTGACCTAAAAACAGATTTGTTATAAAATAATGGGCAGGCAATTAAGATAAATTATGTACATTCCTGGCTAAGTTTCATCATACAAAGTAAAACTTGATAATATGTCTATTTAAAGCCACTTTCATCTGAGTAGAAACAAAAACATACACACATACTGCTAAATAGGATAGTAATCCAAGGATGAACTATATCTTACAATGTGAGGTTTGATGATCTAATGGCTAACACATTGGGCACCAGACCAAGAGATCTGAGTTCAAAAAGCTGTGCATAGGGTCACTGTGTTGTCTTCTCAGGAAAGACACTCAAGGTACTGTGCACCTCATTGCCTATCAACCATCACCTATCCCAGGGGGCGGGCACTCCCCTATATGGCCTATACGGGGATGTGCCGATAGATAGAGTATAGGTAATTCCAAGCTCCTCTGTCCTAAACAGGGGTTGTACCTGTCCTAGACAGGGTATGGCGGCAAGACTGTCGTCGAGTATTTACATTGTTTTCACTTATTAGGTGGGATCGGTGTTCACATTTCAATGCTTCGCACATTGCGTACAGGGCGCAATCACAATAAAGTGTTAATGATTGTCGTTGTTGTCCTTTGTCCTAAGTAGGGTCTTAAAATAGGTGGTGTTGTCTTACACAGGGTAGGTATTGTAAGTTTTTATTGTCCTAAACAGGTTCAGGGTTACCCCCCCCCCCCCCCCCCCCAACCGGGCACATATCCAACACACTGCTCAGGCCATCCCAATAAAATGTTTCGTTTCCCATGGCCCGACCGACCCGTTTTTTTTGAAAAGTAAAAAAGAAAAATCCAGATTCACTGGTGAAAGAGGCAAGTACTTTAATTTACATGCACACGATCTTGTTTTATTAACAACAGTTGGTATAATGTGATGTCTTTGTCTTTAATTAACATTGATACTACGTTATTAAAGACTATTTAGACATCTGATAAGGAATAACGAATGAAAAGTCCACGTTTTCGACTTGACTTTGTAATCAGGCGTTCTTACATAGCAGCCCAGCCTTCTCTTGAACCCAAACCCTTCAAGTGTTCATTCTTTTTTTTTTTTGCCCCACCGACCGACCCACCATCACAAGAGATGGGGCGATGGGAAACGAAACATTTTATTGGGATGGCCTCACAGAAAAATAAAAATACACTTTAAGTTTAGTCCTGATTGTGTGCAGGATAAAACAAGTGTTATGAAGACATTGCACAGTATGTTTAGAAAAACTGTTAATCTTACTGGTGCAGAGCTCACTGCTTCTGTTAGATTAACTTGTATCTGTCCTTGCTCCTGATTTTTTGTAACAGTTAGTATACCTCCCTTGAAATCTGCAAAGTTGATATTGACTTCCACTAGAGTTGCAAGAATAAAACAAAAAGGGTTATTGGCTTTTGTGATTTGAACACACGTAATTTAAATTTGCTAAATTTTACTTAACGCTATATTAAATGTTAACTTCCTTAGTTTTCTTTTCTGTTCCAAGAAGTTAAGAACCAAAAATACCAAAATCGAACGGAAAACGAGATAGGACAGGAAGGAAGAAAATAACTCGACTTACCTCCATCAGCCGGACATAAGAAATACTGCGACACAAATGCTAATGCAACGAAAAACGGGATATTTTTCATCATTTCAACAGTTACAAGACAAATTCTGACTTCAAATGGCAAAAATTTTTTAAAAAGTTAGTTCCCGAAGCTGTCGCCATAGCCGCCATCTTGAAAACAACTCTCATAAGTTGAACCGCTGACTGCTTTATGCGCCGTCGCTTTGCCTGCAAAGTTGCTGCTGCTAAGTGCGCGACTCCGCGCGCGGGCGTGACGAGCGAGTCTTCGCGGTAAAGGAGCGAAGTGGCAGAAACCAGTGAAAGTCAACATCTTGATTAATTAAGTAAGGTTGCTTTTTATTACCTCAACTGTATTTTGTAAGTTAAATATATTCTTGAAACAAATTTTCAAGCTTTGCGAAAAATTCGTTAATCCATACGTTTGTGAAACGGCGTATTCACAAGAAGAGTTAATTTTTGAGGTTTCGGAATAGACCGTTGGGCAGACTGTTGATACATGACAACAATACCTCGTCCACCTGAGAAGTTATTTCATAGGGGTAGCGTTCTACGCAGACGTTCTTTGGGCTCGTCACGCGTTTCTTTCCTACGAACACGGGAAATGCAGGAAACAGAAGCTTTACGTGTTACACGGCACAGAAATCTCTCTAGAACAAAACCTGTACCTTTCTCGAAATAAATATGCCATCCGTAATAAGATATAACGCATCTTGCAACAGAATGAAGTAAATAGCCGGGCACGCCGTCACAAATTTTAAATGCAAGTAATCAGTAACCCACGCAAAGTTTCAGACCTTGTCCTTCCAAAGCAAAAATTTTGAGAGCTTCAAACATATCTTTCAAACAGAAATGAGCAAAAACAAACTGCAGGAGCAAAACACAAAACAAGCTTCAGAGGTGCCAAAATCTACAAACATGAAACAAGCAAACCGAAAGCCACAAACTTGCTGTTCTATTCATCTTCAAACATGTCAAACGCCTGCTAGAAGTACAACACGTAGTGTCGGCTTTCAAAAACAAGTAATAATTAAGTAAAATAATTCGGAAGACTATAGCAAACGGCAAATGTACAGATGTCGTGAACGTAGGAGTCGTGTAAGCTTTCGAAGTGAATCGCTTTGCGGAAATCTTTCGTTTTGCGCAAATAAAATGAAAGACTATTTCCAGCAACAACATGGCTTTGTCTTTTTAAAATTCTCATGGGATATTTTTTTACTATCGTGCGCACAACGTGAAGAAAAAAAATGTGTCTTTTAGGGGCACAAAAGGTTGAGCCACGCCCAGATTAGTCTCCTCGATTGGTTTAATTGCAATTTTCATTCGAATATCCCCGACTCTTTGATATGGGAGACTCCCTCCGGGCACATGCAATAGCACGCGCGCAGCCTTGTCTTGGCGCGCGCCTTCTTGAAAATAGGATTTTAAACCATTGTGATGTCACTGTTTCCATGGTTCCAAAGAATAAGTCGAAGTCTTAAGCTGTAGACAGACGGTAGGCTATTTCCATTGTTTAAGGTGAGCAAAAATACCCTGTTTGCGAAAAAATAAACTGATTTAATAAAAGACCGTTAATTGTTTTTATGATTAAGATCTTGCAAGTTCAGTTATTAGAAAAGAACTTAACAAAGTCTTTTTTTTTTCAGATACCGAATTACTGTGTGATTTTAAGATTAATAATGGAGTCTGTCAGCAATAAAGCTTCAAGCTTAACCAATCAGTTAAAGGAAAACAATCCGGATCCAGTGATTACACAGGTAAGAATCAGAGAAATGATTAATTTTTATTTTAAAAAAAGCGTGTATAAGAGTACTGTATTTTCTCAATTTAACGCCGGTTAACGGATAAACGCCGGGTCTCTAAAGTGGAGTTGAAATTAGGCCCCTCAGATATTTGTTTGAGGTAAATAAGCTATGGTTTATTAGCAAGATATATGTTTTTAAAAAATAACGAATTAAATCTTTTGCATAATGGACACCGGGCTCGAACAAATTGCAGGAGTCAAATAAACGTCGGGTCCACCAGGCTAAGTTTTAAATAAACGCTGGAGGCGTTTAATTGAGAAAATACGGTTATCTCACTTGTTTGACGGAGAGTAATCCCTGAAGTCGGTACCAGTTTACCTTTTAAATTTTTAAGTACAGTCGGATCCCGCTTAATACGGAGGCTTCGTCATTATGGACAGTTTCTGTTGTACTAGTGTCCGTATGCTGTACCATTAATTAAAGAATAGAGACTTTATAATTTGACTGCGGTAAAAACCGACACCAAAGTTTACACATCTGACCAGACATCTGGCCAATCACAATAGAGTTTCTCATCCAAAGCACTATAAAATTGCTTTTGGTTGTTAATCGAAAGCTACTCTCATCCGTTTGTAAAGGCTGTTTCAGTTGTATATTTCCTAAGTTGTTGCAGTGTAATTTGCTCTGTTTGAGAATGATGATTAATTTCCATTTCAAATAGAAATATTCCCAAGAAGAAATTGATGCTGCTTATGGGCTTCTCGCGCTGAGAAATTCAGCCCCAGCTCCTCCACCAGGTTACAGGGCCGTGGTTATTGAGCCTGGGGCAAAACTCCAGTCAACAAATGGCTCCAATGATGATCAACTCTTAACCCAAGCCGTGCCTGAACAACGTCACCTCCATTCCCCGCAACAGATCCCGGCCAGTCAAGTATCACCCCTGGCTGAACTAAACACATTTGTAGCTGCGACTCTACCGGTTAGAGAGGAAAGATATGTCTACAATCACCACGTTCCTCAACCCGTGAGTTTCGAATTTTCAAAAGAAATTTTAACCAGCAAATACAACAGTTTCGACAAGCCGCTGTCATGAGCGGAGACATCGCGCATGTACTTTTTAACTTGGCGTTTTATTCGGGTTAAACGTACCAAAAAAGTATTTTATCCGTGCGCTTCTGTTGAATAGAACATAAGAAAGAGATCTAAGATTTAATTTTTTCAAATAAGGCGCGCTACATGAAATAATGATATAGTTAGAGAAATCGCCAAGCATTTACCAGGGAAGAAAAAATCACTATTTTAGCGACCAATCTTACATCCTACTTGAGAGCTGTTGTAGATATATAGACCAACTTGACTGTACAATTAATAGAAAACGCGCACGTGCTTATATTGCAAAACATGGCACAAACATACAAGGGAGCTAGTTTTGGCAAGAGCAAATATTATTTCATCTTGGTTTGGAAAATTCGAGATTTTGTGTAAACACGCAGGCGAGTATTTACACACGCATCAATCTCTCTCAACATTTTGTTTCAGGTTGTTGTTTAGTCGTATTTCAATTCATTTATCAGAAAATTAAAACGAGAAAAGTAACATTCAGAGTCCACGAACTTAAAACAGTACAAAAAAAAGATTAAAAAGTCTCTTGCTTTTATTCCTGACAAATTAATGCTAAGTAGTTATTTTATTTTGTTTCAGCGAGACTTTACTGTGTGGAGATGTGAAAATCATGGATCATGGTCCTGCCAACAGTGCTTCCATGCTGTAAACCCATAAAGCGTTTTAACTGTGAATAGCTGCAATTTATCTTTAAAAGGAAGCGGTGTTAGTCTATATTGAAAATGTTCCAATAAAAGCTTCGTTTTTAGTCTACTTTGTATTCTTTTGAAGCTTGTGTTCCACATGATTCAGCGTAAGAGATGCCCCGTAGAACCCAGATGACCCAGCCAGACCAAACGGTGGCCCAGTCCAGTAACTTAGATTCTGAGTGCTAACAGGCGTTTCTTAAAAAATTGCTTTAAATCTGGTCTAGAGAAACCACTGGCTCCTGAATGAAATGGTTTTCTACGATTTCACCACAGTTGAAAATACATCTAGAGATTCGAACAAAACCTGAGCTTTACATAGTCTTCCTTTATCGGCTATCAATTTTTTGGTTATTTTTTCATTGAACCACCACGAGCAACGAGTCTCTCTGAAAAGGGCGCGCGTGGCGTGCGTTTTCTTTCGCCCAGTTCTTGCCCCGGCCACCCCACCCTCACTGCGTGCATGCAGACAGCCTGTTCTTAGCTACAGGGCATTATCTCCTGTAACAATACAAAATCGACATGGCCGAATTCTTGTTTGGCTGCTCCTTTGGCTACCAGTTGTCGTGCGACAACTTCGTTCTTCGAGAGGAAATTACATAGTACTACTGGCTTTCTTCATTTCGCTGTGCAGAAGTGAAATTGTCAATGCAAGTAATTGGTATTTCAGAAGAATATCTTACGAAAGTAGTCTTAAATTAAGAAAAACATAGACGCATTCGTGGCATGGCCTCTTCGAGCGTTTGCTCAAAACGTTGATGCAGTATAAAAGCTGTTGAACTCACGTTGACTCTTAAGCTATATCAAGGGTTTTGTTTAGTGTCAGAGGGCGGAAATCTGCGGTAAATTTGCTTCCACGTGAACTGTCTTGACCTCGGGTTCTTTAGCAGCGGGAACTTGTCTATCTCCTGGCTTTACCAGCAAACGAATCGTGTCGGACTTCACATCAACATCAGCTTTATCCTTTGTAGCCATGATCGACAAAACACCAGCCTTGTGTTCCACCTGATAAAAACGTAAGACAAGAAAATAATTGTAAGCCAGATAGGTTCTCTTCTTATTGTCCAGGCTTATTCCTTCCTTTTCTTTTTTTCGTCGTTAATCTGATTTTCATACAGAGATCGCATCGCTCGATCGCTCGATACATATACTAATGAAAACATTAGTGAGAACAGCGAACTGTTAAACATTTTTAACGTGTAACAAAACGATCGAGGCATCGCTGGAGAGGTAAATTTTGCATTTCTTCGCTTTTTAACTTGGAATTTCAGCACAAAAAATATTAAATGTCAAAACTCTAAGAAGACGCAAGCTAACCGTCCTAACCGTGAAAAGATGAAAAAGTTACAATTCAAAAACTCAGTCTAGACTACGTACGGTTGATTTAACTTAAACTGGCAAAAAAAAAATCAAAACAAGTATGCGATATTTCCAAGTTAAGCAAATTATTTTCTGGCATAAAAGTTGAATTATAATCTCTCAAAATTGCACGACTAATAATCTAAAATCAATCACGAACGATATCTCGTGCTCCATTCGGAGGTCCAATTTTCGCGTCAGAAGTTCTTCGGCGTTACCTGGAAATGTGGTTTCTGAAAACCTCCAGCGTCTTGCGGAATGGGAGAAGATTTAATCGATGATATGAACATTGCGACGACAATGACAAAACAGTAAATAGTCAGGAACGAAATTCTCGAGGAACGCACAAGTCGTAACACTTCCATGATGGGCACTTAAGTGACAAAGCATCGGTTTAACTTTAGCAGGTTCTGGAAACAATAGAGGGGCGTTAAAGGGATAATGGGATCGGTAAAGAACCTGCTCATTAAATAAATATTGAAAAAGACAATTAACAAGCTATCTCAGTTTGGTCGCGATTGTCCTTTTTCATTGGTTTTCTGCGCCTAAAGCTCTAAAATCTCAAATAAGAATTCTGTGTGATTTACTTAACCGCCGTTATCACTGTCATATACTGCAAAAAATGAAATAAAAATGAAAGAAAGAAATTTCGTGATCCATTCCGGTTTATTGTTGTATACCTCGATAAATTGAAGAAGACAAATATTTAGCATCAAGTTTTCTAAACTTTAATTAGCGCCATCGTTAAACAAAAAAAACATCACTGAATTTAATTAGAAATATAAACAACGTTTCCGCCGGTAGTCAAACGCGATACTAAAATGAAGTCGGTTTTTGAAGAAATGTTCCAGTTGACACGATCTACGCGTCTTTAACTAACAGGCACACAGAAAACCACCCGACAAAAAATAACTGGTGGAACGTGTCTCAAATAATTTGTCTCTCTATTTAGAGATTGAAATTTTTCTCTATTATTTAAGTGTTGTCGAAGGAGTGCCAGTAATAAGCTGTCTCGGTGATGAGTTCGAACTTTAAAAACTCATGATCATGAAGTCCTTCCGGCAGGATGAAGTTTTTCTCGTCCAAATGAACATAGAATGTTCTAATAAATTATTTAACAGCTCTTACCACGAGTTAAAGAAAACAATAGCAGTTGACTGAAAGACGTTTAGCAATTCCATTTCGCTTGGCAAGATGGCAATTTTCTCCAGGAAGTATTCTGCCGTCTACACTAGCAAAATAATGCAGTTATTTTATGGCTTGCTCGCTGCGTGTATTGTCTTCCAGTCGCTTTTGATGCCTATTGCTCTAGCCGCTGAAAGCGCGGGACAAAAGGCGCACTTTCAAGTTGAGGACAAATCAGGGGATTTGAAAATTACAGCAACTAAAGACCAAGCGAAGGTAACAGCCCAAGCAGATTCTGTTCAAGTAGTAGTTAAGCCTGGAACAGCGGAATATCCCGTCCTAAAGTCGGACAAACCTATAGTACATGTTACTCAGCCAGGATGGAGTTCCATCAGCTTTCGTAAATCTGCGATTTTCAAGAGAATGATACCTTTAGGACGGCAAGCCAAGAAATCAGGAAGAAACAAATCAATGAAGTCACTCGCACTGGAAAAAAGAGTTTATTCAAAGAGTTCAGAAAAGTTAAAGTCGGGACAAAAACTAAGAAGGGTTTTGTTAAGGAAAGGTTCTTCAATTTCACCAGAAAAGCAAAGAAAATATTTTACAAAGCAGTCTGCCTTTGATAAACAGAACGTTTCGGGTAGTAAAAAATCAGATGTTAAATATGGAGGATTTCACGTAAGTGGTGATGCAGGAAAACTAAAAATGCACGTTACAAAAGACGAAACTACGCTAAGCAGTGAATCAGGAGGAGTTGATATTTCCCTTAATAAACATCCATCGTCATCTTCAACTTCCTCAGACCAACGAAAATTAGACGCTCAACAGCCTCAACTGTTCAAAGAGGAGTCCGCTGACAAGACTGTTCACATTGCTACTGAATTGGAAAGCAGTTTGCCAAACTTTGGTTTGAGAAAATCAGTTGTTACTAAGCTCCATGATATCAAAACAGACTGGGACTAAACACACAAACATAACGTGCTTGCTATGAAACAGGTAGAAAACTGTCAGCATGTGCCGATAGAAATAATAAATAAGCTTGAAAAAGACGCCCCAAGCCAGTCTAGTCTCTGATGTTATTTTTTATTTGGGAAAAATCATCTCAATACATTTGTAACTGCGCCCTTCAGTCTTCCTTTGGGTTCGCCGGTGGAAATAGATCTTACATTTCCCACTCTTCAACTACATGAATCATTTAGACTTGATACGAATTATTGTAGTTTATCAGGCCGTTCCACTGATTTGAAGTCTTTGTCTTTTTAAAAAGTACGAAAAATCTTCTGTGTTTCCAAAGCGTCATAGTAGCACAAGAAATGCGGTGTAAACGTTTTCATAGACATTTCTAGTTCGCCCAAACTTTGCACGAGTGTTTCAATAACCAGTGTTTGGCTGGAACTGATGGAAAGAAAGTGTTCTATAATCTATATTAAATAGTTTCCTATCTCCGTCTTACAGTTAAGGTTTGTTGGTTATCAACCATTCCCCAACCACAGCGCGCGTAGTATCTTCTTTATTTCATAATCTAATATCGAGACACACAGGAGAGCCAATCAGTACGCCATGCGGACCCCCCCGGTAAAACCGTCTCGGGTTAAGCTTCACTCGAACTGGGAATCAAAACAATCTGAGATGAAGGGCAGATCAAATGCCAAACTATTTTTCAGTAAATATGTTCTATTTTATTTCTATGTGGAGTTGCCTTGCATTTTGAATTGTTTCGTATTTGAAAAAGTCTCAGGTTGATCTCCCACAATCCCTTTCAGGTTGTGGCAGGCAAAACCGAGCTTAGGACTGGAACGAGAACCATGAAATCATTTGTTTTGATGAATGACTTGATGAATAGATTTTGCGATTTTGTGTTTTGTTGAATGGAGTGAAAGTTTTTTAACACTAATGATCACAGTAGAATGTTAGGGAACCAAGAGTCACAGGGAGAGCCGCAAGATAAGCTGGCTAATCACCTGGAACCTGATCAAGAGGTGGCCGCGGTACTGGCAACAGGTGAGAGCGAAATATAAACCACGTGCAGTTCGATACTACTGGATACTTTATAATCTGCAGTCTGCTTTGATAGTTAAGTTATATACCTTGACACAGAATGAATGTATAAAGCTTACTGTTAACTATCGAAAATGTACTCATCGCCTGCGAAAAACTAAAATCGCCATGGAAAACACATGTGGAAATAGTTGAAAAACTAAGAAGTTCCAATAACTTGTCATAACTTGTTGCTTTCAAATTTCTTGCAAATCATATTTTTATTTTTTATTTTTTGCTGTATTTTCTGGGACAAGCCGTAACTGTTTTTAAACAATCTCTTTAATTTCCTTTTGTCCATTTTAATTGTTTGTTTACTAAAAATGGCAACATTCTTTCTCAGAGCCTAATTTTTCCCAGTCTGGTACTCCTGCTTCAGTCAAGAGAGGCTCTAGGCCTTCATCTACAAAAGAATTGACTAGCGGCATTAAGGTGCGAGCTACTGTATATTATTAAACACAGGCTTATCATCCCCTGGGTAGTCACGTACCCATGCACATGGAGTACAGCATTAGTATAAAAATTTGTGAGGTCCCGCATGTTATGGTCTGTGCATCTCTTAGGTAGGGGGAGTATGGTTTGGTGGAGGGTATGCAAATCACCTACAGCACTTTTCGATCCAGTAATGCACCTATCAATGTTAAGCCCGAGGGGTGGGGGGGGGGGGTTGGGCTAACCACGGGAATTTGATCCTGAGGTCGGTCCCCAGGGTAGGGATTTTGATCGTACGTGATTGCCCCAGGGTAGGGATTTTGGTCATATATGATCCCCTGCAACAAGGTTTGAAGGACATCTGACCACCTTTCATTGCTCCCGGGTGGGGATTTTGGCCAATTATTTTGTCCCAGGGGTGGGGAATTTGACTTTTTTTTATAGAAAATGTCAAAATCCCCCCCCCCTTGCCCGACCCCCCTCCCCCCTCAGGCTTAACATTGATAGGTGCATAACAAAAGAAGTTCAATTTCTGGATGCTTGAATGATATTCTGATATTTTTTTATTACTGGTAGTTGTTCCACTCAAAAAAAGGTAATTTACACCATTTCGTGGTTTCAAATGGGATAAAAATAATTAATTAAACTTTAATTTTACTCCAGAAAATTATTATCTGGAGTAAAATCAACTGAGTACTCATGCATCTGCATTTTTTAGATTTATAGAATAAATGTAATAAAGTTTGTTTGAATAGAATTCAAAGTTTTAATATGTATTTGTTTTTTTCTCGTTCCATCTGACGTGTACCGGTATATGTCTTTGCTTGTGTAGTTGGAACAAGAAGTAAAGGAGAATCTCAGCAATGGTGATAGTGCAGCACAGTGTAAGCTAGAAAATACCTTATTCTTACTTAATTTTGCATGCACTTAAATCGCAAAATTTAATACTCGCAAAATATGGATCACGGAAAGATTAAAATTGCAAAATTTAATTGTGAAAGTTGAAAATCTGTTCGTCAAGAATGATTAGAATGCAAAATATGCGTCAATTTCAACAGTTTATCCCATAAGATCGGGGCTTCTGTCACACGCAAGATTGGAAACATTACGTTTTGCAGACGTTGTTTCGGCGTTGGTATTGAGAAGATTTACTGTTATTGTATCACAGATAAACCACTGCCAAACAAATGATTCCAACAATGGTTGATCTCGAAAAATTCGTTACAACACTGACAACATAGCAAGTTCACCAGGCTAGTTCACCGACCGAGGAAAATCACATCCCAATTACACCGCGTGTTCGATTACATGCATCCTTGCGTGACGCGTTACTCGGAATAATCCAGTAATTGTCCAGTGATTTATCGACACTGTCAGAGAAATTTTCGCAACCTGTTGGAATAATGAGGGCCCGCAATTTCTAACCTGTGGTTACCACTAGTATGTATAATATCAATAAAATAATGAAATTCAAGCTGTTGCTTTATTACAGTTATTCCAACTTCTCTCAGCTTCATGTTTGGGAGTTTTTTGTTTGATTTTGTATATCATTTATCCTTTCACTCCATGAATCTCACTGTCTGAACTGTCCTCTGCCGCTAAGTAGTTCTTCATAATCTTGCTTGTGCAGTTGCAGTTGTACCTATTGGGTGTTTAGACTGTAGAATACCTTTTGCTTTGTTATGTTTAGCTTATTTTGTTTGCTGTTTTCTACGATGACAATCAAATATTAATCATGTTACAGTTCTGAGGTCAAAGCTTCATATTTAAGAATAGAAAAAAATCCCAAATTTAATACACTCCAATTCTACCTTCCTCGTGAAATGTGGCTCTTAATATTTCGCAAAATTTAATACTCACAAAATTTAGCAAGAATAAGGTAATTATAACACATAATCTCACTGCATAAAATTATACGCAGTAGAGATGCGCAATGCAACACTGGGGAATATCAAAGGGGAATATCCTTAAAAATTTAAGTCATATTTTCAAGGACAAATTATAAAGCTCTGATAGTAAACTGGATTATGTTTGATGTTTTCAGATCCCTCTCTTCATTTCTTGGCAGCCCAGGGCGAAATTGCAAAGATAAAGGAAGAAATTGACAAAGGTGTGTTTAAATATGGGATTAATTGGTCCTGTTAGGCATAGCTCTACTAACTATGTGTTTGCTGACATTATTACAACGGTCCAAAAATCTACTGATTCTGGATCTACTGATTCTAGACCGAGATTGAGAGACAAGGAATTGTTTCTTAACAAAACTAATGAGATTGCTTTATTTTGGCATATTTACTGGTCTCTGTAGGCCACTTCAGTTGCTATATTCCTGAGAAAGAGAAGTGCTGCCCCATCAATTTCCATTAGGGTTGTATTACCGGTAGTTGAAGGATGTGCTGGTGACTAGTGACACAGGGTGCCATGGTAGGAGCTCTGGGAAGTCTCTGTTGCCCAGGGGGGAGAGGTAACTTTTTTGGCAATGGTGGGGATGCTTCTTGTACCTCTTAGAGGTTGAAATCATGTTTTGACATCTCTTAGGAGTTTCCATTTCATATTCCACAGTTGCGTTAGTACCTTTTAGCAGGGGGGGGGGGGGGGTCTGTATTTAATGTAATTTAATTACATGCACACAACAATAAAACAAAAGTGTTTGGTAAAAACGTGGGCAGACTTTATTGATAGGGACTTCTGGGTCAACCTATAAACTGCCTGGGAGGGAGGGATGGGAAAATACAAACGAGAGAAAACGAAACTAGCCTAACACAATGTAGCGATCGACGCGAATGTGATCGTGAAATATAATACGCTGGCGATTGTACATTTATTCATTAACCTAAATTAACTAAAGTTAATATCATTTAATTACATGCACACAACAATAAAACGAAAGTGTTTGGTAAAAACGTGGGCAGACTTTATTGATAGGGACTTCTGGGTCAACCTATAAACTGCCCAAAAAAAGCTAAGGACCCAAGAAGTAATGAAAATAATAGACGGATAATAAGAGAAGGGAAAAAAAATAATAAAAGTGCTAATAATAATAGGAATTAAATATCGTAAGGGTTTGCATAACAGTACTGGGAGTGTCCTGATTTGGCTATTTTGGAGGAAAGCTGTAATATACTGGAGATAGGGGTACGTATATATCTACGGTAACAGTCTGATGACCAGCGGCCAAGTGTTTTGATTGCGTAGTCGTTCAGTCCAGCAGATGCTGCAGAGGTGGCCCCTCCTACGCGAAAACTGTGGCCTCCGTATGCTAAGGGGTCAAAACCGAGTAGACGCAGTTGCTGGGATACAAATTTCAGAAGAACTGGACGGGATAAAGCTGATCTGTCATCTAGAGCAAACAAAGGGGTGGAGTCTGCAGGAGTATTGCTGCCATTGTACAAGGCGAGAAGTTGAGACGCGATGCAGACAGGACAGATATGGTGGCTGCTGTGGCCCGCATATAAGACGTGGCCACGACGAAATTGGTCAGTTTTTGAGGTCTTAAGGCGTAGCGCAACGTACTGGTGGCCCTCTGAGGATGTCTTGAGTTGTAGGTCGGCGACCGTGAGGTGGTAGGCAGGAGAGAAGGCATTTGGCTGGGAGACCGTGAATTCGCCACAGCGAAGCAGGAAGAAATGTGCGATGACCATAGCCGCCCAGCATACCAGGTCGTCATGGAGGCTGATATTAATGAGTGGGCGCATGGAATTCAAGATGTCAAACGTAATGGGTAGCTTTTGTGTGGGTGGTTCGCCGTGAACACGGGAGATGCCCCGTAGAGTTTGTTTCAGCTGTAAGGTGTCTTTCAGGGGGTTGTCGAACCCGTGGGCTATGTGGAGTGCGCGAACTGCCGCGAGGTAGACTGGAATGGATTGGGGCTTGAGGCGTTGGGCCAAATGAGCTGCGAACAATTGGAGCGTGTACTGCGAAGCCGGCAGGGCCTGGAGTTGGTGCTGAGTGCAGAATGCTATGAACTGACGCTGTGGAGCGCTGTAGGTACGCTGAGTAGAAGGAGCCAGTCCATGCTGGAAATAGTAGTTGACCTTCATCGGAAGGGAGTCAGGGAGATCTCTGGTACTGGAGTTGGATATGGGTCGGCGTCTGGTGTCAAGGATCTGAAGCGACTGATCTGTAAACGAGACAGGGCATCAGCACGATTATTCTGGGCACCTGGGATATGTACAGCAGAAATTTCTATGCTATAATGTGCACAGAGGAAGAATGGATAACGAGCGAGGGTCATGATGTGGGGACACACGCTGCGGCCTCTCTGAAGGATATGTTCGACGGCCTCATTGTCACAGTGGAAGAGGATACGTTTGCCAGTGAGTCGTGGTGCCCACTTGGTTAGCGCTGCGATGATTGCAAATAGCTCCTTGAAGGCGATTGATCAGCGCGTGGGAATGCCATGAGTTTTGAAGGTGTCGAAGAGCCACCTTAAGAAAAAGTCTACCCTGTAGAAACCCCCTGGGAGCCCTGTAACAGGGGTGTAAAAAGGACCTTGTTACAACCCTGTTGCAGCTCGTAAATTGGCACAGTTAGCAAGGTTGTTTCTACCAAGCAGCAACCCTGTAACAGCCCTGTCATGGTATTGCCTATTTAATGACAACAATAACCCTGTGGCAGCCCTGTACCAAGCCTGTAACAGGCTGTTCTGAGGCTTGTCCAGGACAGCCCTGTTGCAGCTCGTAAATTGGCACAGTTAGCAAGGTTGTTTCTACCAAGTAGCCAAACTGTAACAGCCCTGTAACAGTTTTTAAACCAGCAGGCTCTGTAGACCCCATGAAACAGCCCTGCAGGAGCTAGTTTACATGGCTAGTGCAACCCTGTACTAATGTCATGCAATAGTACAAAAAGATTCTAAACTTGCACAAATCAACAGCTTGAAAATCAACCAGAGTATGAATTGCCAAAAGAAATATATATTTTAACCTTGCTTTGATAAATGAGCATACATTCACAATTTTTATAATATCAACTATCAAGTAAAAGTCAACAATTTTTTTACTACGTTACAGTGTTCATTTCAAACTCAAATGCTTTTATATTTGACTTTTTTGGCTTAAAATTATTAAGTTACATGCATAATTGAAGTGCACAATAATATTATTAAAATAGCTTTCTTAACAAATTATGGCCAAAAAGAGCTGGAAATATCTAGAAATGTGTGATTATAATTAGTTCTGTGGAGTTTAATGTATACTGAGGTCAGTTTCAAAATGTCATTTGCTCTGTTTTTGTTTCCTTCTGTAACTGTAACATTTATCATTTGCCTCATTCACCAACTCCTTGTAAATCGTCTTTCCGGGGTGTTTAGCAATGACAAATCCTGTGGAGATAATTAGATATATTTATATGAGCTTTGCATGATTGTAAAAGTTGGATGTAGATTGAGTAAAGGTTAAATTAAATGTCTTGCAATTTTAGACAAGGCTTAAAAATGGTATACATGAGGGTGGTATGGTATTAGAGGACTCCATTTCAGCCCAACTAAATAATGTCAATACATACATATGCATTCTATACATATATATGTGTTGAATGCTTAATACTAATCTTTTCATTTTTTTACTTGGCCTTTTTTATAATGTATACCTGCATGCCAACTTTTTCTGGGTCAAAGGCGTGAGATTTTTATCCTGAGAGTGGCAGGATTTCCGAAGCCAATAAGAAAATGTACGAAGTTTTCCGAAGACGTCCAAGATGTTGCGATTCCGAAGATGTTGCGAACATATCCCAATCCCAGTACATTGACTAGGCGTGAGAAATTGGTGCGTAAGCGTGAGTTGGCATGAGATCGAAGTTTTCACCTCGCAGGCGAAGGCGTGAGAGTTGGCAGGTATAAAAATGAAAAGAAAATAGTAGTAACAATACTCACGGTATAAAGCTTCCATTGTTTGAGGGTCCAGAGCATCAAGCCCTCTTTTTAAACTGCCCTTGGCAGTACTTCCAGCCATTACTTCTGGGGTAAAAAACATGTCCATTAATGTACGAAGGAGCCTTGTTGGTATCTCCTTCGATTTTTCTATTGCCAAGGAGAGCTTGTCTGCCCTGAGAAAAATTCCCATTCCTGAGACCAGCTCCACAAGTTTAACTTCACTCTTAAAAATGAGAAAGAAGGAAATGAAAATCAAAATCACTACTATAATTATTCAAAGTAAAATATAAACAGTCACAGCAACTAGAATCAGAGCAAGGAAAGAATGCAATATTCACAGCTCATATTTTAGACCAGGGATAGCAAGCAAGCTTTGCGAATGTGTTAAGGGAACTTACTGCGTAAGAGTGACTCAGGTAACATATTCTCTTGCTTTGATTAGTGCAACTGTACATTGAAGTACTTATTTTACAAAGCTACTTGTCTAACATGTAATGATGACTAAGCAAAACATAGGCACGCTAAGCGTGCAGGAGTTTTTCTTTGGGGTGGCTTGGGGTGCTGGGTGTTGTCCTGTTGGGTGTTGCCTGGTTGGCTTGCGGCCCCTCACTTTCCTGCTGCCCTCGGGCTCCTCCTCCCCTCTCTGGCGGGGCGCTGGCACGCCTGCTGCTCCCACTCTGTTGTTCTCCTTGACGAGACCTCTGTTTTCGACGAACACGAACCCTTGTTCTCGCCCGTCCATAGCCTCTCGGTTCGTCCCCTCCCCCGTCTCTCGCCCCGCCCCCCGCTCGGGTCCCCCCGGCGTCCGGCGGCTCTCCCGCCGGTGGCGTCGGGGGCGGGTCGCGCGGTGGCGTTGCGGTGTCTCGTCGTGCTCCCCTTCGGTGCTGCCTTTTTCGCGGCCGTTTCGGCGTCGGCTCGCCGGTGCTTCCGTGCGTGGCCCCGGTCGCGGGGGCTGCGCTCTTGCCCCTGCCCCTCCTCCCCGCGGATGCGCCACTCTTCTCTCTGTCTGCTGCCTCTCCACGTCGCTCGATGACGATCAGTGGTGGGCCTGCTCCGGCGGCGGTGCGGCGGGCGTTGCGTTTCGGGTCCCCTCCCTCCTTCTTCTCCCTCGTCGCTTCCTCTCTTTGTCTGTGCTCTTTGTGTGACCCCTCTTCCTACCCACTGCTTCGGCCGACTGAGCTGCTAAAAATATATATATTAAAAGTAGTTTCTAACCTTCATGATGGTGACATTCCCAGCAGGAGACTGCTGTGAGTCTGAACTAGCTGCTTGAGAATGTGGCTGTGGATTGAAAGTAAATACAGTTGTTAACTTTATCAAAGGAAAATAAAATTTGATCAAGGTATTTGAAATTAATGTGACTTAGTCAGTAATGCAAATTGGAAAAAAATTTACTCCTGAATTAAGGAAGTTAATGCAAAGGAGGAAGTATAAATTTTAAAAATGAAGGAAATTAATAACATAAACACAAGAGCAGTTTTTGGTGAAACTCACTTGTGTGGGAGAATTCCTTGAAGTGCCTGGACTTAAGGTATTGGCTGGTTCCTAACAGAATGAACAGGACAACATATTACCTTATCTGGATATGTAATCAAGAGAAAAAGTAAAAATTGCCATTGCCTGCTTTCAACTAGGAATCCCTCACGCACTTGCCTTCAAAATCCAAAACTTTTCTGCGAAAAATTGCTGGTAAGTGTCAAATTGTTACAAAACAGTTTTGTATTCATTTGACAGTGCACACTCTGGCAATACTATAATTATGTCTGATTATTAAGGAAAATTGACACTTTAAATAGATTGAAATGTTCTTAATTTGTTATTGTGCTGGACAGGTATGATCATTAATTGTTCAGATTTAAGTCACCAAAAAGTTAAATCACATTTCAAGCATTTCTGTCAACATAAAAACCAATATAAAGTCTACAACTTAAAAAAGGAACATACTTTCGCTATTATTTATAATACATGACTGTGTTCTAGTATTAATGTATGAAAATTACTTACAGTGGCAGCTTTAGCTAGTTGTGGCTTTTCAGGTTTTTTCTTTGGAGCAGAGAGTTGACTTCCAGGTTTCCCCTACATTGATAAAAGAGAGACCATTTGCTTCATATTGCAAAATTTGGATTTCTCCTTTTTCTCAGGAACCAGTTTCCCATGTAAAATAAAGAGTGGTTATAGATACTATATGATGTATATACTTTTGTCTAAATGTGCTTTAACTATAATACTTACCAAAATGTTTAGCTCAAGTTCCTTGATCTTCTCTTGATTTTGTCGAATATTTCTTAAGTTTTGTTTCTCGTAATCACTTATATGTTTATTTTTAGTGTAGTGGGCAACTTCATTTGTCTTCTCTTCAATGTCATCATCCTGAAAAAAAGCAGAAATTGAAATAGATGTTTAATTTGAAGAGGAAAGAATCAGGTTCCCCTCATCTTTCATAAAAAACATTGCATGCCTTGATGAATCTTGGAAGCATTCTTTTTCACTTGAGGAATTTCAAATCTCTTTAGCTCGTATACTACATAATTTGAGGTTTAGTTTGTTGTAAGAAACTGTGACATAGTTTCCTTTTTCCGTGTGTTTGGGCCGCCCCTCCTCCTCCTCCCCGCGCGCCCTTCCCGTCTCCCCCCCCCCCGCCCCCCCCGCCCCGGCCCCCCCCCCCCCCCCCCGCCCCCCCCCGCCCGCGCGTGTTTTCCTGTTCTACGTTGTTTTGAGTTCTTTGTCTTCCAGGTCCTTACTTTTTTAAGTAACTGGTGATTTTGAAGGTTTTTACACTTAGGATGTGCTATAATTTGACCTTGCAATTTTGTTACAGTCAAAAGTACATTTCTAATAATTTATCAATAGATTTAGGAGTAAATAATGGTATCCAACTGTTCTTTGCCAATCTCAGCTTTTTATTGCACATAAATTAATACCAGGTAATAAAGGCAAACTTTGATGTGACATTAAGTAGAATTTTAAACAAACGACTTACAAGATCAGAGTTACTACTTTCTGTGTCTTTTGTTAGGTCAAAATCAGGATCACGAGCTTCCTGCCTTGTGGCTGTCTTTTGAAAAGTTTTCTGGAACAGAAAATATTAAGACAATAATTATTTTTAAAAGCTACAGAAATCAATTTCCATGTCTTGATGATTGTTTGTCTGCTTGGCTTTAAAATTGTACAGTGAACATAAGCTTATATCATTAAGTTTATTTAATCATGTTTAAAACAAGCTAGAAACGCTGCAGTTTTATTTTGACTATATATACTACATAAACTTCTATACTCTTCAACGCTTGAATCAATAAGAGATATAAATGGGAAAAGATTAAAACTTTACAAGACATCGAAAAGTACAGACGTTCTCTGCGCCTAATCAAATAGCTTCAGGTGTACTCGATGGGAACAATAACAGAATCAGATCACGAACGATGTGCAACCTTGGTAAAACGATCAATAAAATCTTCAACTTAGCTTTAATACTATCACCACGGTCTTCTCTTCCTTGAATTGACAACATCCTGTAAACTTAATCGGCATGCTATTTCCAAATCGATCTGTTATTTCCTACAATGGTCTACAAAGCGATCTCCAATGAACGAGCCGCCATTTTGGATGGATCTCATCCCGAGGGAAATCTGGGTCGAGAAGTCAAAACTACTCAGGGTACCCGGGTACCGGGCAAAAACAAGAAGCTGGTTACTCTGTTGACGTTTCTGTCGCCAATTCTGTCGCCTAGCTTGCACGGTGTTTGTATAATTCTTCCAAATTAAGACGTCTATTAACTGTAACCGTTCTAAAAAAAAATCCGGTAAAAATTGCAAGAAGGTTTCTGCAAAAATGACCGCAGGATGAAAGATTGCGTGATGAACCCAAAGGAAATTTCGCTGTGTGACGTGACAACCTCACTTCCAGGTTGACCGCTGAGAGACTAGCACTGAGCAAAGCAAAATACCGTCCTTGATGTGTGTTTCTTTTTGCAGCGGACATGGAAGCACTTCAGCTGCAAAATAATCCGAACTTTAATGATATTTCTATAAATTTGAAAGCTATAGTTTTCATAGGAATCAAATTAAGAATTAACGAAGGCACTGGAAATTATTTCATCGACGCAAGTATCGCTTATCACACTCTTCAATCCCGGTTCAATGGATGATTGGGAACAGCGATCCTATAAATGATACCGGAATAAGGAATACTTAGTAAATGGTAAGCTGAAGAGAGGTTCTATTTTATCATTTAACTTTTACGTTTGACAAAGACCCTCTGAATTTCATACGACAAAGGGTACAGAACTTGTGGAAGCAATCGATATTTACAGAAACACTAAATTAAATAATGAAACTTTGATAGCCGTGTTCAGCTATGTTAATTAGCTTAAACATTTTTCTTTTTGCTGTTTTTTATAAGTTTTAACTTGTCATTGCTATGTTGCCAATACAAACAAAATTGGTTTTTTAAACTTTTCGGTCATGTGTTTGATTTGCGTTAACTTACTTGTCGGCCCTCAAGCAAGTCGCTAACCGAGCAGATGCATGTGTACACGGATGTGAGACTTATCAAGCTTTTATGCCACGACTTGTTTATAAGAACGATCATTATGCTCTTTTCTTTTTTTTAGCTTAAATCCCTTTAATAAATTTCACAGCCCTGCTAGAACCCACTTACAACACAGCCCTGCTTGTTATTGTGCAGTGTTATAACTTACAGCCATTTAGCAACCCTGTTCTACTGTCTATGTATGACTTGGCAGCCCTGTTTAAACCCTGTTGTTATGCATGTATATCTTCCCAGTCATGTTACAACCCTGTTTCTGCCCTGTTGTACTTTGCTTTTAATCTTTACAGCCCTGTCACAGCTCTGCTTGTCTTAACTCAGGTTATGTTGCAGCCCTGCTACAACCCTGCCACGTCTAGTTTTCAGCCTTGTAAATAACTAAAGAGGGCTGGAAACAGGATTTTACTGGGCTGCCACAGGGTTTCTACAGGGTAGACTTTTTCTTAAGGGACGCCCCTTGGAAGTAAGCCCCGAATGCCTGATTGCTGGCATCGGTGTAGAATTCCAACAGAGTGTTACTGCTCCAGTGGTCGTCGAAGAAGAAGTTCTTACCATTCCACGTTGGGAGAAACAACTCCCACCACTTTAAGTCTTTTTTGAACGCGTTGGTGAGACATACATGATGGTGGGGTTGATGTACCCTAGACAAAAGGTTTAGCATGCGTGATAGAAAGGTCCGTCCAGGACGACAAACGTTGCAGACGAAGTTTAGTTTCCCCAGCAGGGACTGCAGTTCCCGTTTGGTGATTTTTGTACGAGTTGACCAATAGCATACTAGATCAAGGATTTCGGCCAACCGTGTGGCGTCAATTCTGGCAACGCATTCAACAGAGTCCAGCTCGATGCCTAGGAGGGTAAGACAGGTTGTCGGATGGACGAGTTTGTCTTGGTTTAGTGTGAAGTTTAGTAATTGACAGGAAGAAACCATGACATCTAGGTTGTGTCGACATTGGTTGGAGGGGGAGGCGGGGCCGCATGTAAAAAAGTCATCGAGGTAGTGCCAAACTGTGGAGGCACCTCTGTCCGCCATGACGAAGGCAAGAGCGTCCGCGTAACGAAGGAAGAGTGCCGGAGCACTGCGACCGCCAAAGGGGAGGAACATGTCGAAGAAGTATCCCGTACGTAAAGACCCATCCACAAATATGGGCCAGGTAAAGCCTAGTAAAGGCCAGTCTTGAGGGCGAACGAGAATGTGACGATACGCGTCCGACAAATCTAGTTTAGCCATTTGTGCTGCTGGACCGGCTTGTTTGATAAAGGAGATGGCGCGGTCAAGGGTGTCGTATTGACAAGTAAATTTATCCGGCGGGATAAAGTCATTAACTGATCGGCCCGCAGGCCACGATAAATCATGAATTAGACGGTAACGTGGAGGATTCGAGTGTTTCTTCGGAATTGCACCCAGTGGCGAACCCACAAAATCAGGAAAGGGAGGTGTCAGAAAAGGCCCGGCTTTTCTGTACATGTTAAGTTCACGTGAGAGTTCATGAATCACAGAGTGACTGTTCGTAGTCGCAGATAAATGATTCGTGTGGCACTGCGAAATTTTTGGTCCCTCGTAGCCAAGTGCCACACCGTTGTCAATGTCGTGAAGGAGTCCGTCCACGAAATGACGATCAGGGTGATTTCGTAACGCTTCCCTCCAGGTGGCTACGTGGAACGGGGACCAGAGCTTAGGTAGCGACAGAGCAATCTGCCAAGGGGTGATTACCTTTGCAGCTTTTGCAGACGTGTGCCCGTCGGCAGGCGTTTCCAAAATAGCAGGAATTGCGCTGGAAGAGATTACATCCCTCCTTTCCATCGTGGAACCATTGTTCTCGTTTCCAGGCCTCCTGCGTCGGCGTCTCCTTTGTTTTTTCCAACGCGGATTGCGAACGAAAAGGACACTCGCGGGCCAAATGGTCGTATCCTTTACAGCGAGCGCACTGCCTGGCGTCAGAGCGGAGGGCTGTAGCATCGAGGATGGTGGTATAAAGTGTTTGATCCAGCTGATCGAAGCGGGCGATTTCTCCATTCGCGAGTTTCGTGCGGAAACGGACATCATAGGAGTAAACAGAGGACCAGCGGAATTTCCTACTGGCGGCATGAATGACTTCACGATAGGCACAAAGCTCAGAGTAGCGGTTAGGGTGTACGTTTACCAGAATCTTTTCGAACTGGAACCAAGCGGCGAGCCATAAGTCGAACGAGGAAATGTCGCGTTGGGGTCGAGCACGTTTTGTAAACAGTTGGCCTTCGGGCGTGATAATCACTTGCTGACCTTCGCTCGCATGCAAATCTCCCTCGAGGCGAAGAAGCTCGATAAAGTGAACGAACTTACCTCAAGTGATGGCTTCGACAAGCTTGGTACGTGAGCGATCCTGTGCAGCGGCGGCGAGGTTGTTGGAGACAGGAATAGACGCATCTTTGGGCGCCGGACTCGTTGGGTTGACTTTTGGCTCTGTAATCTGTTGTTGTGCCAGCTGGTCTTTGATCGCTTTGTTGTCCAGGGCCAAGTCGTGTACTTGGTCTGATAAACTTCGAACCGCGGACAGGAGTGCAGAAATATCCTCGGTTTTGGCTGTGGTTTTGGGGCTTTTATGGGGCGGATCCGCCATGGCGCCCTGAATATCTTCCCCGTCTTGTTCACTTTCTTGTTCGCCGGAACACTGAGGGCCTGGCGGTCCGAAGTAATGTTGAGAGTGGGCTGTGTGGCAGCCAGGACACTTGGATTTTCGTTTTGCTTTGCCACCGGGCATCGTAAATGTGAAAATACAAACGAGAGAAAACGAAACTAGCCTAACACGATGTAGCGATCGACGCGAATGTGATCGTGAAATATAATACGCTGGCGATTGTACATTTATTCATTAACCTAAATTAACTAAAGTTAATATCATTAAATTAAATTATGAACAGGAGCTTAAGTTTTCAAGAATGATTTCCGTCTTGGATGTGGCTAACTTGGCTGGCCAATGTCAATGTTCACTCATCAGGAGCCATGCCCCCCTTCTGGGGGGAACTCCCCTATAAAATTAACAGGGGTGGTTGTCATACCTTTTAGGGGTTAAAATTTTTGATTGGTACTGCTAAGGATGCGTATTCCTAAAACGCTGCTACAGTTGTCGCAGTACCTCTAATGGGCCTTCAAGGGTATTGATCTAAAAAATGATGGGAGCAGTAACTGTATTTGTTATACGAATGACTTTTTAGTCCTGAATTATCTACTCGAAAACAGTCATCCAGTCATCAAATTGCCTGTGTCACTTAATTTGTTATTTTATTATTGGTACCTCTTATGGTGAAAATGGTTTTGGGACACCCCACAAAATGAGGTCCTCGTGTTACCTTTTAGGGGTGTTTTTGAAATTTTCTGATGAGCAGCCACAAAATCTTTATAGGGGATGCCACCCCCCAACCCCCACAAGGCCATGTCCCCTGAAATGTATACTGTTACCAAAGGCCAGGGTCTGTAATTCAAACACCTCAGTCAGTATTTTCCTCGTGTTTTGTAGGAACAGATGTTAATACTGTGGATAAAACAGGTCTGACACCCCTTGCTTGGGCAGCAGCACACAGACAGGTCGGTATAGTTTTTTTGGATTTTGTGTACACATACACATACAAAATGTCACTGCTTATCTCATTACCTCCCAATTTAAAAAAACTTGGACACATTCATTTGCTCATTCTCTTTCCTGTACCTTTCAATAACCTGTGAACCCCTTAAGTTCAATTCTCAGCAAACAGCTGCATTTATATATACTTTATCATCAATCACATTTCAGTGGCTTCTAAAGTTTTTAAGACAATATTATTCTTTTAAAGAATAATATTGTCTTAAAAACTTTAGAAGCCTTTGACATGTTAGAAGATCTGATTAAGGTGGCTGTATACAGTTTCTGCACGTTCTTTAGATTCAACATGAATGCTAACAGGAGTCCAAGTGTGCACGCTCAAGGCTTTGAGAAAAACAAAAATGCTGCGTGTGCACAGGTTGATCAAAGAGTTGCGATTGGGTCAAGTTTTATTGTCCTACCTGGAACTGGGGTGATTTCTAGCGAACCAGTCATCAGTTAGATTTTAAAGAGATTTTGCAAGGCTGAAAAAAAAACTGCTGATAACAAAATATTTGGAAATTAACAAAGGAATTTTTAAACATTCCAGGACAATACATAAAATAGAGATGTCACTGATAGGTGCAATAATCTCCACCGGCTTCTGAAAAATAAATTGTTTCATCTCATCACCTACAATGCAAGGTTTTACTTTAACCATCTGGCACTTGTGAATGTGTGATCCAATTAACATATACTCCATCTTGCTTGTTTTGCATTTTAGAAAGCAACCATAACAGTGTTGCTTAAGAGTGGTGCAGATGCCACTGTATGTAGTCCAACTGGAGAGACAGCACTCTCATTTGCTGCTTGTCAGGGCCAGCTGGATGCTGTTGAACAACTGTTAGAATATGGAGCTGATCCTGATGTCGCAAATGTGGTGTGTAATGAAATGTTCTAGATGTTCTACAAAATTAATGTCATTTTGAAATTGTTATCTGAAAGTGGGTGGGGGCCGGGCAGTATAAATTAAGCTAAATTGGGTATTTGCCATTTTATGGGTTGGATACCAAACCGTTTTCCAAAAGAGTCTACTGGAGGGCACTGGAGTGCTTGACCTTTCACTTTGTTAAAAATATTTAAGAGCATTTTACACACAATTGAACTAAAAGTTATATTTTGTAGCCTTTATAACGGTTTTTTGTCATATTCACCCCTGCAGGAAACCTCTCAGGGATGTGTTTCTTTCAAAACAGTACACAGTGTAAAAACCAGTTTAAAGTCCCCTCAGTTAAGCAGGAGGGCATTTTGCGTGCGCATGCGTGCAACCGCTGTACAAAGACCGCGTGATCTTGGGAATAAAAATGGCGCGGAAGATTCAAACTTTGTTTTTTGTACTGTTTATCGTCACATAATTTAATATAGGCCTAAATTTCGCTAAGAAAAAGTGTTTTGTGTGTGGCAAGGCTCTTATAAAGCAGATTTTCTGGCCAGCTTCGGGATCGTTGTTGCAAATAATGGAAAAATATGTGGGACAGGTAGGAAAGCCTTCACCGACAAAAATTAAACAGGCCGTAAAAAGAGGAAAACATTTATCCGTGTGCTGGAGTGTGATATATTAGGATCAAAACTTCACATCAAATCAATTGCTGTAATACAGGCAGAGTGCGAGCAATATTATAGCTTGTCGGGTGATTTTTTGCCTAAAGGGACGGCCACCAAAGAAAAGGGTTTTCCCTGAGGGGAACGACATGTTTGGGTGTTCTGCACATGATAATGCAGCTCACTGATGACTCCAAAGCAAAGCCAACTTGCCCTCGACTGGCTACAGGGTTTCCTGGAACAAGAACTGCAGTTCTTTAAAACACATTTAGGCGACACAGAAGTAAAACAGCCGTTATAACAAAATAAACATCAAACTTAATGAAATAAACGTTGAATGAAAAATTGAAAATAACATTGTTTATAGTTAAAAATTATTTCTTAAGACATTTTATACAGCAGTTATTAAAACGTTTCTGAAAAATATATATATAGCTTGTTCGTTTCATGCTATTTTTTGACTGGTGATCAAGGCTAGATTTTGATAAAGGAGCCAAAAATGTACTAATTAACATAGTAAAATGTAAACAAATAGTCTACCAGCAAAGAATTACCATAACACTTTAAAATTAAGACCGATCGCAGTAATTATTTTCTTGTTCAACAGAATAATTGTGGTATCATCGAAATGTGAAGTTATTTTGACCAATGCTCACGTTTAAGGAAATAATCACAAACGATAGTTTCTCTGTTAGGATAAACCAGCGAGAACGTACGTTAAAGAAAGCTAAAAATTTCCACAATTGACCATTTTTTAACGCTACCTTCGCAGCATTAGACGATAGTTTAAGTACTTCAGGCTCCATATATCATCGGTAGACGCTGGAGATCAAGGCTAGATTTTGAGATTTTTGCTTTGTGAGAACCACTAAATTGTAGTTTTATGACAAATCTGAACAAAATCATGACCACTCGCTCAAACCCGGGATACTTGATTATAACATCGTATAGTTAAAATTGCTGTTTTATACTTTAGTACTAAGTAGCCGTAGCGCTTTGTCCGTTTAGATCTTCCGGCTATTAAAAACATGGGCAAGGTATTTAGGTTCTCGACATTCGGTCGCCATTTTGTCCACGTGCAATGTTTAATACACATAGCCAAAGTCGATCAGATAAACAGCACGCCGACACCAAACTTTGCTTGTTGTTGTCAGAAGATAAAGCAAGGACTCTTAGTATTGTATACAGCAAGTAAAACTTAAAACACGTTTCATTTTGAGCTAGAAATTAGGCCATAAATTGTGGAAAATATGTAAACAATCGATAGCAGAACTTCTCTGTCGTGCGCACTAGTCCATATCGACGCATGCGCACGCAAAATGCCCTCCTGCTCCTCAGTTATAGCTCCCACTGGTTATAGACCCTTCTGTCTGCTAACAACAGAAGTTATCCTCGTCATTACACCCCCTCCCGCTATTCCTTATTTCCTTGCCAACTACCTCACAGAATATTATCAAGTTATTGATATGTTAAGCGTAGAGACTCATTAATAATAATAATAATAATAATAATAATAATAATAATAATAATAATAATAATAATAACTTTATTTAACGAGGGTAAAAACACTTTACGGTTAAAAACTGAGAAACTAGTGGCCCTCATTATATTATACAATTAAAATGACTAAAAACAAAGTACTAAAATAGAGTTTAACTTAAGAAATAGAGAAATGGTCGAGACCTACGTAAGATTCCTTAAGGTAATTTACATAATTATTTTTAAAAAGCTTAACATTCTGACTAGATCTAATGTTAGTAGGGAGCTTATTCCACTCTTTCGCTGCCGTGACTGCAAAAGTCCTTCCTCCCTCGGTTTCACGCGAGTATTTCGGGCATCTCAGGGTTATGCTTCCATGCCTCGACTGTCGCGTAGAAATATCACTAACCCTTGTCATTAAATAAAATATGTGCCTTGATAATTCCTTATATAAGTTACTCTCAAATCGTTCTTTTAACGGCTCATACCGAAACATTTTCTTGTACTACCTTTTAAAAACACCCTCCTAGAACTAAGCTCTCCCCTAAATAGGCCCAGGGCTTACAAATGGGATGTTTATACATGTGTTTACCATGCAACTGAATTTCTGTATGCAGGAAGGAGGAACCCCACTTATGTATGCGGCTTATAATGGCTATCCGCAAGTGGTCAAGCTTCTACTCGGTAAGCAAACATCTCCTAACCTTAATGAGTTTTGAAGTAGTTTTCCAAGTAATTTAAAGTGCTGTTTAATCAAATAAAGTCCCAAGCTAGCGATGTTTAGCTGTTTGTACTGTATCTGTTTTAATTGTTTGTTGGTACATTTCGCGATTTTTGCGTATTAAGAAAAAATTCCAGGTACTCACGAAAAAAAAAGTGCACAAAAGTCGAACACGCGAAATTTAATACCATACCATATAAGATATTTTAAATCATTTTAAATATTCTGTCCTTGAAACTGTATATCTTTCTGGTCTTGTTTTCGACAAGCACTTTTTCTCTAACTCGCTGTTGTCTTCAGCTTGTAAATCAGCCAAAACCTCTTTAGTACAGTGAATTCTCCAAGTGTAGGCTCCGTCCTTGTAGTTAGATTTAACCGGGCTTTTGATCTTGCCAGTATTTCCTTATTCTTTGCATTTATCTTTGACCGTGTTGACGTATGATCCATTTCAACAATGACCCAAATAAGGGTTTGTGAGATGAAAGGGATGGCAAAATCGCGAAATTTAATGTCCCTTTGTTCACTTTTTTTCCTGGAATTGCGTAAAATACAGCTCCCGAATTTCCGTGAAATTAAATATGCGCGAAAATAAGTAAGAAAAAGGTAATAAATTGAATATTGATATCAGCAGGACAAGAAAAGAACACCGTGGCGATTTTCTCGTTGCAGGTAGCTGTATCAGTAAGTGATATATTAAACGCTAATACTTTTATTTAGAACACGGAGCAGACTTAACAGCAACAAACAATGAAGGGCATACTGCTTTGAGTCTTGCTGTGGGAGTAGGCAACAAAAATGGTAAGTCACTAATAACGCAAGAGACATCTGCAGTGTGGGATCTTAGCAGTTGCAGGGCAAACCTGCCAGCAGACTGGATACCAGCCCATGAACTCACCAGAGGCTTTGAGAGCCAGCACCAAACTGTGCCAAAGATAAGCCGCAGATATCTGACGCAAAAGATCCTTTTGATGTTCATTTCATGCAGGCCTGTTAAGATTGTTGTCTGTTCAAAGTTTTGACTTCCGTTTCGTGACCAACCATCTGGCATTTTTACATGCACCTAAAATTCCAAACGATGAATCCCTTTGAGTCCGAAAATAAACCCTTCCATAAGATAAGCGCAAGATTAACAAAATTTAAACTTGTCTGACATTTACTGAAGTACCTAACGTAATATACAACGTTCTCAAAAAACTAAATTAAAAACTTAGTTTTTTCATGGTTTAGTTTCTTGAACGTTGCATTCAACATGTATTTCGTTCAGTACGTTCAGTGTCAGACCAGTTTAAATTTTGTTATGCCCATCTTTAACTGCAAATTCAGCATTTTTTTGCCCAAGATTATTTTCAGAATTCTACGAGACAGATTTTACTGTTACTGTTGTCAAACTACAAACACATCCCCTAAGCTTTTCCGCGTCAAACGCCTGCCCCACCCAGTTCCTTCGTATTTTTGGAAAAGCACAATTGTAACAGTGATTTTTTCTTTTTCAGTCCAACGCGTCATGGAAGATTACCTTCGCTCTATCTTGGAAAACCGATCTCCCTTATCTGGCAGTGAAGAAATTCAGAAGTAACATCGCGTATTACACAGGAGAAACTTGGGACTTTCGACTGTTTCAAATTCATGCGTACTTCACTTTCCATTGTTTAATATCTATCAGTTCGCCGTCTCAGGACTGCGCATGGCTGCATGTTCGTTCGGAATCGCCAAGACAAGGAGGAATTAAGTTAACTGGAATGTAAAGAGAGCATAACACAGAAAGCTCGTCAAACCAAACAGCTAGAGGACATCCAATTGCGACTGTGGAAAGAATGTGTTTTAGTTGAAAATGCTGTCACTAGTAGTTTTTTTAAACTACTAGTGTATTTGTACTGACAAGTGTTTTAAAAAACACTTATCAGTACAAATACCCGGTGCATACGCCGTTTCGGCACTCGTGCCTCGGGATTAATACATTTAGTTTGACTTTGGAGCGACTTTGAAGAGACGACTATTGATTTAGACGGCAAACCCAAGCTAAAAATTTAAAATAAATAAATTTACCAGATTTTTGTCCTTACTTATGCATTTATTTCGGGATATGAGAACAGACTCCAGTATTAAAGCAGATGTCTTTTATTGCTCGACATCAAACGAGACATCTGATGGAGCCGAAAAATTCCATACCTATGACGTACCATCGTCGCTCATTAATGAATTTACGCGTGCTAGTAACAACCAATCAGAGCTCGATTCAGACACCATTTTATCCTCATGGAGCATAACTGTATAAATCAGGCCTGGTTATTCAAAGGTTGGATAAGGCTGGCTATCTATAAATGGATAGTGATTTATCCCACGGATATAGCCAAAATCATCCTTTAAACCACCAGAAAAGAAAAGAGTTGATTGGTGCGCGTGGACTGAATTATGTCAGTGATGTAGAGACCTCTGAGGATCGACTTGAAAAATTCCACACTGATGGCAAAAATTTACAGAGATAAGTGTCTAAATTTGTTATATTATAACCAAGTCACTATACCGCAACCTGGTCCCATAGCATGCACGCTTACGGTCAATCAAGACACCATACCACAACCTGGTCCCAAAACATGACACTTGAGGTCAGTTGTGACAAAATCGCGACCGAGAAACGGATCTCTGTAATGCTACGCCACCAGTGTGAAATTTTAGAAGCAAATCTACTGTTACTTGTCTTAATCTCGTAACCAATTCTTCGCTTCATAATCACCATTGACAAGAGGAATTGAAATGTTAGCCTGTAGTTCATGTGATCTGTCCACAGGCCTGTATCCCATTAACTGCATCACATGCCTGCAGTAGTGTTCAATGATAGTTATTTCGTAAGGATGCACTTTCCATCTCCACCGATTAATGGCGGCTTGCGCGTCATCCACAGTAAACGCAGCTTGGCTGCCTTGTATCTTCATGTTTGATCTGCTTTTGGTTGGATGAGTGCTTTCATTTAACCAAGTCGTGACACTCTCTAAAACCGACAACCCAGCAAACTTGTACAAGCGCTTCATTTCCTCCAAGGGATTTTTTGCTAAGTCTTCATATCGTAACACTTTGATTTGGCTTCGCATCCAAGCGGGAAGATTTTTAACAGAGTTTAAACTTTCCTCGGTCTGCTTACATAACTTGTAGCTAAACATTCTCGTTCCTAGCTTGGCATTTCCGCCCTCTTCTTTATAGAAGCTCACACTCAAAGATGACGGGATCACCGCACGAGGATCTCTTATTAACAACACAACTTTACAGTTTATATCTTGAGAATCGCAGGCAGATAAAGTCTTTTCTAGACTGTTGTACGGAATGCGCTTCATAAGCACTTTTATAACAGTGAGTTTGTAATAATTTTTACACGCATTTCCAAGTGTTTCGCTTGACATTTTGGGACATTGTCTGAAATCCCATCTCGCGTCTGATATGTTGTAAGGACAAAGAGGCGGTGAAGCGATAGCTTGACTGATTTGTGGGTGAGCTGGTTTGCGATAATATCTTTCGATGTCAGCAAGGAAGATTGGTTCACTGAAGTCACACTGCAGTACATTGCTTAAGAACTTTTGCGCAAGGCTGTTGTAATCTAACTTGAAGTCCTTCCGGGTTCTCTCCACCGTCTGCAACGGTTCGTACATGTAAAATACATCAGGGTGGTGATTGAAAATGTCTCCTGTGAATGAAGATCCCGAGCGACCATGAGCTATAATAATCAAGTTTCTCCTCGCTGTTCTTGATTGTCGTTTGTTATACTGGTGCATGGAAACTGTCTCGGGAAGCCCTATTTTATCGTATCTTCTGTTGCTTACAGTGTCTGAATGTTGTAGGGAAGCAGAGTTGGCCAAATAAACACCAAAGACAGCAGAAAACGAAAGCCAAGCAGCTATGATAACTTGAAGCCACAGTGGAAATCTCAATAGAAAACACTTCTTCCCTCGTCTTCGCTTCCATATCATTGTGATGCTTTCAATCTATACAAGAATAGGAGAACAGCCATAATAATCAGGTTAAAAGAACATTTTTCATCTATAGTGTTGGCTGTTTTCACACTAAAAGACGGACAAATCGTCTTGACGGACAAGTCGTCTGACGATTTGTTCGTCTAGTGTGAAAACTAGACAGACAAGTCGTCTTGTTTTTAGTGTTTTCAATTCATATCAAGACAGACAAACATACGATTTTAAACGGAAAGGGGCCTGGCACCAGCACTGGCCACTCCTGGCCGCCTCCTGCATGGTTACATTGCATGTGCAAACAAGCTGCAAATCAGGTAAAATCTAATATAAAGCATGCTTGCACTTAAAACTGGCAGTGACCCCAAATTCTGCACGTTCAAAGCCATCAACGAATTCCTTATTCCTTGAATCGAGGCCTTTGGCGCGTGCTCTAGCACCTTTATGGAAATAAAAGTTTTTTAGCTCGGCAATTTCAAGTTTGAGGAAACGATTTATTAGGGTGGCCTATTGACAACCTTTCTCTAAGCGGCTAGAGGCGGCGGCTGAAAATGTAGTTTTTTGACGAGTAAAACATGGGAACGAATTAGCTATAGTCAGAAATCATAACATTCTGACAGCAAAATATACGGGCACATTATGAAATTGGTCCTAAATATTTAACAGACACTTGAAATAAGTATAAACTCAGAAGAAAGCATCGCTCCGCCAAAAAAAGGACTGTTAGTAGTTCCAAAATACAGTGGAAGCGCCCTGGGGACGAGGTTGCAAATTTATCTGATCATATCAGCACTACAACATAACAATATTATTTTTGAATTTGATTTGTTTAGCTTTGTTTTTTATAAATAATGCAAGTAATTCTTTTTAATGTAATGTTATTGTTGTAATGTTAAATGTAAGCATTGTAATAAGTATGGCAGAGATGTAATGTACTGAAGAGTTTTGTCTGTAGCAGTAACGAAATTATTAAAAGAAAGAACCTAAGTACTTTTCAGAGTAGAGTTAAAATCATGTTTTCAGTCGTTCCTTTTAGATCTTTGTTACTTTTTTCATTTTCTGTATTAGTGTAAAATTGAATAAGTAACATAAGGCTTATTAAGACCAAGTAGTCGGTAAGGAACATTGTCGTAATTTGCATGCACGACGGGTGCTTTTCAATAAGCGCGATTAAGTGAAAAAAAATTCTGGTGACCGAGAGTAAAAACTTCTTTGGCCGCGTGTTAAGTCAAAAGTAGCATCTGTAAATTACTGTCACTGACTGTGTTGCTAGCAAGGGCTTATAATTCTAAGTGACGGAGCCGGAATTTATAGTATTCATTGGCATATATGTATAATAAAACAACCATATATTCCACATGATAGCGAAAACTATCCTGAAGGTCTCTGTTGTTTTATCAGTCCCAACAATCCTTACATGTATTTCTTCATTTTTATTCCTGACACAAACTTTACGGCAGTATTAAATTGTGAAATGTTACTTTACTCAAGCATCCGAGGCCGAGTTTAGGTAACATCGCAGATTACTTCGACTATCCACTTGCCGCAACACTTGACAGACTACTGATTTCTTACTATTTGAGCTGGTGTACTCAGTTGAATTTGTTTCAGTTGCCTAATGTAAGTTGTTAACGTTTGTCCTGTATTCGGTGAGACAACAGCCAAGAATGCAACTGCCATGTAAAATGATTGTTTTGCAGAAACTAACATTTATTCCGCGACGCCTTGTACGTATATCAGATCAATAATAAATAAGGCGGTGCTCGCTGCTTGTGGTCGTTCCTTTTGAATGGGTTTATGTCTTTGCGGTTTGTTATAATCATGAAGTCCCACTTCATGAGTTGTCATTGTGAGAGCTAAAAGCAATATTATATTGAGTTCAAGCTAAAGAATTCTGGGAACACTTTCGACTCTAACCTATACATTTTTTATGGTAGAGTCGAGCTGCATCAAAAATTCAAACTTCAGCACGCTAAGTAATCTATAACAGATGAATAAATTTAAAAGACAAACATAATTGCTCTGACTGATGCAAGCTTCTTGGATTATGGATTTAGTGCAAGTTTGACAAAAAAGGTATAGAGCCAAACCTTACAATGTAACTAAAAACTGGAACACTTAGTTTAAACAGGGTCGCGGTAGTCAAAGCGAGTTCAGTTGATTAAAACCCATCATATACTGATCAACTAACAATAAGACAAGGCTAAGCAGTTTTACAGTTGGGAGATCTTGGAGATGTGGAGTATCGATTTCTCAAGTTCTACCGAAGGGACGAAAGTCACTGAAGACCTCAACCAACCAAAAGATCCTCCACAGAAAAATTCAGGGATCACCAGCCTGACTCAGTGTATTTCTTCATGTATCTTTAGACACATAGAGCACTTGGTACCACTGAGAATTCAAAGCACAACATGATTAAATCTCACGGTCACGCGATCGCTAGTTACAGTTCCGTTATTATAGTTCTAGAATCAGTTTTGGCATCGTCCACTACCAACAGCACCGAAAAGCCATCCCGATCAGGATACAGCGCTCACTGAGCGAACACGTACAGTCAACTAGTACTTGCGCGGCATTCTTAGAAGGTAGTTCTACTAGGGCCAAGGGAACGCTTAGTCCTTAATATCAAAACATGTTTTAAAGTATACTGAAGTTGCGCCTAGCCGGACTCACCCCACGTACCTTCTGTACATGTAGCTAGACGGACTCCCAAGCCTGCTCGCCGGTACAGGCAATCTTACAGTTGACGCTTCAGCTGTCGGATTTATCAAAACACCGCAACAGAACAACAAGACCGAGTTGAATGCGTCGACTAGCATTGGTTGGCCAAACGTGAATAAAACTTACATAGACTTGCGGGTAAATTTCGATCAAAACGAACGAAGAAAATGATCACAAACCAACTCCGGTTTTTTCGTTACAGATTTTTGACCAAACTCGGTAGCAGAACTTATTACGTGATCCGCTTGCGTGTCTGTTTCCCTAGAGCTTTATGTGTTGGAAACATCGTTTGCTCTCACAACGATTTCTAATTTCCAAAAAAATTTCTATGGTGTGAAACAAAATATATATTTTACCTACCTTCAAAAGGCTTTCTCACTTTCTCAATTTAGTCGGGAAACTATAAATCGAAGGTTTGATAGCTGTCACGTGATAATCTGTTACTAATGATATTCATGCCGGCCAGCAGGGAACAGAGAGACGGCTATTGTGGAAGGCTAAATCTGTATCATAGTGTTTCCATCAGAATGAAGGTTTCCACGGCAACCATGTTGGAGACTGGGAAGGAAGCCGTGCAGCACTCAGCTGCACTCTATAGTTAAACTGTTTGAATGAAAGGAATGATATGTGGGTATATTGAAGTGCTTTAATGAATGAGCTCATTAATCGGGCGGGGCCTGGGCCCGATTCATAATCTGTGTCAGATTTTGTCGTTTTTTTTTTTTTTTGTCGGTAAATCGTTCCAGAACCTCGCGGCCCAGCCGATCCCTTGGTCACGGTCACGCAAGTTTTCATTACTTGCGAAATATTACGTTCAAATCGTACAAGTTTTAATGTTCACTCCCTGGAAGCTGTGTTACAAATTCATTCCCGTCTAATTTTACGAGTACTCTATGCTCTGTTAAACGCGAAATATATATATATTTTTGTGTCCGGCATTTAAGTCTTGACTTGGAGCGAGTACTGGAGATTCGCATTGCAAAATCTTGCTTTCTTTGCCATGTCCAAACTATTATTGTGAACGCAATAAATTCCACGGCTCAGACACGCACAATTTGTACGGCTTCAAAACTTTCGAAATTCAAATACTTTTCGAAACATTTCTTGGTCTTATCTTGAAAAAAAAAAATCAATCTGAAACATCTTTTTGGAGATTCTTACGTTTGTCTCAGAGCGAGTACTAAATATTCAAATTGTGAAAGCTATTTTCGTAGTAAACACTACGTCATTCACGCAATTTTGTCTTCGCCGGAAACTGCAAGCGTCACTGCAGTGCATTTTTTTCAGCCAGACTCCACTTTAAAGAAATTTTATGAGGAAGAACTGTTTTATTGAAGCGTTTGACTCAGAGTGAAAACAAAACGCCGTATTACATACCCGGACTGTACTGAATACCGCAAAACAACGCAGTTTGACATGTACAAGTGGTGCAAGCTAAATAAAGAACCATTAGGTCATGACAGATTTCAAAACCGCAGTGAGCTGTGATGCAATAGCATTGTTGAGCCGGCTCTTCTGTCACGGTCACGCAAGATTTAATATTTAATAGCGATCAGCTGATCACTCGCGTTTAACATGAACACTCTGCTCTCTGAAATGTATAATTTTGTTTCATTCCATATTTTACAAGAAGAGAGGGCTGAATATAATCACATAGAGAAAACAAAGACCGCTTGGACATGTCCAAGCTATTTAAAACTACCACTACGTCAGACCCATGTCACGCGATCTCTCGCTTGTAGCTATAAATAATCATTCACCTATTTTCTGTTTGAATACTCTGCGCTCTGTTTGTGTGAAATACTTATTGTTGTGTTACTCAAGCGTTTGGCTCGGAGCAAGTACAAGTCGTACAATTTAGCCGGAACGTGTTAAATATTGCAAAACAACGACTTATTTTCTGGATATCCCAATTTTTGTTTTGAGTTTACGGTATTTTGAGAATCGAAACGTTATCGAAATGTAAGTTGCAAGCTCAGCAAGAATGTGTCAAAGCACGGGATACACGTCATCGCGGAATTACCAAAAGCTTGTCGGAAGACGCTAAACGGAGAAATACAATGGGATGGCCTTAATAGTCTACTCTTTATTTTGGCGTGATTTGGCTTTCTTTTAAATGAACTGGTTTGGGTTATTTTATTGAACATTTGGAACAAAATAAATATTTGCATGCGTAAGCAGGCATTTTTCCGGCTAGGCATGTGGTTTTAAAAAGAAAAAGATGACGTGGTAAAGGAAATTCATGTCACGTTCACTCCGTGACAAACGCAAACACGACTTGTGTGTTTCTCAAGTGACTGCTTTTCTAAATATTTTACTGTGCGGTGCCGTGCCTTTAAGCCAAAGCACTGAAAGAGGTCAGGAGGTCAAACATTACCCGCACGATTATAAACTGCTTGCAGTTCTTGTTAAAATGAGCATTAGCCTTCTTTTCTTCGGAAAAACAACAACAGCAATAATAATAATAATAATAATAATAATAATAATAATTCATATTTATAACTTATTTATGACTGTGTATTTGTAAAAAAAGGAAATATTTTCGCACTGTGTATCAGAGGCGGCGGAGCGTTTTTGAACGTTTTTTTTTTTTTTTTTTTTTTGGGGGGGGGGGGGGGGGTTAAGACTGTCCCAAAAATACTCGGCAGGTTTTCATATTTGGAGAAACGTTTTTCCGTTCCAGCAACTTTTCGATTTCTGAGCAGTTCCTAGACCGAAGATTTCCGAAAATTTCTCCAATTGTTGTTCGAAGGCCATACGAACGATTCCGATCGTTTTTCAAACCTTTCCAAAAATAAACGAACTTTCCCAAAGACTTAAACGAAGTTCCAAAGATGTTTGAACTCACTCACGTGGACGCTTACTCGACTCTTTACTGCGTCGGGGTAAATCCACTCCCGAAATATTAAACAGGGTGGGCCCTTTTTCGAGGTGGGCGCTCATTCAAGGTTGAGCGCTTAATCGAATAAATACGGTACTAATACTTTACTTTTAGTCAGGGCTGTATTTAAACTAGCTTTGGCTAATTAGATGTACCTGGATAAATGAATAAATAATAAATTGCATCAGTTGACGAGTCAAAGGAGGGAATAAAACATGCAAATTGCTTTGTACTCAAACAGTCAGTGCTAAGGCGTGCCAACACAATAGAAAAAGGTTAATAATGGGAAAGAATTTGAAAAGAATTGTATGGTCCACATCACAGCTTAACACACTTCACTTCACTTCACGAATCAGAGAATGTTCGAGAAATTGTTTATATTACAGTTGTTTATTACCACAAATAAGTGGAAACCCGTTGCTCAAAACTAGCACTACATGCTGAGAAATACCGTGACTAAGTGACAATTCATTCAGACAGCACGTTTGTTCAGCAATTAACAGTTAATCAGCTAAAAACAAATAGAGCAATGGAATCAAGGACAAGAGAACTTATCAGAGCTCGCGGAGTACACACGGCTCTGAAAGTCAAAGACAGTAAAACAGGACAGGTTATTCTAAAGGACAACGTTTTCGAAGACACAAAACTGGAGGATGAGATTAATCACATAAAACTCTGGCAGAAGAAGGAAGAAAGTCGGCTGCGATGGGAGAAAGCACATGCCATCAAAGGAATGAGAAAAAATTTACTGCGTCGGGGTAAATCCACTCCCGAAATATTAAACTTGCCTCCAATTGAGGATGGGGGAATAAGACGCAGTTCGACGATGACTCGAATTGCGAAGAAACGCTTTGAAAGTACGGAAGATTCTTCACCGGAACGGAGCCCATACAGCTCAGTAGAAGATATGCATCTGCCAAAAGTTGCGTGTAAACCAATTTCCGATCACGTTTACCACTCAGAAACAACTACATTGCCTGCTCTGTTATCGCCACATTTGATAAGGAAATCTAGCGAGAAAGACGCTACACTCGATCCCAGATTCAGAAAGCTTTTGCAGAACTTGGTTCCGAAGCCTGAACTCAAGAAAACAATGTCTAGCGACATATAACTCTGAGATAACGTCAAGAAACTACGGAGTTTGCCTGCGATCTGTACGGCTGGTGATCTGTAACAATGAGATACTTTGGCTGGTGGCTGGGGTAAAAAAAAAAACAGAGTGAGAAAGAACAGAGATAAAGTTGTTCATCTTCTGTTCGAAGAAGTTATCCACAACGCGGCGTTTAGTAGAAAAGAGTGACGCGAAGTGATCGGAGACTAATTAACTCAAATTAACATTTTGTCGATGAATTTTGTAAGAATAACATAAAACTCGCTTCAAGTCTGAACTTTAGTGTTGACTTTTTCTTAGTTCCTCAAAAATTTTTTAAAAGTGTTTATTTAAAACTCTGTCGGCGTGACCTGCTTTATAGATCGATGTACGCATAGATTTACAAATTGCTCAGAACAATATTCTATTCATTATTCCTAGCCGATTATCCACGAGCACAATAACCCAAAACAATACAGCGAACGGACGTGTGTAGGGTTGACAAGTTCATTTACAAATGTTGGTACTGTAGAAACCTCCTACCCCACACATGTCGGCAATTTATTTAGCGCGTCCAATTCAGAACATTCAGCAAGACATTTTTTGCAACTTTGCAACATACTCAAAGTTTGATAAAGGTTGTATGACAAAATGTTATGAAAGATTTTAGGTACGGCAGGACGTGAAAATATGCGGCTCCATAATCTTGAGCCGAATATTTTTTCCCATCTGGCCCTCCAGATCAGTCATTGGAAAACCTTGGAACTCATATTCCTTTATGGTTTTTACTGAGTACATACTACAGTAGTTATGCAACGCTTTCGAGTGGTGTACTTAACAACGAGCGCGCGTTGGATACGAGGTGGTAGATAGCCAACGAGGTGCATAGCGCTGAGTTGGCTATAATTATCTCATATCCAACAAGCGCAAACGTGAGATAATTGTTTTATTATACATTTAAGCGCCCAAGCTGTTTTCGTTGACGCGTATCAGATACCATATTTGTGGTCAATGGTGTATATAACCTGCGATCAGGCGTTTTTTCATATACCATTGGATGCCAACCAATCAAAACGCACGAATTGCAATATACCATTGCTAGTTTTAAGTAAAATATCAAACACAAGAGGCAGTTTTCATCGAGAAGAGAGTAAAGGTGAATTTCTTCTGACGCGTATTTTTTACGTGCGTTTACGTGCGTGAAAATAAAATTAGAGACAATGTATGAACGACTTGCGTAAACGTGTACGCAAGTCGTTCATACATTGTCTCTAATTTTTTCACGCACGTAAAAAATTACGCGTCAGTGGAAATCCACCTTTAGAGAATACGACGCGCAGCGGAGCATTTTATTTGAGGTGTTTGGATAGCCGACGAAACACTTTTCTAGTGTTTGATATGTCTTCTCAATCAAAACAAGAACTTAAGAGAAATAAAATCGTACAAATCTATGATAATTACAGTGCGACGCGCCTTACCGTGGCCACCCAACAAACTTTTTTACAAGTGTCATCTTGCAATATTTTGCGTTTTCACTGCGTCTTGTCGATAAGTATGATGTAACAAGTTTCTATTTGATCGTATTTAACTTTGCAAGGAGGCGTGTTCGTCAAACAAATAATAATATTACGAAAACACACTTGTAAAAAAGTTTGCTAGGTGGCCACGGTAAGGCGCGTCGCACTGTAAGACCGGATTTTCTTTGTTTTAACTCGATAAACTAGTTGTACCTATCGGTAAGTGCCAACGAGCGAAATACTCATGTTTGTTCATAAGAACAGATATTGAATGGTTTTTGATAGAACTATATTTGAAATGACCAAAATATGGTAAATTGTATTTAGGTAATATGCGAAAAAAGTGCTATTTCTTTGGTGTTCATAAGTGACACAGGCTTGATAGCCTGCGTAGCAGGCGCCGTAGTCAGTTCCAGCGCGCGTATTCTCGCGATCGCGCACTCTTTTAAACACACTAAAAAACGTAGACATATGTCTGCTACGCATGCTACGGGTTTGACAGATTGATAACTCTTGACAAATCTTTAAATTCTGTTTAACGTTAAAATGTCACAAAATGTAGGCAATAATTAATTAATAAATGAGGTTTTTTGTTTTTTAAATACAACACGCGATGGTTAAAATGTTTCCGTCCACAAAAGGGATAGTTGCATTTCGAGAACTTCTTATAAATCAAATCCCAAAATCAAAACTGCTAAGATGCTTTTTTAAAAATAATTTTCAGTAATCAGAGACAGTAATGCACGGGTCAGATTTCAGTCTCGCATGCGAAGTGTCATGTTCAGTTACGCAAACCTTGAAAAATTTGAACAGAAAACAAAACTTGAACGGTCAAGGATTATTTGGAGACAAAATTTTTATTCAAGTTAACATTACATTTGCCGTGAGAAGCAAAAAACTTTTGACTTTCTTGTGTGTATGACATGCAGTAATTTTAGTGAGCGTCGCTTTGTATTGATGTTATTCCTACGCGGAGCGAAAATGCGTGCCAAATAAAATATAAACGGTATTTGATTTAGAATAAATCATCGGTCAAACAATTACTATAAACACAATCAACACTAAAAGGAAGCATTTACCCGACTTCAGCATTTGATTTTCATGTCTCTCTTCGATCGTAAATCAAAGCACTCCAAAGTCGAAAGATTATTTCATCGCTTTGAAGACCTTGATGTTCATTTTTTCGGCGGTCGAATATTCTGTAGGGTATTCTCTTTCGATTTATAATTCCCTAAAGGTGTATTTATCGGTAAAGGGATGAATGACCACATTGAAAATTTTAACAGCGAGCCGCGTGGACGGTCATTTGCTCTCTAGCAAGGAGTGAGAGACTGGAAACCAGTTGGGAAGAACAATACAACCCAAATATGGGGTTTACTTACACCCAAATATGGTAAAAAAAAAGTCCCTTACGCAGAACTTAAGATTTTCTCTGCCTATACACTCATACGCACACGGCTCTATGATTCTGCCGCCTCGACAGCCTCGCCTCTTGGCTCGGCTGTCTCGTTGGCAATTATTAATGAGTTTGAGAATAATTTGTGTAATCTGACAGCATGTCTCGAGAATGCGCCAAATGGCCGCTGACCGATTTGGCGCGAAATTTCGTGACGTCGCCAAATGACCCCAAAATCGAAGATGGAGGACCTTCTATTGAACTCTGCCAAATTTTGTGGACGATTCTGACTGGGAAGAGTTAAAAGGCTTTTGCTCGCATATTTATCGTGTTTATAAGCACTTGGGATCATTGCAGTTCACGGAAACTTTGTTCAATTCCGCTTTTCCATATAGAGAATTTGAATGGAAATGAAAACATTTTGAGGACATTAAGTACTTTGGAATTCTTGCATACTTTCTCAGGTGTTGACCGTGACCATACAATTTTCTTTTATAGTCCCCACTTTATAGAGTAAAGTTAACACTACTATTAAAACTGCATTGGTTCACGCAGAAGAGGCGTTATATGATTCAAAATTTTATTGTCCTAGATATAAAGGACACTTGCTCCCGGTGCTAGGCCTTTCTCGATTATGCTAGTAAAACTGGCATTTAATGCTACTAGAAATTCTCGCATAAAGCCAAAAAAATGCTAAAATAATGCCTGACTTCTTTAAAAAATGCCACTTGAATTCCAAAGAATGCTTTGTTTTATTTCAAACAAAACGTACAAACTCTTACATTATATGCTCATATCAACAACAGGTGATACTTAATAATTGTTTGTTTATAAAAAAAAATAATAAAAATAAAAAAAATTATTTTAAAAAAATTATTAAAAAAAATTTAAAAAATATATTTAAAAAAAAATTAAAAAAACATACACAAGTAACACAACACAAGTAAATAAGTAACACAACGCACAAACAGTCAAACCAGACAGAAAACAATCAAATTAAGTAATCAAAATTGTGAAACTTTAGGATTATTTATCCTTCTGAGTGCTGAAGTCTGGATCACAGTCATGAAAAATGACAGAAAATGCTAGCAATTCTTTTTCAAGAAAAAACGAAAAAAAATGCTCGTTTTCCAAAAAAATGCCGAAAAAAATGCTAGCATAATCGAGAAAGGCCTACCCGGTGCTGATATTTGGAAGAACCTCAAAATGCTGATACCTTCCCGGTGATAACCCCTGTACTCGGCAGAGCAACCAACAAATTTCAGGTAAGTTCTGTTTGATGCATTTATTAGTAATTGAATACCGGGTTAAGACCCCTCATCATGTCCCGGCCCCCTTGCACTTGGCACAGCAACCAACAGGTAGCCTGGGACGAGAATACGTATTTCGGAAGCGACAGTCTAGTAGTCTGCGGTTTTACCCATGGGAACCAGTTTCAAAATGGCGGATGAATCGCTTTGCTAATCACGTGTAAGAGTAAAACAGCATTTAAGTTAGATTTTTGTTAGTGGAAAACGTTTAAAGTAAACGTCAGCTCAATCATGGATCCAGCAAAGGCGCAGATGGTCGCCGAACTTGAAATTGAAATGATGACAGACTTGTATAACCGGTGAGTACGGAATGTAATGCATGCTCTGCCTCGCAGGTCGGTTCAGAACGCCGGTTTACGGGTGATCGGAGACCTATGGGAGGTTTATTACAGTCATCTTGGTGAAAAATGTAAAGGAAATGTCTTACTTAAAAACACTATATTCATAATTTTTGCAGCTAGGTAATCGATTTTTGATAAGCTTATTATAAGCTAGAGTTAATAATCATTCGGGCGAATATTTGTGTTTGACCATGTTTTTTATCTTGAACAGACACTTTTCCAAAAATACCATTGTACAAAACCTTGATGAAATATAGGCTCTTAAAAACAACAAATACTAAACGCAACTTACAGTGAAACGAACTCAACCGGGGCCACCCAACGTTTTTTAGCCAATCACAGGACGTGTTCAAAACAAAAGAATTGGAGTTCCTTGGTCAGGGGACCAATCACAGTGAAGGGCAATTTTAACTCTTCGCTTGACTGAATACGATGCGAAGGCACGCTAAAGTGTTGTTTTTACGGCAAAAATATAATTTTGTTCATTTCGTTTACGGTTAAGGCGAAAGTCTGCCGGTAAGTTAGAACACTGGACGGAATCAACGTAAATAAGTTTACCGAATGACGGTCGGGAATTTTGAAGACTGAACGGACTCAACGAAAATAGCACGGCCTGCGCCTGGAATGAAGACAAAACGGACTCGACACAAATTTATTTACCGAATTGACACCGGCTGAAACTGTGAAGACGAAACGGCTTTTCCTCAAACCAGTATATATATTTGCCGAAGCGAATCAACACCGGTCCACTAAGAGATAAACTCAGTGTATTACATCAGTGATATCTATACAGTGATACAGTGATAAAAAGAACATTGTACCTAATGAACAAATTACAACGGCGAACATTTCAAACCATAAATATATTCATCGCCGGATAAAACTCAACAAAACGTGCAGAAACGTGACAGGTTCACGCATACTTGTTAGCGGCTGTAATTTGGTAAATTTATTTTTACGTTGAGCCCGTTTCGTGTTCAAAAATGTCGGCCGCAAATTCGAGGAAAACTGACATAAGCTTTCGTCTTCGACATTCCCGGCCGTGTTTTGGAAAATGTGTGGCATATTGTTAGTTTTATAGCCGATCATGCTTCGGTAAATTTTATATTTACGTTGCGTCCGTTCAGTCTTAAAAACTCCCGGCCGTAATATTCGATAAATTATCCAAGCTTTCGTCTTCGACATTCCAAGCCGTCTTTCGGAAAATATTGAGCTGGCCGTGAATCGGCCGGTAAATTTATTTCGCTACGTTCATCACTTCGTTCAGTGTTTCGAAGTCTTCAAAATTGCTCGCCGTAATTCGGTGATACGCTGAATCCTTTCAGTCTTCAAAAATATTCGCGGCCGTAATTCGGTAAACTTATTTACGCTGATTCCGTCCAGTGTTCCAAATTACTGGCAGACTTTCGCCTTAACCTTAAACGAAATGAACAAAATTATATTTTTGCCGTAAAAACAACACTTTAGCGTGCCTTCGCATCGTATTCAGTCAAGCGAAGAGTTAAAATTGCCCTTCACTGTGATTGGTCCCCTGACCAAGGAACTCCAATTCTTTTGTTTTGAACACGTCTTGTGATTGGCTAAAAAACGTTGGGTGGCCCCGGTTGAGTTCGTTTCACTGTAAGACTTATTCATTACATCTAATAGAATCAGCAGCGCCATTTGAAAGCAAAAAATTAAGTCAATATTAAATATATATTGTTTTGTACACTATGTGGGCCAGTTGCATGGTCAAATGCCCCCCACCGGTCAGGGCTGAAATGCCATTGTGAGTCGGTTTACATGATGAATTGCGTTCAAATGCCTGACCATCCGGGCTTCTGTTCAATCAAATTCCCCACTATCTGGGCCTCAGTAGCGGTCAAATGCCTGGGGGGGGGGGATGATCTCGCTTGGAAATGACTGAAACATTATTTAGTGTCAAGAGGTCAAGCTAAGGGTAAAATCCCTCTTGGACAAGTTTGTCCCTAAAATTTTTAGCTATTTTGGAGTAGTGTCACCTGTCACCAAAACCCCTTGGAAGGCCTCATACTTTAAGTCTGAGACCTGATAAGTTGTCAAATACCTGAGAAATACGAGCCGGTGAAGATGGGCAGACTTTGAATTGAGGGAGACTAGGACTATTGTTATTTTTGTTGGATGGGATTCTACTCGTTCACTGGCTATTCCCCAAATTTTGGGTGATGTCAAATATAATGTCACAAAAATATTGATTACAATGACGTATGTTTTGAATAATTAAATATCATCCATAATAATGGCTTCACAGGTGTTACAAGTTAGATTTTCTTGCAATCAATTTGTTAACAATGGCATCGAGGCACAATATGAAATTATTTTTAAATAAAACAGACTTCAGTTCTTGAACCTTTTGTAGCCTTTCAGCTAAAAAGTTATTGATTAATAATTTATAATAATTTTTTTATAACAACTGAGATTATTCATTACTTGTTATTGTTCTTTATTGATTTTCAGATTAACAGTGGCATGTCAAAAGAAGTGTATATCACCTAAGTACAAAGAAGGTGATCTAACAAAAGGAGAATCAGTTTGCTTGGATCGGTGTGTTGCAAAATATCTGGAGATACATGACAGGATCGGCAAGAAACTGACTTCTATGTCAATGCAGGATGAGAAGCTAATGAGCCAGCTTCAAGGTCAAGGGCAAGCAGGGAATTAACTTGTGACAAAATGGAGCAAATCCTAAAACACTAATAATTACTGAGAAGAAAGAAGATAACTTTGAATCAGCAGATCTCTTATGAAAGATTTTTGTACTAAGGAGGCTTCTCAGGGGGGTACTCTGGCTTGTAAATGACGGGGATGATCGAATGAAGGCAAAACTCAGGACCCAAAAAAATCCTTAAGTCTTCCGACATTACCCAAAAAAATTCCTGGACCAAAAATAACCCCCCAAAAAATCCCTTGTCAAATTACCAGGAGGAGCAATAACGCTCAAGTTTGATTATTCATCATACCATAAATACGCCAAGGCACTTTAGTTCGTTTTTAGTATCCAAATAAATCCCTTATTTGAATCAAGTCACCCAAAAAAATACTTGCCAAATTTTCCAACCCAAAAAATCCAGGAATAGAAAATTTCAAACCCAAAAAAATCCTTCGATCATCCCCGTCATTTACAAGCCGGAGTATCCCCCCTGGGGGAGGCTTATGCATCTGTTCAAGATCCTCTGCTTTTGATACACTTTATAGCAGAGCTCTGTTTAATTATTCAGGACAATATTTTATAAAAAAATATGGGGGTGCTGTGTGGATGTTTGGCTTAATTAAATAAAAGAAGATAGAAAACTACCATTTTGTCTACTTGCATGTGTGACCCGGTATAAGACACTCACAAAGCCCTGGTCAAGTGATCCAACATTTCGTTAATGAACCGATATGTTGAACACATTTTGTCCAACCCAAAGTTTGGAACTGGTTGACCACCCTGTTGGGACTGTTGGACAAAAGTTTGATTTTGGTTAAATGTGGGTCCAACATTTGAAATACTGCGTGGAACAGTCCCCATGTTGCATTTTTGGGCTACACTTTGTGGCAACAATTTACCCAACAGTGTTGGAAGATGTGGGATTAAACATTGAGTCCATTAAATTAACCAGGGCTAAAGTTTGGAAAACTGAAAAGTACTTGCACAAATACCACAGACTGCTTTAAACTCCCAAGCTGTCTTTAATGTCATGAATGGGCATTTTCTTTTATCCAAATAAAACAATTTTATCATCGACACAACCATATTTACTCAAAAAGCACCTTCCCCAAGTACTGGTAACACAAATAAGCACCTCCTTCAAATAAGAGCCGCCGTACTTGACAACAACATAGCCCCTAGAATGGTGCTCAATTCGAAGAAACTAATGTACCAATGCAGTAGATACTTTATTCCAATCTGGAAGAGTGGAGTTGACATTAAGATTTTAACCGAGTTTTTCTGGTGCCGCCCAAACATAATTTGCCGCCACATAACCATACAAATGTCTCTAATATATGAAAAAACTTTTTGTATTTTCATTTCCAAATACTGAGCAGGCAGTTGAAAATATGATGCACAGCAGAGATTTTTTGACAAAATTTGAGGTTTAGAAATGTAATGAAATACAGATCAGATAACTAAACCACCATTCCAGTTATGAGTTGCTTTGTTTTAACTTGATCAGTTATTAGGGAGGCTGACACTAAACTTTTTTTTATTTCACAAATTCGTGTCAAAATCCTACAAATTGTTCTTCACTGAAATTGATATGAAATGAAAAATGCAAGCAAATCTGAGCATTCCTGTACAAGAACTGTATGGGGTATTCTAATAACAGATGCTTAGTATATTTTTCTCTGCATGGTGGTCGTGTTGAATCAAGCCCATTAAAAGTGATCACTGTCTTCAACCCTCCAAGTTAAGACCATTTTAGTCACCATGGCGACTAAAATTTTGGAGCTGGCGACTAAATTGGAACCAAAGTCGCCAGCCTGGCGACTAAAATTGAGAAGAAGGATTGAAAGTGTAAGCTTAATTTAGCGACTAAAATTTTTCACTGGCGACCAAACCTGAGCAGTCGGTGGCCAAATGGCCACAAAGGAAAAAAATAAACTTGGAGGGTTGGTCTTGATTAAAACAAACATAAGACTATTCTGTTTGTCACAGTGAAGAATAACTTCATACCTAGATCTTCAATACTACCATGGAAAGAAGACATCTGGGTACAAAATTAAGTAAACAAGTAAAAGCATAGTCTCTAATAATCAATATGTAAAGACCAAGTTGTGTGCTATTTTCAAAGTTATCACAGTGAGGGTAAATAACATAACTTGGCTGGGGCAGATCTAGGGGGAGGTGCAGGGGTTGCAACCCTCCCCCCCCCCCGAGATGACCTGCGGCTTTATAATACAAGTGGTATTCTGCAAAAAAAGTCAGTTATGCCATCCCTTAATGGTGCACACCTCCTAATCAAAATCCTGGATCCGCCCCTGCTTGGGGTGTAAGTTAAAAATAGAATAGACCCTTTGCATAAATGGCGCCCAAATTTGAATAACAATACTATGTACATTCTTAGCCCCGTGTGGGTGTTTTTAGACAAAGGATTTTTTACGTGAACGTGAGGCTAAGGATGTATATGTATTGTTATTCAAATGAAGACGCCATTTATGCAAAGGGTCTATTACATTGTACAAAACTCCATGAAGTCTGGTGAACAACCATATGATTTGCATAAAGCTAAAGGGTCACTCAGTTCTCCGACTTTAGGGACCGTTTATTTATGAGGTGTGGGGGGGGGGTTGGTGGGATTTGACGGGGTAGTCATGAAAAAAGTATGGCTTCAAAGGGGGGGGCAGCCAAAAAATATGGTCTGTAAGGGGGGGTCACTGAAAATGATTATACTACCCTATTTCTCAGCAATGAATTAAAAGTTTAAACTTAATAAGTCGTGCTGCCTTTTTTGCATGGTTCTAAATGGTACAATCTTTCTGGAGCTATTGTTAAAAAAATGCTGTATAATCAGAGAGGATCATAAATGAACAGAAAAGTTTATTTTAGTTACTTTCCGAATTTGAAGACAAAGGATAAAAACATGCTATAAATAATTCATTCAAAAGTTACAATTATGTTTAGACATTTTTATGAATGTGTGGCAACACCACCATACAAATATCTGTACATTGGGGTTTTTAAAAGAAAATATGAAAATATCTATCTAATGACAATATTTTGACATTATTCCTCTTGTTGCTACATACCACATTTCATACCACTTGATTGCTTACAAACTTTTTTTATTGTTTCTTTAGAGTTAAAAAATAACAACACAGCTAGTGTTACATTTAGCCCAGTCTATGTAGAAAGCATGTAAAGTCAACTCCCTTCGTAACGGACAACTTCGGGACCACCATTTGGTGTCCATAATACAGGAAGTCTGTAACGAGACTTATTTTCAGTAATTCTTATTTGCCGGGACTTCAACTCCTGTCCGTAATACCGGGGTGTCCATAATAACGAGGTGTCTGCAAAGCGAGAGTTGACTGTACACATGTAGAGATGTACAAGTAGTCACTAAAACAACATATCCATGAAATTTAAAATATTAACAAAAATGCAAACACGACATCGTAAAAATTATTTCTAAGTTGTCATGTTTGTTTTTTTGGCCTTTCTGCTGTTTAAGAATGGTAAAGCCATAGACATTTTATGAAATATGTACAAACTAAGTCTTTAATATTCAATTTTTCTATTTTCTTTCTATTACAATACCACGCTGGTGGGCCCATAAAATAATTCTTTCAATGTTCAGTCTTACACTCATTCCCCAACAAATACTTTATTTAAAAGAAAAGTACTGGTAACTCTGTGAATGTGTTTCTTAACAAATTAAAAAGAAAGGAAATCAATGTGAATGAGACAATACTTCTCGATAAAGAAAATTTATGAAAATAGCACAAAGAAAATACTTATTAAAGTGATGACAAAAAATTCTAGAACAAAAAGAATGAAATGACTCTTAAATCTTGTAAAGTTCAATCACACAAGTCGCATTGAAATTTATGCAAGTTAAGTTCGGGCCAAAGGAGGATGAGAGTTGATGAGAGTTCACACTCTCACTCTCGTTTGGCATGAAACTCTCATGCACTCTCATCGACTCTCATGCGCTCTCATCAACTTTGAACATGTTCAAATTTTCACGAGAGTCGATGAGAGTTTGACAGACTTTCATCCTTGTTTGGCCCGGGATTTATGTAGGGTATACACTAGCCGAGACCTTAACACCAGTATGTGGATGAGCATAAGAACCAGACATCTTGCAATGGCAAGCACTATACAGAAAAGCACTGTATTGTACAGAAAGACCCTAACAAACAGTTTTTCGTCCTTAAGAAGTAACAAGAATAGGTTAAACTGTTTAGTACGTGAAATGCTGCTAGAGTGATTTCAGTTAATCCGTGAAATAGTTATTACCCTTTTAATTACTATTAGACACAAATTCCATTGTTTTCTTTTGTTTCCTTTCGACTATTACACACAAACTGGTAGATATTCTTTCACAGGTTAAATGAAATCACTCTAATTAGAGAATTGACACCCCCTCTCTTAATGTCCAATTGGACTCAATTTGAGCCAAAATCTTTGTGTGACATTGCATAATTATTTATTATGTTTATTTTCAGCGACCTATTTCTGGCAGTTATTTTCAACTCATTTTGAACTTGAAAACGGTGTCATGACAACTCCAAGATGTCATACAATATTGCCGTTGATTTTTCATGCTTATGTATCACTTAACCTTTGCAATTAATTTTCATAAAAGGAATAAAACCTCTGTTTCTATGTCTATAGAAACAAAGATCATGCCCACATCATTTCGCTCCCTCAAATGGCTGATAGAACCCTCGCCTGTGGCTCAGCTTAAATCATTTTGGGAACGAAATAAACTGGCCATGATCTTTGACATGAAATAAAGGTTTAATCCCTTAAATGTTTGCTTAAATTGCAAACAACTGTCAGAATGGTTTCCACACTACATTCTATTCACAGTTTACAATCTAATACACACTGGACTACACAATGTTCCTTCGACCCTCCAACAATCAGAGATGTGCTGAACAATCGATTGCCTTTCCCCCATCATTTTTTTCTTGGCCATATTGCAAGTTAACTTTGCACTATCATGACTAATTCAAAGAGCTCTACACAGATGAAGCGTTCTTTGGTCTTTCATGGGTTAATTCCAAATCTCTTGCCAGGTAAACATGGTGTAAGTTGGTGGAGACAGACACTGTGAGAGTAAAGTGAGTTGCCTGTAAATACAACATGCCGCAGAGCAGTGGCTGGGTTTGACTTCCCAATCTCAATAACACCCTAATCCGCACCTCCAATGACCATAGACCATGTTAGCTGCTAATACCTCTTGTACCAACAAACTGTTCAACTTTCCACCCATATACCACTAAACATCCTCACACAGCTTTGACACTTGAACCCTTAACAATATCTTCATAAATTAGTAGTATCCATTTGTTGTTGTACATGTCAGTGTACATTTCTATTAAGTAAACCAAACATACAACACACAGTTACCACCTTCTTAAAATGACAACATCTCTTCACTGTTTTCAGACTACAATATTAGCTGTTCTTTCGCCTACAAACAACACTACTGTGACTCTCTATGATAACTGTTCTGTAGATGATAATAAGCAAAGGCTCTTTTAGCAGCTTTTGCTTTGCAAAGCTCTCAGGTTGTATTGCAGGCTGGAGAGAGCTTGCTTTTCTTCCCAGCATTTCTCAGCTGCTTGATAAGCACTCTTCTGATTTCACACTTTCACTTGTTTTATGCTCCAAAGCTAGATTTGAAGAGACTTGGTAAATGCAACTTTGTGATGTAACAGTTCTGAGATTTCTTTTACTGACTGTTTGTAGCTGGACTGCAGTTTCTCCCAAATCTCTGACACAATGGAAGACTTGGTCTAAAGAACAAACAATAACAGTTTCATTTGCAATAATTAAATTTTTAAGGTTTGCAAGGACATTCTTTGGACACTGAATTTATACATGTATGAGCTTTTTGTCAAGTCAAACAAAACTGTCTGTTATAAGTGTGTTTCCATAGAGTGGGGTTTCATTGTAATTTACTTTTTAATTCCTGTAGATAATGATTATTATGCAAATCAAATCTACAGTTTACAGTGATGCTTGAAAGTATAAGGAGGTACAATGTAAAAGGTGGGCTTCTTTACAGAGAGGACAAAAAATAACACTCAATTTTGTGATGACAAGTTCTTAAACTTGATATTCGCAAGACTACTGCCTTCACTTAGGCTACAAAGTTCTATTTTGATTATTACTACCCAAGAGCATTTACTTTTTTTAAATTTTTTATACCCATTTACCTCATTGTCCAGTTCAACAAGATTTAGTTCCAAAAGTTCATCCGACAACTGAGCAATGTTGACTTCCTCAAGTGCTGAATGCATGGCAGTGATTGAACACTTAAGTGTTGATAGAAACTCCTTGAATGGTTCAATCTCTTCAATCTGATCAAAACAAAACATTTTTTGAAACATTGTCTTTCAAAAACATAGTTTCTAGCGGCATACAGTAAGGAACATAATTTGACTATTTAGACCTCAATTATCCAAACTTTTTTATGCTCTTTACTTTTAACATGATTACTAACAAGGTGTTAACCAAAAATCGGGTGCAACAAAAAGTACAATAATCCTACTTTCAAGATAACCTTGACAAGATGATCAAAGTGTCAATCATCAAAATGATTGTCCAGACTGTTTGCACAAGTCCCCACAATAAATCAGATGGGGTGGGACCTCCATGTTTAAAGAAGAAGTTCATTCCAAAATGGCACTTTTTTCTGCATGCCAATGAAAGTTAATTCCAAGCTCTTTGATGTCACACATACATCGTCAGGCTACTAAGTTACGCCAAGATGGTGGCGGCTGGTTCTCAATTTTCAGACTACTTCAGACAAGGAATTCATAGGGTTTGAATGTTCTTTAGAAGCCGAAATTTTGGTGAGAAACATATCTTTGTATTACTTTTTCGTTGGAATGAAGAAAAAAGTTTATTTTGGAATAAACTTCATCTTTTACAATGAAGGTAATAATAATTTATCACTTTACCATGCTGCACTTTTATGTCGTTTCAAAACAACAAAACATAACAACATTTAAACAACAAATAGAGCATGACCAAAAATTGAAATCAACCATTTGGTCAATTAATGTTTGTGCCTTTAGTACTTACAGTTTTGGCAGGGCCAGGTTTCTTTTTCTTGGCTTTTTTGCTACCTGTGAGCTTCCATAGAAAGCTGCAGCATACAGCTGCTAAAAGAATGACAGAACAGTAGCTCTGCAAAAACAAACAAACAAAACAAATAATAATTACGTACATAGAAATTTGTAGCAAGCCCACTTTTTAAACCTGAAGCACACGGTCAAATACATGTAAGAAGAGAATTTTATAGAGATCATAAACCACAATAAACCATTATACATTTCATTCCCTGAATGACATTCTTTTTGTAACAGTAGAGGTTGTTGTTCATATCTCATGTAACAAGCCTGCAAAATAACAGTTGGTCATTGGAAAATAAATTATTATCCAGGAAATTCTGGGTTTTGGCATTTTGACCAGCAAAAGCTTGGCCTGGTCATGACAATTTCTGACCATGCAGGTGTGATACAGTGAAAAAATCATATAGTTTAAAGATTATGGCCAAATTTGCAAGGCTTGGGCAACTGACTTTCATCTTTGTATAGGTAATCACATGATTTCGAGTGCAATTTGGGATAAATTAGCACGAGTAAATTTTTCAAAGGCTAACAAAATTGCACAAGCCCGTAGGGCGAGTGCAATTTGTAGTCTTTGAAAAATTTACGAGTGCTTATTTATCCCAAATTGCACAAGAAAAATCATGTAATTACTTATTAATAATATTCATGAAAAAATTGCGAGAAAATAACATGCGCAAATCTCGTACAAAAACAATTTATTCAAACTCGGCAAATATCATCACGCATTCATTCAAAACAAGGTCAAAGCCCAAACAACGTATAGGTTCCTCGATGTTTAAAAAGTTTTTAGTCAAAAAATCTGGCTAAACAGTCAAATGAATTGTCTGAATAAAAGATTCTGGGTTTAACCTCTTCCAGATCGATATTTTCTTCTGCTCATTCTACTTGTCGAGCTTTGCTTGAGCGCTCAACTCGACGGTCAGCCAAGTGAAGCTGTTTCGCTTTTCATTTCAACACTTCCTTGGACGAAACAATCCTCTGTCTCGTACAATAGAAAACCTATAAGTTCTGTTCTCTAAGTACAGTGTCTTTCAAGCGATGTTAGCATAACTTTGAGGCTATCTGGTCCATAATCTTCAAAAATGTGTTTGTTGTTTTTGAATTCGGCGAATTCGGCGTAAAAGAATTTGCGCAAGCAAAGCGTGAAGCTTAGTCGGCTTGTAGTTTCGATTTCGTCGGCAATTTCCTTCTTAGGAAACCAGTTATTCCAAAACGACAATGAAAAACCAGTGCTTTTCAGTGCTATGGTATTTACAGCTGTCTTCTGGTCCTCTACTGTGCTCAAAACGCCAGCCATTTTTTTCACTTGTATCCCGAAGCAGATCCAAACTTTGTGCCATTCAAATCGTGTGGAAGCGTTTGATTGGCCCCCTGTGGCTGCCTTTGTTTATTAACCAATAAGAATGCCGCGTTTGTTTCTTTTTCTAGCACTGAATTTCGTCATTTCTGCACAGAATTTCATCATTTCTGCATCGAATTTCCTAAAAACTGCATTTCTCTAAGCCAATCAGATTCGAGAAATTTTTTGATGTATATTATTAGGACCCTAACAAGTCAAGCAATAAATTAAATAAATATCACTATATTAAAAATTGCAATGATCATCGTTTCTTTGAATTTTCAGTTCAATAACAACTAAAGAATCTTATATTCCATACTTTGTTTTACATTGTATGTGCTGTCGTGTTATGCACTTATTATTACACTACTAAAGTCTTGTAATAATCTTAATTACCTCTACCAAGAAAACCAAAGGTTCTAGCACATATCCATTGAACATTGTCTTCTCTCCACTGCCAGTTGTAAGTTTGCCTAAACACTCCTCAGTACAGCCTGGAATAAAACATTCAACACCTGTGACATACTGCATTCAATTTAATGGAAGATTTACGAGGCTAACACACGTTTTCATTTTCTCATTTTCAGCAGTCTTTCCTCAGTCAGTTATGATTTCCTCATATAAATCATTTGGAGATGGATTGAAAACATCATTGGAAAGACACTGAATTACAAAAACATTAATAAGTAAAGTAAATGGTTTTTAGAGAAGCATTGGCTTAACGTTTAGCACACTAGACTCTAGATCAAGTAGTCTGAGTTTGATTTCAGGCCAGCATCATTGTGTTATGTTGTTTAGCAAGACACAGTGGCAGCCTCTCTACAACCAGGTGTATATAAATGGGTACTTTCACATGCTGGGGATAACTCTGGACTGGACTAGCACCCCATCCAGAGGAAGTAGAAGTAATCCTAGTTGCCTAATGTTACTAAAACCAGGATGAACTCTGGTGCCTGTGGGGACCATTGGCCTAATGTAGACTTCACCTTTTTATGGTTAATCAAACATTTTCTTGTTTATAGACATTCACCTTTAAAAATTTCCGTAACTACTTCCAGATTCTCTTGAATTCTTTTCCATCGATCTTTTGAACTGGCATCTGTTGATTTGATCAAAGAAAATCAAACTTAATTAGAAATATCTAACAAATAAACTGCTACAGCTGTATTGGGTTATTCCAGAAAAAATCCACACACCCCCGACGGATGGCAAACTTTTTTGACCCCCCTTCCGCCCGGATTTCCCAGATCGCTAGACCCCCCCTCCCGCCCGGATTTCCAAGCTCAAGAACCCCCCTCCCGCCCGGATTTCCATTTTTTTTTAAGGCCCTAACTGGACACAACAGGCAATAGAAAAGATGCAACCTTTCTTCCAAAAGATCCCTGTTTATTATAATTTTCAAAACTGGGCTAATGTTGCGAATTTTGCTGGTCAAATTTCAACATTTAAAATCAGATTATTTAAACGATCGCACATGTGTTTGTGTGACCTCCGGCACACTCTCCTCGAAAATGCCACTTGTTTTTTCCATCAAACAACAAATGTACAAGATAAGAAATATGTAAGTCTTAAAACTTATATAAATGTAAGAAAAAACACAGTGAAAAAAGTCCTTAATGCGCTAATAAAGAAAAACTATAATTTCAGTTGTCGGTGACAAGGCGGCCTAAATTGGCGCGTGTTTACAAGATCGAGTTCGTGTTTACAAGATTCGAGTTCTCGCTAGTGTGACATTTACTTGAGCTTAGCCATAAAGCCTTTTGAATTACAATAATTTTAAATTTTGTTACCTATATGGGTGTGTAGGTCAACTGGAGCTCTTGCCTTTCTTTCAAAAATTTAAGTTTTCATGCGTAATGTCCACGGTTCTGGCTTTCATTTATAAACTTGTTAACATATCAATCGTAAGACATGGATTAATTCAACTTCAACTTGGAAGTAGCCAAATAATACACAAATTGGGTATACACATGTTAGCTATAGCCAGCAAAGGAGTTCTCGGGTTGGCTAAAATAAACAGAAAAGTGCAGCCGGACCGATCGTCGTTTCTTCGCATTTTTTGAGGATGTTGCAAAGCACGGGCGCGGGTGGCCTGGGTACCGTAAAAATGTTCCAGGCGTTGCATGCTCGGTCGAAAGTGTTTTTTCCGATCGTAAAGTTGTTGTTATCCATTTATCGCGCTGTTTCTTCATGAATAAAAGGATCTATGAAGGTAAACTTGAAGCATATGAGGTAAAAACACCATAAAGTGGAAGACTACAAGACTTTCCGATGCAAACTTCTTCTTTTAAGTGGTAAAACATTTCGATCGAGTTAAAGTTAAAAGTGACCCCCGAGGAAGAATTTTTAGGTTCAGACCCCCCCTCCCGCCCGGATTTCCCGAGCAATTAACCCCCCCTCCCGCGAGAATTTCCAGTTTGCCATCCGTCGGGGAGGTGTGTATTTTTTCTGGAATAACCCATTAGACAGGTGTTCAAACTCCTGCAAATGTTCTTTTGGTAATTGTGAAGAACAGCTCCCGCTAACCGACTGTCGGTCAACTGTCGGCCGACAGGTTACCAACAGACTACCGACAGCCCACCGACAGTTTCCCAAAACAGACATTTTACTACCGACAGACGACCGACAAACGACCGACAGTCGGTTAGCGGGAGCTGTTCTTCACAATTACCGTTCTTTTTACATTACTGTACAGGGGAGGTATAACAATACTCTCTGTCGCCTCATGCTACTAAAATTGGAGTCTGTATGACTAACAAGGCAGACTGACTCTTTAATTCTCATTAAAGTTAACACTGTAGTACCAGAATAAGTAAAACACATTTAAAAGCAAGTTTCAATGTAGCATGTCTACACCAAAACCAATTCTAGAACTATGATCTGTTATCCATGCTTTATCATAGAATCATGTTGTTTAATTTACTTGCTTTCAAGGCAGCTAGATTCCTCAGTTGGTTGTTATTTTTTCCTCACAATAAACATGTAGGAGATGGATTGAGAACATCACTGGAATATCACTGCCTTAAAACAAAGTATTTGTTGTTGACACTACAGCTGTAGCTCAATAACTATTCTTGTCACAGGAAATAATTAACACATTGCAAAGAGGCCTGGCTTGGTCAGCGTTGAACCCTTAATAAATACCGGTAACTGTGTTTTTTTAACCACGTGAAACACTACTTGAAATAACTTCTGCAGTTAAACCCTGTTAATATGACAATGCAATTTGTAGGTATATGAAGTGGAGACTATGGAAAGGATCCAAATTCACAAGGTGTTTGTATCAGACATGAGACATTGAGCAAAACCATTGTCCAGAAACAATGAGGTCTCCGTACTGGTGGCCATAAAGCAGAATTTGACTGCAGAAATGAAATGGCGGGTCTCCCAATGAATAGTAAGAAAAAAGAACACCAAGAAACACATCATTCGATCAGCAAACTACATTGTGTCTTCATCAGTAAGGATTTTTTTTTCCATTTTCTTTTGTGCCTGCTAATACCAAAGAAAAGATGTTCTTGACAACCTGAAAGATCTTAAGACTACCTGTACTTAAGCTCAACGTGTAAAGAGATTCCCACCTTGTGCAGAATAATGCAGATGATGGCATTCATCACACACACTTAGCATGGCAACTAGCACAGCTCCATGCTGACCATCCAAAAACCCTGCTAGCCTGGAGCATGGTGGACCAAGAAACGGCAGCTGTATTAACAAAAAGTCAAACTAGCACAATTATTAAGTGTTTTTTCAGACCTCAAAGAAACTACCAAAAGCACCACACAACAACTGAGCTACCTTACATTGAAGAAATAAACACTCTAGTTACAGATTATTTTGGTTCCTGGCGATGATTTAATATTTTACTTGTACCTGTGATTTTCATTACATATGGTTTACAGGGGTTTCAAAATGTTTTGAAGTAGGTGTCAGCAACTGGAAGAGTAAGCAGCTGTGACATGGCCAAGGTTGTTTGTTGTTTGTTCATTACTATAACTGGAGTAACAGGTTACATATTATAATCAAGAAGCCAGCGGAACCCCCAACAGTTGCCAGCTTGTTTTGAAAACCTTGGATATAACACTTCTTTCACAAACTATATCATATTTTTTTCTAGTTCATGCCCCTTCTCAATAATGCATCTACCAGGCTGGTTGTGGTTGTCCACTTATACAAAATCTTGACAGTATAATTAGTTGTTTCTTAATGAGTTTATTTATACCTTTGCTCTTGTTCCTGGGTGCAAATCAACTTCCTGTAAAATTTCCTTAAATTCACTTATCACTCCTTCCAAAGGAAAATCAGGGACAGCCTCCCCATTGTTCATGGTTTGCATATTCTGTGGAGCTTTGGGTATCAAGGAGACAGCTATTGCCAGGGCTCTCAACACAAGAAATCGCAGTCTTAACCACAAAACCTGCAGTAAATTGCAGTGTGAAATTATGCAAAGATCTGGATGACAAAAAGGTGGCATAGAATACAGCTAACTGCAGTGTGAATGCAGACCTGACCCCGGTTGTTCAAATGACGGATAACGCTATCCACCGGATAAATCATTATCCAGTGCCAAAAAGCACAGATTGTTTTGTCAAAATTTATCCACTGTATATATAGCGTTTATCCAGTGGATAGCGTTGTTCATCCTATGAACAACTGTGTCCTGGAAGATAAAAGAAGGCCTAGGATATAGGGCTAAATGCAGTGCAAGTGCAAAGACCTGGATGATAAAAGGTGGCATAGGATAGGGTGAATGCAAAGACCCTGAATATCAAAGGCTGGATGAAAACAATTAAAATCAAAATTACTGGTAATCAAATTATTTACAGTGAAATGACAAAAAGTAAAATGAAGATGCAAATTGTACAACTCACTTCTTGTTCTACACACTTTGATTCTTGATCCTTTGACAGCTGCCTACAAAGCAAACAAATTGGTAGATGCAAATATTGTAGGCAAAATGCAAATCTTTCTTGCCACAATTCAAAAAAAGGGTAAAAGTAAGGGTACAAGAGGGTAAGAAAGTAACCCCACTTCAATTAACAAAAGAAACTTTCAGTTCAATTCAGAGGCACCTGCTAGTGACAGAGGAGTAATGCATATTATTGAGTGCAGTTAAGTACTGCCATTATGTAATTGCCTAAAGCCTTTCCTCAGCAAAGCTCTACTTCTCCTCATCTTTACAATGCAAGGTAGGAGTTGGATTTGCTTCATCATTGGAAAGGACGTCGCCAGGTACACTGTAAGTACAGTACTACAGTACATCATCTTAGAGGAAGGACACAAAAACCTACATTACTTAATTATTTTCAAGGAATACATGTGCCACACTTCTTAAATTATGTATTTCCTAATTTGCACAATAATTCTGTTGCCGATGCTGTCGATGTTGTTTTCACCACTTTTACGTTAATTTTTGTAATCAATTGAGCTATCAGTGTGTAAATAGATACTTCCATAGTTGGTACCAAATCCAAGCTACCAACTATGGTGCTTCACTTGCATAACAACGATAACAACAACAACATTCAGACCCGCTGGTTAATAGTAGAGTGAGCAGTTACTGTATTCAAAACAAACCTTTCCGGAATATCCCATGTTTGAAGTATTTTCAGATCCCTGTTGTCCTTCAAGTCTTTCATCCAGTATTCTACAAATCAAAGACATTATATAAATTAATATTTATTCCTTTACTGCAGTAGCATGTTTTGGGGGGAGAGTTTTCATGTGTATTGTATAACTTGCAAGTGACAACAAGAATAAAATTAGAACAAAAAATTACTTGCTACAGAGCACTTTTCCAAGAGGTTGTTTTCAGTGAAATGACTTTGAGCATCTGAAAGACTAACAAAACAAAGGTCAGTAATTATTGATGATTTCCAGTATATTTAAAAAAAATGGTTTAAAATGGATAAACAAATCAAAAGATTGTGTACCTGTTTGCCTTAAGGAAGACTTCAAGAAGCATGTTTTCATAATTTACAGTAGCAAAATGAAGAGAAAGATCAAGCCGTCTCTTGAGATCAATGAATTCAGGGATCTGTTCAAAACAAGATTATAGTTCAGTTGCATGTACTGTACTTATTTCTCAAGATTAAACTACACTGCATGGCAAGGAATTATTCAATCTTAATTTAGGTATGTTTACAGTCAAAACAGCTCAAGCATTCCTCTTAAAAGTGAATCAATGAATTCATTTTAATATGGAAATTTTATTTCATTCTTTGCTTAAATATTATTCTTGAAATGAGTTAGGTATTCAGTGTTTAAATAGTGGCCTGATTCAAAACTTGAATGTTGATTGGTTTATTGCCTGGCTTCATATATGTGACAGACACCTGGGAATTTAGCCAGAATTTGCATAATTTTGGCTGCAACTACATTGTAGTCACACACAGTGCTTTCTCATAATTTTGTTTGCACTCACTTTTTTCAACCCTCTCAAAATACCAAAAGAGAGCCTGGTGGAATGAAGAGGCTCAAAAATGCTACTGGCAGAACAGAAACTGGAAAAATATCCAATAAGAGACTCTATCTTATTGTCACTTATTTTCGCAGGACTTAATTTTCGCAATCTTTGCGATTTTCAAAAAATCGCAAAATTAAAGACTTGCAAAAACTTATTTTAAATGTTTTCTATTGTATTTTTATGTTAATAACATATTTTTTGCCAAATCGCGAAAATTAAGTCCCGCGAAATATGCCTGTTCCATTTTCGCGAAATTAAGTTCCCGCGAAAATAAGTAACAATAAGGTACATGGACCTCTGTAGAGCTACGTAACCAATACAAGATTTTTAGGGTTGAATTTCAGCTGTCTCTCAAGTGGAGGAAGGATGAACTGAATGAGCAAAAGGAAACATCTATTAACTCAAAGCTATACTCAGATTAGGGAGTTTACTTCATCTAACCTTCACTTTATAAGAACAGTTTGATGAACATTGTTATCTGACCTTTTCAAACGATCCATATTTGTATGCAGCTATGATATGTTCTGGTGTCTAAAATGAGAGCACCAACCATGTTAACCACTTATTGCTTACCATATAACATCTGAGTATATAATTATACACCTGAGTATGAATAAACTTGCAATATCCATAATTTGTGGATAAAATAAACAGACACTTGTTCTCAACCATTAATATCATCAGTTCCATTAAGAAACAAACAGTTTCCTGAGAGCAGATGTTTCACAAATCATGCAAGTCTGTTCAAACATTCAGTTCTATTTAATTTAATCTTATTTGGGACAAAAATTGAATTCACAAACAATAAAAGCAAATTCTGAAAACGAGGGGACAACCCTTGCGTGATATCCTCAAATATTCCCTAGTTTTTGCTATGTCAGGAATTTAGACCAATAATCACTGCACATGGAAAAATATTTAATGGATTAAATAATGAATACTGACTTACATTTTTCTGATTTCCATAGAAAAATTTTAATGTGTTTAAGTACACAGATGAAGCTGCCTCAAAATGACCAAGAGCTTCAACATACCGAGTAATAGTATACCTGAAAAAAAAGTGGAAAAAAAATGAAACTCACTGAGGTCTCCTTTAAAAGAAACACTACTTTTTAAATAGCTTTTTAGCCTTGTATATACCGGTACATCATCTATAGAGCCTGCACCTTGTGCAGAAATAACTAACTGATGATCAATGGCCTGGCTGTGATTGCAGATTCAATGCTTACCCAACAACATCTTGTTCCACGTGTTTGACCTCTAATCCCTCATACAGTGCTAAAGATGGACTACAGGCACCTGGAACACAAAATATAAAATTACATCAAGGACACTCCAGGAGTGCAGGTGCCACAGACTACATATTGTCAGACACCTTTCCTCAGTGAAGCTCTTTTTCTCCTCATCTTTACAGTGCAAAGTAGGAGTTGGATTTGGTTCATCACTGGAAAGGAAGTCGCCATTTTCTGACCTAACAAAAACTGAACACACATTACTGAAATTATGTGTGATTCTTTTTCCTCAAAAGGGGACAACTTACCCATTGAACAATACACCTTCATCAACAACAGTTTGAAGTGATGGTTGGAAGGACTTGCCTTCAAAGCACTCTCTAACATGATCAGAAGATGCCAGTTCATATCTGTGCTTCCTACAATCAAAGAGTAGCCTTAGCTTATTGTTATTGTTATAATACAAAAGAATTCCAATTTTTGAACCCTCCAGTTTTTAAAACTCCCAAAAACTCAAACCAGAAAACATTAACTTTGGATTTGCTACACTATTTTTAAAATTCCTGATTTCTGGAACCTACTGTACATTCATTTCCCTTGTAGGGTTTAAAAAATATCACTGAAAAGTACAGTGGAACCCCATTAATACGGCCACCAACAGGACATGGAAATTTGGCCGTATTAACGGGGTGGCCGTATTAACGGGGTAGAGTTAAATTTCATGGCTGGTCTACTTCAAGTGACGTCTTGAGAGATACATATCACAATTGTACTTCTAAACAACTGTTCTTAAATAAACATCACGACTGCCAATACACAGTACTATCATTAAAAACTAATGAAGATTAAATCAGCACATTTACAATTCATGCATGGAAAAATGAACAATATTGGATTGAAAAAAGGAAACGTGAACAGGCTAGAAGGTATAATAATGTACATGAGTAACATCAATTTACTTTCAAGTTCACGATATTGAAAAAAAAAATCAGTGACTTTCGTTTGGCTTCTTCTACATTTCAGCCAATCACTTTGGGCATGAGAAATCACATTCGAAAGCGCATTTGTTCAATTATTAAGGGCTATATTTGGTTCTACTCCCCCCTGGATGGGATGCTAGTCCATCGCAGGGAACCCCCCAGCATTATTTCGCCGGTACCCATTTATACACCTGGGTGGAGAGAGGCACTATGAGAGTAAAGTGTCTTGCCCAAGAACACAACACAGTGACCCCGGCCAGGGCTCGAACCCGGAACGCTTGCTCCGGAGTCCGGCGAGCTAACCATTAGGAAACCGCGCCTCCCCCGGGTGGTCGTATTAACGGGGTAAAATTATAAAGGATTGTACAGGTTGGGTTTTCAGAATGTGGCCGTTGGCCGTATTAACGGGGTGGCCGCATTAACAGGGTTTTATTATAAGAAAATGTAAGGGCATTTTGCCGGGACAAACAAAAGTGGCCGTAATAACGAGGTGGCCGTATTAACGAGGTGGCGGTAAGGCGGGGTTCCACTGTACTCAGTTTTAGGTCTCCAGGAGTTGCTACCACAGTGTAGTATTACCTGTGTCACGATTTACTTCTAACAGAAGGTGGGTAGCTAGTTGTGCAAAGTCATCACTGTACTGAAGCTCTGTGGGTAACAGATTCTGACCTGGATTAAAAAAAAAAGACAAATATCATGAGAGAATGTTTGAATAGCACATCAAAACTATTTGACAGTTGTTGTACATGCTCCCATGCAGTTTGTTTACTGACCATAAACTAAGCCATCACTGTGCTGTTTCATATATTCCTTTGAAAGTGCAATCTTTTCATCACAGGAAAGAGAACAGTGGAATCCTAGATGTCTTGAAATCTGCTCAATGTTTAGCTTTCTCTGCATAAGTTTTATCTGTGAAGAACAACAGGTAAAAATCTTTTAATGAGGAAACACCAGAAACACTCAAATGGTAAGCTTTGTAAAATTTCCAGGTTCAATTGCTGCATTTTTTTTCTTTTTTTTTATTGGAGGGTGGGGGGGAGGTGGCTTTTGTTAATGGTTTTTTATTAATTTTTGCCCACACACTGTACTTTCCAGTCACATATTCCACGTACTTCAATGGTCCCTCACTTTCCCCTTCCCCCCTTTGCTGACAGGTAACAAAGGTTGCTGACTGCAGTTTAGTACTTCAGGTTATTAATAATAAATAAATTTATTATTCTAAACTTAGGTAATTGTGTACTGCACATACATGAGATGAGTCAGAATCTTCATCACTAATAGATGGCAAGGTAGACTTCAACACTTCCACAAACTGTAAAAACAAGCAAACAAATGTTACATGTACTGGTAAGTAACCAGGGCTAAAAAAGAAGTGCCATCTGGTCATCCAGGACAATAGATTTTCCTACCAGTCAAGTAACTTATCATGCTCCCATGCCACTCGGCAAAGGCGCGGGCAAGTCATCTGCCAACTAATTCATACCAAAAAGTCAACCAAGACAAGCATGCAACAGCCCTAGGCAATCAAAATTTGAGAGTATTGATCATTTTAACGGTATAATTTTAACTAAGGCAGCCTATCTACAATGGAGGTCAAAAAGATTTGGGTCACTTGTGAAAAGGAGAGTTGATTAGCGAAAGAGATACTTCAAGAATTGTAATAGTGGAATCTGTATGCGCCCAAGTCCCCAATTTCCCTTTCCCAAGCCGCCCCCCCCCAATCCCCCAGGCAATGACAAACATATATGCCGTGATCTTGGTGTGTGGTATGGTCAATTGTGAACATTGCTTGGGGGGAGGGAGGAGCTAGCAGTCATTTAGCGCACAATTTTACCAAGTGTACATGTCCCAACAATTTTGTCCCCCATTGTAGTTAAATCTGATTAAAAAAGCAAGTTAAGTCTGCAGTCAGGCCCACACCACCATGTTTGTCGTGGCTACTCATTTCTATCTTCTTAATCTTTTGGTGATTGTGACACCAAGGAATTAAAAGTTCTGCTCTTTGTCTTTGTGAATAGTTTTGTATTTCTGGTCAATTTTCACTCTAAAACCTATTATTTCCCTCTAGTTTAGGACGCTGTGGTTCAATTTTACCCTTGGTATAATTTGGTATTTTTCTTTGTTCTGGTGTATGGTAATATGATAATGAATATAAAACAAAGGGAAATACCAGATCAAAGGTAAAATTGAACCACAACATACACAATGTAAAAAAATTATGTTCACTTAGTAGTCCATGCTCATATATGTCCAATGTAATTTGTCAGCTATTAGCCAACAAAAACTAGCCGACTTCAACATTATCTGTTAGCGGCACTATTCAGTACCAGAATGCTAAAAAAGGCTAGCTAGTGAAACAGAAATCATTATGAAATCTTAGACTTAAATAAGTACCCTAATATGGTTTGAAGTTCATTGATTAAAATAAAGACTACAGGTAATATGGTTTTCAGTTCCTTTAACCCATTGGCTCCCGTGCCGGCCGTAACCGGCCGCGCGAAAACCACCCCCCCAAATTCCCGTGCCGGCCTCAACCGGCCGTAAAAACCACGTGTTGACAAAAGGCCTTTCCCTCCCTCCCTGGAGCTTTTTTGGTTCTCCTATTGTTCTATAGATAATAAGGGCAAATAAACCAATCAGAATCCGTTTTCTGCGCATATTTGCCCCCGCAGGGTTTTGGCCCAGAGGCCAAAACCCGAGGAGGCACCCTAGGAGTCCCCGCGTGTATACATACAAGGACAAAGAATATTTGTTGAAAAAGTAAGAAATGTGTTAGTAATGGGCGAAGCGTTCTCGATTTGACGAAACTAGGCGCGCACGGTCGTGACGGGTAATATTTTAGCAAGCGCGCACGGTGGTGTCGGGAACTTGCAACCACGAGGTCGCGTTTCGTCACCTTCGAGCTTCGCCATCTTCTAGCAGCATTTCGTTTTCCGGTTTTGGCTTACGCGTGTTCACAGATATGTTCGAGCAGTTTCTCTGCTTTGGTTGTGTTAAGTGATATTTGAAGCAGTTGTTTATAGTAATATCATAGTAATACGTCGAAAGATTTCGAGCAATTAGTTTCGTGTTCTTGGCTACGTGTACGTGTGTTCCAAGAGCTGGTTCGAGTGCTTTCGGATGTTTGCTGTATCGTATACATCTTTCAACGAGTAATAAACAAAAGCATGAACTTTGTCATGTAATACAAGGTAATTCGTTTCGCTAACAAACTGTCAGATTATTTGATCCAAAGAGTGGGTTGAATATAAAGGTTAAAAATTGTTTTCTCGAATCCTTGAATGTGCCATATTTTGTTACTCGTGGAATTTTTGGGCTTTTTGGCCTGGAAATTATTGTAAGTTATTTTGAATGTTATAAGCCCGGGAATATAAAGCTTGCGTGTTGTCACCACGAATAATGTGTTATGTGTTATTTCCGCTAGGAGTTAGTTCCGCGCGCTAGGTGATATATTCGACTTGAACTTGTGAATATTATTTTGAATGTTATAAGCCCGAGAATATAAAGCTTGCGTGTTGTCACCATGAATAATGTACATGTGTTATGTGTTATTTCCGCTAGGAGTTAGTTCCGCGCGCTAGGTGTTATATTCGACTTGAACTTGTGAATATTTTTAGGACGCAATAGAGTGTCTCTGCAGCAAACAATGTCGGTCGTGACGTACATTGCACAGTAAAAAAAAGAAGTCTAATTGTGTAGTCCATCGGCATCAATAATTAAAAAAGACAAAAAGACTCCACTAAACTTAGAATGATGTAAAACAAATTATAAAAAGGCAGGGGCAGCTTTATAGTGAGAACTATTACTAGTTTTAGAGATTTCTAGGGGTCCTAGAAAGGAGGTTTTTCGCCTTTATACGTGCGTTGAAAATGTACAAGAAAAGCATGGCGCCTCGCGGGATGTATTTACAAACTTCTAGGGTCTTGTTTTCCGTTCTGGACACAGAGAAACACCTTTTTTAAGCTAAATATGGAATGAAAAAACATGGATCGATTTTAAAGTGGATCTAAAATGGAAACTAATGGATAACAGAGTGCTAAAACTGCTTTGGTGAAGAAATTTTTCTCTCCTTCGGCTGCCAAGATTACCTCGTGTCATGGCGCTTCTAAAGTGTTTTGACTACAATTCTCGGCCTTGATCACGGTTTAATGCAGCTTCTCAAAGCTTCAGAAAGCAAAATGGTAATGTACAATATTTGCTTCGAACTTGAAAGGAATTTTTAGGAAGATCGGTACAGTGATTGACTAAAAAATGCCTTCCAAAGCCGTCGCACTGAAATAAAACACTTTCACTTCAGCTCGAATATTTAATTTGAACATGGTGCATGCGGAATATCACGGCTTTAAAATTTGCGAAATTTTAAGCTTTTTTAGACATTTATTTGCTTCATCGTGAATGAGAATTAATCTTAAACAAACTTTCTTTCAAGTTTCTTTCATTTGTCCAGCTTTAGTTTGGAATTTTAGGCTTTTGAAGCGAACAGATTTGATGTGCACGCGGTGTTATCTGATACGCATCTCTTTCGGCAGACTTGCCGTCGCGTTGTTGATTTAGTCGCTAAGATTTTAATTGTGTTTTACAACCTTCAACGCGAAAAGATTTACAACAGTACTTCAGAAAATACAAACAAGTATTTTTATTGACTTTGAGATTTATAGAAAGCATTGTGAGTGTATATTTTGTGGAAGGAATTCTGTTGTTTTGCAAAGCGGTTTTGCTCTATTTCACAACATGATTAGCAAATAATTTTATCACTTCCAATTACCGCTTTTCTGTACCAGGATATACTTCATTGCTGTTAAATTAATGCCAGTAACAGTTTTACATAACATATGCCAACATTTTATCAGAGTTTTTTTAAGATTGCTTTATGTTTTGTTCAAAGATTTCGTGTTTTTGTGAGTTTTTAAATGACGCGCGGAAGTGAATAATTTTTTTCCTCTGCCTTCAAGCTTGGTTTGGGATCAAGTTCTTAAAGCTGATTTCCAGTCCGTACTGCGCAGACTCGGGGTTTGTTTTCGTTTTTGTTTTGAATTCGTTGAAACGTTACACTTCGGTGACAGCATACATGAAGTTTATTTTGTCCGCCATTACAGTTCGTTTGGTTCAAGAATTTCCGATGAGCTGAAACGTCGGTTTGAAATAGCGTCAAGGTTCCTCTACTCGTTATTATTTGTTTTGCAATGATATCTGGCGTTAATAATGAAGAAAAAGGTAAGTTTGTCGCGGAATTTCTAGTTTTGCTTGTAAACATTCCTTCGTGTTGGGCTCGCATAAACATTGCAGCCGAGATTGCGCAGTACGGACTGGAATTCATCTTTAAGGTTGATAAACATTTAAATTCATAAATTAGTCTTTTAACATGTCTAGTTGCATTAAAAGTTTACTTCAGAAACGAATTATTTGTCTGAATTTACTGCGCATATGGTTTATTTTTTCTACTCGCACGTCTGTGTTAAATGCTGTAAAAGAGCCGGGAATTTGGGGGTGGGTGCGCGCGTAAAACCTTCGGGAGTCAATGGGTTAAGGAGCCCACTTATGAGAGTTTGGAAATAAAAGAAAAGTCTCAATAATACCCTTTGAAGTGTTGGCGGCTGCTTATGGGAATATGGTGTGAAGTTTATTGATTAACATAGGATTGTGGCTTATAGGACTTTCAGTTTCTTTGTGGTGTCTACTTATGGGAGTTTGGAAATAAAAGAAAAGTCTCAATTCTACCCCTTGAAAGTGCTTGTGGCCAATAATTTGCAGGAATGACTGTAAATACAGAATTGAAAAGGGAGTTCAAGGTGGCCATAAGTAGAGCTGTCTGTAGTTAATGAGTGTCTGTAATGAGAGCTTTGACTGTGACTAGGTTAGTAGCTGTTGATTCAAGCTAAGAGATGTCTATACAAGTGTTCTATCAATGTCCCATTACCTTTTCTCTCTCTGATGTTTCTTGAAGATCTAGATACAAATAAGGTGCAAGATCCCAGAAACAACAGGTTTTGTCTCCAAACCGTTTAAAATATTCTATTAATAAATCTACAATGGAACTGGAATCTGAAAAATAAAATAAGAACAAACTGGTGAATTTTTTACCCCAAAACTATAAACATTTTGAAAGACCATGTACTAAACAAAGCTTAGTTTAACTTAATAATGAATCTGTTTTTTTTTTTCTTGAGAAAGAAGTTGAACACCCCAGGAGCCAGGTCAAAATATTTTAACAACAAGGAAGTCAACAAACAAAGGTGGTTGTGGCTCAGGAAGATTTACATGTAACAAATTTAATGCAAGATCCATCATCTGTGATATAGTTCCTTTAATCCTCAAGGCATCTGTAAACTAACATGTACTTGTAAATGTATTGCTGGAATATCAAAATTATTATACTTCCAGTTAAGGGTCAAGTATGCATTAACTGATCTTTTTATTGTATGTATGTAAATAAAAAGCATTAATCAGGGAAGATAAGACTCACAAAATAGTATAATTTTTCTTATTTTACTTATAGCATAAGAACTTACTTTGTCTTATATCAGAGTATATACATTCTTGTCTACAAAGCTTCTCCAATTCTAATTGTGCTAAAAATGGTCCTCTGCATGCTCTATTTTCTTTGGACTTCTCACATTCAATAACAGACGCTAAGAATTTGTTCATCATTTCCACAGAATAGTCAGGAAGTTCTCTAGAAAAAATAACATGATAACGTAAGAAAGAGACATAATGATAGCCTGCTTCATAAACAAATAATGTTCAGTACAGTCAAACATTGGAGTGAGGAAGACAATCCCAGGAGAAACTGAAACACAGTCAGAGAAGTCAGTGCTTGAGCTCAATGACCCATCAGGACGGAGCTTATCCCGGTTGCCATAATTATCATGAAACGTCTAGGAGTATTTCTACTCCCCCCTGGATGGGATGCTAGTCTATCACAAGGGTTACCCCAGAATTAAATTCACCAGTACCCATTTATTTTTTCCCAAAAAAAAAAAAAAAAAAAAAAAAAAAAAAAAAAAATAAAAACAATACACCTGGATAGAGAGAGGCATTTTGAAGGTAAAGTGTCTTGCCCAAGAATACAATGCAGTAACCAAGACCAGGGCTCAAACCTGGACCCCTTACTCCTGAGTACTCCAAACCAACCATAAGGTCACCACCCCTCCCATGTAAAACCCTTTTAAACACTGCAGAATGTCCCCAAATTGGCTTACTATCTAAGGCTTAACTGCATATTTGTTATGCACATGTAAAACCTTATCCACAAAAAGTGTTAGAACAAAACTTTTCTGTGACATAACTACATTACTGCATCAAATTAAGTATAAATTTTATTACGTTGGCTGAATGTATATATTGTGAATTAAATTTATCTTTGGTTTAAAATTTTTCAAACCAGTCTGATTTTAATTTCCTTTTGTTTTGTATTATGATAATGAATTTGAGACGATGAAAAATAAAAATCAAACTGGTTTGAAAAAAATTATTTTAAACCACAACATAATTTATATTCTCAGGGTATTATGCACACAGCATCAGTACGTTAGTGCTTGGAGGTTGTCACTCACAGGGTTGCAGTGGATGTCTCCACCAAATGAATGCAACATTCAAAGAACCTATCTTGACGCTCTGGGGCCACTACTTCATAGATATAAGGCATCTTTGTCATTTAAAATCAATGTAGTTCACTATAAATGTAGCTGTGGGCATTATTTGAGCAAGCAGAGCTACACATTTATTTGGTGTGTATTGAAGAAATGCACTCAACAAAACTTACTCTGACTCATCGCCAGCTTTCCAATTTTGTTTGATTAGTGAGAAAGCTGAGGTGAAGTAGGACTGATAGTATGACCACTGGTCTGGCCTGAAAAAAAGATCAGTCTCAATATAATATAATATACTGTTATTGCTCATTGGCCTTGACAAGGTTAAATCACTCTTACAGACTCTACTCCCAACAAGAGTACTTGATTTCAATTTGCTGAGAGCAGGTCAAAGAGTTTATTAGGGAGAACCTATAATGTTTCCATAGCTATGAAGATTATCACTCTTTGGTACTTTTAATAGGCTTTCCTTTTGCCTTTTGCATGTGAATGGGTTTCTAACTGAATGAAAAAGCTGTTTACAAGTTTGTTATGTTCAAAATGCTTGTTTTTACCTGGCAAGACTAATGATTGCAAAACAAGAAAACCAAACTTTTGTCGAAACTACCAGAAATGAAAATCACATGAATTCCCATGCAATTAGGGAATGAAGGTACTTACCATATTTTCTCAATTAAACGCCCCCGGCGTTTATTTCAAACTTGGCTTGGTGAACCCGGCGTTTATTTGAAGCCGGCGTTTAAACGGGGCCCGGCGTTTATTAAAGGACTGCAATATTCTGCCAATTTTTCAGGTTGATTTATTGTTACCTATCTTCGAGGCCAAGGGGCAGTTTGTCAAGGCAGGACAATTTTTTTCTTCGTTCTCCCCGAAAACTGTCCCTGGGTATCCAAAGGTGAAATTTCCCAGGTGCATTATTACGGATTGGTAGTTTATGTTGCAATCAGATTTGACAAGAATAATTTACTTTTAGCTTGACCTCAAATAAACGCCGGGACTCGAACAAACGCCCCCGGCGTTTATTTAAAAACTAGCAATTTTGACCTGGCGTTTATACGAGGCCGGCGTTTAATCGGGGTCCGGCGTTTAATCGAAAAAATACGGTACAAGTAAAATACATGTCTTTTAAAATTTCGCAAACTAGTACATAATAGGGAACTATGCCCTTACTTGCAAAAAATATATATAAATATCTGAGGTGACCGGTTGACTATTATTTTCATTTTTAACTTAAACTCTACAGGCAGTTTAAATATTTTAAAAATAATTAACTAAAGGAGATTTGCACAAGGGACAAATAGAACTCTTGTAATAGAAAATTTCAGAATTCAGTAATACAGTACTTGCAAGTGTAATCAACTGATAAAAGTTCACAGTATTAAAACTGCACCTCTTCCAAATAAGTTTCTTGAATGCCAGATTTGCTTCCTGCCATCTGCAGAGCTTGGATAAATAAATGGCTTCTTTCTCTTCTTGTTCATCCATGTAACTAATTAATTTAACTGTGAAAGAAAAAAAAAGTTATGTTTATATTGTCACTTCCAATTATACTTTAACCACTCCAGAGTTCATTATGATTATATTCAGTGACTCAATGTTTGTCCAAGGTTGTAATGTGTCACATTTTTTCAACTCTTTTGTTGGTGTTGGATGTCATGATGAAACACTCTCTCTTATGCATGCATGTATTTGGTAAATACATTATACATGCAGTACATCTCATGTGATATTTTATACATGCATACTTACCAGCTAAATTACTTCTAAGAACACCAAGAGCCTTCTCGTAATGCTCCAGCTTTTCTAAAATCATTAAATACAGGCGAACTTCTGAAATGCAAAAAAACAAACCAGAGTTCTAAGGAAAGCTACCTCCATGTTAATTGACTACATACAAAATGTAAAATGTCTGTTATGTGCAACATTGACGCATGAAAAGTATCTGTAACAAAGCCCTCCTTATTTCCCACTCAATATGCTATATAACAACTATAACCCACATTCTTGCAATGCTATATGTGTACACCATGAAAAAATGACAAGGTCTACAGGAGTTGAAAAAACCAGTAATATGTATTTACAACTGTAATTGGAACTGTAACTGCATCATAAGTAGCCAGAATCAAACTGTAAGTAAGAGCTATTGCATTGTAAGTATTATATCAAATGTTATGTTCTTAAAGTAAGGACCCCCTGAAAGAAGCAACCCTTTTAAACAACGAAACAATGGAGATAACAGATTCAACAGGCTGCAACTAACCCTTATTCGCCAACTACTTGGTTTTGAGGTAACAAACATTCTTTTCAACATGACTTATCCTTTTCAACATCTACATGTATAAACATATTAAATGGAAACTTTTTTTCACTTTATTACGACTTTATAAGATGGATCAGCTCATCTGTGGAATTATTTGAATTTAATCAACAGAGGGTCCCAATCAAGCCTGTACCTGCTTCTGCATCAATTTTGTTTTCATTCACAAACTTTTCAACCATTTTCTCTGCCAAAGGAAACAGCATGGTTTTTCCAAGTTTCTCATCACTAGCCATTAGAGCCTGAAATAATAATATGTTACATGCAGTCCTTGCAAGTCATTAAGACAGACACATTGTAAATGGAGATCATTGACTATAAAAACCAGGCATTTAAACTGGCTGACAGCCATCACCCTAATTATTTTTTTCATTCAACATAAAAATTGAAAATGTTATGGTTATTTCAAATCTTTGCACACGTATGTCTTTCAAGGGTCCAAACATTTTCGCAGAGAACATGTTATTTTTGTGTACCTTAAGAATTGTATTAATTTAATGTAATGTTACAGATAAAAAAGGGGTCTCAGGTCAAAACTCCAACAAGTTTGAATACCTGGGTTGACAGATTAATAGAAACTTTCTGCTGATTTGGTGAGGCTCACATCTATTGACCTACTGGAATTCCTTATTGACACCTTTGCCCACTGGGCAAGCAACAGCTTCTTAAAGTTTCAATAATAACCAGAAAGCCAAAACCCAAAACCCAAAATCTTAAAACAAATTAATTTAATTTGTTTCCATTTTTTTTTCAAAAATTTGTCATTAAAGGTCCAAAGTTATCTTAATACACATGATGGGAAAGACAAACTACTAGTACCTGCATGACAATACTCATCACAGCCCAGAAGTAATAAGGATTCTTGGAAAACAGTTTATAAAGATTCATTGCAGCCTGCAAAGACAGTATTAAACTAAAAATTATATTTCTGCACCTTCATCAATCATGTAAGCATTAACATATACATTTACCTGATTGAAGAAAGGTTGACCCATGAAAGGCTCAAACCATAAATGATAACACCGCATAGAAAAAGGGTAGAGAGCATTGGTAAGCTTAATAATATTCCATTTATTTCAAGGCAATGTTTTCTTTGAGAGCTTTAAGAGCATGATTTATCCAACCATTTATCCAACATTTGGGTCGCATCATTTATACCCGTAGTTTAGGCTTTTCATGGCTCAACATTATTTTCTTCAATCAGGTGCATATGTCGTGGTTTAAATTTTATCTTTGGTTTTAAATTTTTCAAACAAGCTTGATTTTGATTTTTCATTGTTTCAAATTTGTCACAGAAGATGATTACTTTTTCCGATTTCCCAGTTAACATTTGGGTTGTATCGTTTAGGCTTTTCATAGCTCAACAATCAGGTGTACATGTTGTGGTTAAAATTTATCTTTGGTTTAAAAGTTTTCAAACCAGTTTGATTTCATTTTCCATTGTTTCAAATCATTATCAAAACCTGAAACAAAGGGGGGAAAATCAACCTGGTTTGAAAAATTTAAAACCAAAGATAAATTTGAACCACATATACACTGTACAGTATAAACTGTAAAATTAATGATTACAGTACAAAGTTTAAGACCGAAATAATTCTTTTAAGTACTGATTGTAATCATAAAAGTACATGAAACAGGTAAGCCATTCCCAGGGATCTTCAACAAATAATATTGTAAAATGACAGATATTTTTAAACATTTTATACATAAGCAGTGATTTAGCCAACATCACAACTTTACTTATAAATCAATACCACTGTGCGTTTTAGTTTTGGTCAGAAGTCAGAATGCCAAGTTGCAGGTATGTTTATTAAGTTGGTGAACAAGAACCTGTAAAGTGCCCTCTTTGAGATACATTCCATGCAACTCAACACAGAGAGATCGACATGGAGCTCACCTTTTGCTGTTTTTTGTAATCTCCTATTCTGACGTATGCCATAAATAGATGTGAGTACAATTCTTCATTGTTTGGGTTCTGCTTTAAGGCCATCTCATAAATACAAGGGATCATCTCAGCTAGAGAAAAAGATAACAATCTGCTTAACAAATCAAGATTTGACTTTTTGGATTTGGGGTTAGCTCTATATAGTGGGGAATTTAACAAGAGCAGAGGCCTGTCTGGTCAGGCATTTGACTATCAATGGAACTTTGGTCAGCAATCTAAACTAAAGGATTTGCCATCCACACATTTACCATAAATATGTGTAGGCAACAGCTCATTCCAGCTCTGATTTATAAGGGTGTCTAAAGCCCTAACCAGTGGGGGAACCTAACACAGGGGAATTTGACCAAAATGTTTTTAAAAATTAAGTGCTTAGGGCTTTGTCCCAGGAAGTGAGAGGGGGAAGATGGACACTAATACATAACATGGTTGAGTGACTGGGAACATCAGAATTATCCCAGGCAAAACCCTTTGTACATAATGTAGGGTTGTTCAGTTCCTTCACATAAACCTACCAGTGTGAAGCTGAGTTTTGGATAGTACATGTGCAGTCAGGGATCAGCTTATTATCATTTTACCAGACAGTATTCACACATAGAATAATGCAGGGACTGCAGAGCCCAGATGCTTTCTTAATCTAATTATTTGGTTGATAAAAAAAGAAACCTAATGATCACGGCAGTTGTTCAAAGGGTGGATTATGCTATCCACCTGATAAATCACTATCTGGTGGATAAAAATAAATGGATAGCGCAGATTGTTTTGTTACGACTTATCCACTGGGTAGCTAATATTATCCACCCTTTAATCAAATGGGCCAGGAAGGAAAGCACACCTCTGGACTGTGCATGTTTCTGGACTGTACATGTTTCCTCTCACAAACTTACTCAGTCAGAATATTTACCCCCTCCCCCAGTCCCTTCCAAATGTCCTGGGTATGTGTTATAAATCACCTTGTCGGTTTGAAACCCTGTCTATTTCAAAGGAAAAAAAAAATAAAGAAAAAAAAAACCTTGGATGGTGAGGCCTCAACCCTGTCTATTTTCTCTCAACCTCTGAACAGACATATCTAACTATAGGCCACTTTCTTTGGACCAACTCATTTACATGTCTTTCTTGGGAAGCCATACAAGTCAACATCAAGGAAATAGCCAGCTATGCTGTAATTAGTTTGGGGTATATCAAAAGGGTATGTTAATATTAAAACAAAAAATCAGTAAAAGAGAACCCTTACGTTTTTGCATTTCTCTGTAACAAATTGTCATCGCTTGTAGCGTTGGATCGTCGGCCGGTTTAGCTTCCATTATTTCCTCCATCAAAGTCTCGCTGTCACAAGTCTTTCCTGATCGTAATAAAGCCAGTCCTTTCAAAGCCTGCAAGTCATGCAAAGCATTAAATGTACCTTGCTACTAGTCTGGTGTTTTGCTCATGTTACATATTCACTATCCATAGTTGTTCAGTGTGTAGTTAATACCTTAGCGCAGTGCAAGTCCTTTTGCTTCTTCAGAATTTTATCTGCAAGTTGGATGGCCAGTTTGTTGTTCATGCTGTCCAAAGCATCTAAAAATACAGGACATAACGATCACTGAATCATTGTAATTTAAATTACGAACTTTTTAAGTGCAGTAAACGAAAACCAATACCATAAACAGGCCGAAGCCGGCGTTCGTTAACATCGACATGGCGGGAAGCCATGTTGAATTCGGCTCACATGCTTTTCAAAAGTGCGCCCGAAATAAATAGTCAGCGGCTTCAGCTATTAAAAAAAGTAGGTCCGTAATGTGTACATGTGGCAGTGAGAATATGTTCTCTGCTGTGCTATGTTGTGTTTTGTTTAGTATCGATGTCCTAATCTAGACTACGAGTACTCTCTATCTTTTCTTATCTTTTTCTTTGTAATTCCCTTTTGCGCACAGGATCTGAAAAAGAGGAAGATTGCTGACAAACCATTGTAGCAGAATTACTAGCTTGTTCCAGGTAACAACGCGAAGAACGGCAAGTGAAAAAGAAACTGCGGCGGTCCCCAGACCCCTCACCTTTTTCCCACTGGTAAATCTTCCGGTGCGCTGCAAATATAAAAATGAAAGAGGTAAGGTAACTGAAAGTCTATGTATTATACTGTCACAGGTATTTAAGAACACGAAAGAAATGAAGAAAATACAAGGCCAAACAAACAGTCCCCGCGTGTATATATATAAGGGATTAAAAAAATAGAAAAATATATGAAGAAATATATAGGAAATGTATGGTAGTATGCGAGGCGATCCTGATTTGAAGAAACTAGGCGCACGGTGGTCTCGGTTAATTTTGCGGGAAGCACGCAAGGTGTTTTGGGTGTTTCGCCGCCATACTGCGAGCAGCAAGCTGAAGATTTGCAACTCAGGGTATCGTGTTTAAGATAAGTTCGCTGAATTGAAAGAATCGTTTGTAAACCACGATTTGTCAAGCACAAATCACAACAGACCGAAATACTCAGTTGCAATTAAAACAGACTACCCCGCTATAATTGCGATTTCCATTCTTCACTCTCGAACACACTCCAGAGATTATATTCAAGTAACAATTAACTGAGATCGATCGTAAAAAGGATTTTACAAAAGGGATTGACTACTGAGACTTGCGAGACGTTTTCATCAAAAGAGGTGAGAAAATTTTGCCGCATCTTTGACAAGTCAGCTGTCGAGACGAAGCCTGTGCTTTTCGCTTCCAGGCCAAGAAAATTTATTTAAAACAGTTAGTCAGCTCCAGTTGTTCGATAGTTGTTATAAAGAGATCACTTTTCTCGTAGAAACAAATACGAGGACTTGACTATTTCCACTGAGAAAAAGTTACTACTTAAATGATACCATAGACACTAATCACATTTTTCCTTTTGCTTACTTTTCACTTATTAGCATTAATTGTAAGATGTTGTCTCATGCTATAAAAGCACCCTAGAGTAAGATTACTTTAAGGTGAAAAGCTCTTTTCAGGAACATCCAAAATAATTTCACATATTTAAGCCAAAAGACGAACGGTTAATAAAAAGTTTTCCTGCAACCGCAAAAAAGACGACATTTGCTAAATCACATCTGAAAGCAGGTTGAGCCAGAAGCGGAGGCAGTGTTAGTTTAGCGTAGTTTAAGCTAAATGAGCAACTTTTTAAATTAAACGATATACCTTCAATTTGTAGACTTTTGTGGCAAAAATATAATAAAAAAAACGATAAAAGGCGATTTTTTATTGTGTTCAATCTGTAGGCTCATTTCATGAACAATATACGTACAGTAGAAAGTATACAATTAGTTAGTCTTCGCCAAATGCTATGTACCCCGGCCCACAAATTTTACCCATACGAATAAAGGAAATGAAGGACTTAACAAGATCATCAACTGTCTTCCTCTTCCTAGTTTTTGTTTTTTTTTCGGCGTTGACACCGATGGCACTACGACCGTACACAAGCGTTTTGTTTACTTTTGTTAGCTGCCTGGTTTTATTTGACAGTTGCTGTTGTCGCTACGACTCACATCTTCCATCGATCTTTCTTCTAGACTCTCTTGTCCGCCATGCCAGCGCAAGCTGAAAAAGGAACGTTTACGAATGTGCGATCGACTGTTTTTTACGCACGGTTCGACAATCTCCTGAGGTGGTCTCGGCCGGCCTTAATCACACGACAAAAATCACGAGGGCGCGCCCTAATTTATCGAGAAGTGCTGACCTCGTGTAAATGTCCCGGGGGGGGGGACTCGCATATGAAAGTGACGGGGATGCTCGTCGTCTCGCTTAGGGGTGTAAATTTCGGACTTTTGGTCTCGCTTAGGGTGTTCCGGGAAAAAACGCCCAAAACGCCAATATTTTTAGCCAAAATGGTCTCGTTTAGGGTTACACACGAAGAAATATACAAATATAAACTCCATTCTTAGTTTTTTGGTATCTTTTAGGGGTCAAGAAAGGCTTGAGCCACACCCAGATTGGTCTCTTTTAGGGGTTCTTTTCAAAATTTCCGACGAGCATCCCCGTCCGTTTCATATGGGAGTCCCCCCCCCCCCGGGGTAAATGTGGCTCGTGATTTTATCGGTAAAAGTTTGTATACTATTTTACGTCGGCGATTACCCAAAAAAATAAAACTGACAACTTCGACTCTATGGTGTGAACTGAAACAGCCACTTGCCAGAATCGTAATTTGTCTTGACGAACAGCTCGTACGCCTAGCTCTTTTTTTCTTTTACAAAGAAAACTTACATTTTCCGCTCAAATGAATTTATTCAATTTATTTATCACGAAGTTTATCCTGAAAAGGTTTGTCAGTCTTGTCAGGTCCTATTAAACACAAAGATATATTTTCACATCAAATTATTATTTTCATCTTGGTAGTTATGGTCGCACTATACACGTGGCAATAATTCAAACAATCCTCAAAAGCTGTGTAAATAGGACAAAATGTTAATTAATTTGTATTGCTGTAGTTTACTGCTTTGTAAGCGAGGTTCTCAGCGTACGCGCTGTTGACTACAGGTAAGTTCCGGCGGTGTGCGAGGTCGATGTTTCTACGCCAGTTTTACAACATCTGAAGCAGTGAGGACGCACAAATCACGACTCGTAGTGTCCAGTAGTGGATCACGGTATCTCAATCAGCAAATAATTATCGGTAGGTAAATCAGAGTTATTTCTATCTATTGCATATCATGATCACGAACAGTAGAACAATTAGGATTATCTCGACAGATTCGTTTAATCTATGAAAAGATACTACCCCTCAAATGAAGTCCATTTGGTGGAAATTAACCGTTTCCGTGATTTTGAAAACGGATTCTTCCTTCAGATTAACGATTTATTTTTCTAGTTTTATTGTTAGTTTAGTTGTAGATCTAAAACATCAATGTAGTCACTGCTGATAATTTATACACACGTTGACGTCTTAATTTGAAATCGTAAATTAGGTTTCTAGGCTGCGAAAGTATCTCCCGACTATTCTCACTGGGAGCCCTCAAGCACAAACGCCCCTAATTCCTTTGGGATATCTCTTGTTTACTTCCCTGCTTCTGTATATTCTCTAGGGAGTCTACTGTGCATAATTTTGGCTAGTTCGGTATAAATAGGCCTGTTTTATCATGTTTTTCCCTCTCTTCGTTTAAACGGAAGCCTGACATCAGATCGTCGCTTGGTGCTGCTCGGCCGCCATCGCTGCGCCCTGTTTTACTTCTTGTCGGCATGTCGTTCGCCTTTGCTTTACGCTAGTTCTCGTTTATTCCTTTAGTGGCATGGTTCCCCGGGCGTGTTCTTTGCGGTGATGCAGTCAGAAAACGCGAATTGCTTTGGAGTCGGTTGCGAGTCGTTTTGGCTTTCGTGTCCGCGTGGTCATTTTGCCTTTGCGTCGGTGTTGGACTTCTACTTGCACCTATTTACATCCGTGGTCGTCCGTCTGTGTTACTACGCGTCTGTGTACCGGTTTTATCTTCGCGTCTGTGCTACAAGGTTAGTTTTCACGTCTGTTTACAAGTTTTAGTTTTCCGCCTGTGTGTCAAGTTTAGTTTTCTTGTTCGTGTATACATTTAGTCTTCGCGTCTGTGAGACAAGTTTAGTTTTCCGTCTGTGTGACAAGTCTGTGACAAATTTAATTTTTCCAGTCCAAGTTCAGTTTTCCGTCTGTGTGACAAATTTAGTTTTCCAGTCTGTGTGACACATTTAGTTTTCGCGTCTGTGTGACAAGCTTAGCTTTCCGTCTGTGTGACAAGTCTGTGTGACAAAATTAGTTTTTCCAGTCTGTGTGACACATTTAGTTTTCGCGTCTATGTGACAAGTTTTATTTAGCTTTCCGTCTTTGTGACAAGTCTGTGACAAAGTTAGTTTTCTAGTCTGTGTGACACATTAAGTTTTCGCGTCTGTGTGACAAGTTTTAGTTTTCCGTCGGTGTGACAGGTTTTAGTTTTCCGTCTGTGTGACAAGTTTAGTTTTCGCGTCTGTGTGTCAAGTCTGTGTGATAAGTTTAAGACAAGTTTGTGTGACAAATTTAGTTTTCACGTCTGTGTGACAAGTTTAAGACAAGTCTGTGTGACAAATTTAGTTTTCCAGTCTGTGTGGCACATTTAGTTTTCGCGTCTGTGTGACAATACAAGTTTAGTTTTGGCGTCTATGTGGCGCATTTGGTTTTGGCGTTTGTGTTACAGCTTAGTTTTTCGTTTGTGTTACGAATTCTTATTTTTCCTAGCTTTTGGGACGAAGTTGACCGCTGGTATGCCTTGATGGGGTCTTCTTATACCCTTAATTGCTCTGTCCCTGGACGGGGTATTTCGAGGCTGCTTCGCGGTTGACTTTTCCCCGTTTTCAGCTGTATCTTTGCATAGGTTTTTTTTTTTTTGCCGTTTTATTCCATCTTCCATTGTGAGCCTAGCCCTGGTAGAGGCCAACTCGTTATGTTTTTATGCTAGTTTAGGAACTGCCTTACCGTATACTTTAAACTTTTGGCCGGAAAGGGGAAAAGTCACGCGTCGCAGGCCTCTTTCGAACCCCTCTTTTCGTGTCTGTGTGACGAGTTTAGTTTTCGCGTCTGTGGGGCAAGTTTTAGTTTCCCCGTCGGCTGTGTGGCAATTTACGTATCTCGCGTCTGTGTGACGAGCTGTAGCTTTTACGTCTGTGTGACAAGTTTAAGCTTTTCGCCTCTTGCTTACAAGCTTTAGTTTCCCTGTCTGTGTGAGAAGTTTTAGTTTCTCATCTGTGTGACAAATATAGGTTTCCTGTTTTAGTTTCTCGCATCTGTGTGACAAGTTAGTTTCCCTGGCGACAAGTTTAGTTTCCGCGCCTGTGCGTCAAGTTTTTGTTTTCGCGTCTATGTGGCGCATTTGGTTTTGGCGTTTGTGCTTAATCTTAGTTTTTCATTCGTGTTACTAGTTCTTTTTAGTGCAAAATGCACTATTGTGATGGTTTGGTGTGGTTGGCGTCTGCTAAACCCCTAAACCACTAAGCCGCTAACGCGGTGTAAACTTTTAATCACCAATTACAATTAATTAATTATTCCTTGTGGAGGGTGGAGAGTGGGGAGCACCTGACCGTACCCCTAGGTAAAACCTGGAGCACATCTACGTTACTTTCATATGAAGATCTCAAACGTATATATTTGTTTCAGAAAACCCTTTGCTCTCCTTGTGGTACTACTCAACGTAATTTACACCAAACGCATGCGCAGATTAGTCTACGCTGTTTTCTGGAACTATCATGAACATCGCTTGTATTGCGTGTTTGCGGTAGGCTTCCTGCAGACTTCTTGGCGCCAAGTAAAAACCTCAAATTAATTAAATTAGATTTTGAGACTTTCACAGCGCTTTCGTAATTAGGTATGCAAAAACTTGCACCGGGATTTTCGGCGTGAACACCTGATGACCAGGAAACAAATATCCTAGCTGTACTGCGTTTTAAAAAACCTGTCGAAAAATATGTTTTTTGATTAGATTTGTTTCTTTAGTTTTTGAGAATCGTCTTTCGTGCAGTCTAAACCGTAACTTAATTAAATTAAACAAATGTCATCGATGCCGCCGTAAAACAAACAAAAAACAAAAGTTTCATGTTATCGCATTTTCAAGGAAGACAAAAGTATTTTGTTACAAACGAACAAAAGTGTCGTGTTACGTTTGCAAAGATTAGCGTAAGGAACACCTGGGAAAGAATACAAGTAGCCTGTAAACAGTTTTTCCGAAAGTAAAATAAAGCAAATAAACACGAACATATATAAAACATCATACTTTCAATTGTTCCATATTGCATTCTGCACTTACCAAATCATCGAGATTTTTTGTTTTTTGTTTTTGTTTTTTTTCTAGCTTGTGGGTCGAAGACTCGAAGTTGACCGCTGGTATGCCTCGGAGGGGTCTTCTCATACCCTTAATTGCTCTGTCCCTGGACGGGGTATTTCGGGGCTGCTTCGCGGTTGGCTTTTCCCCGTTTCAGCTGTATCTTGGCTTAGTTATTTGTCGTTTTCTTCCATTGTGGGCCTAGCCCTGGTAGAGGCCAAATCATTATGCTTTTACGCCAGTTTAGGAGCCACTTTATATTTTTAACTTTTGGAAAGGGGAAAAGTCACGCGTCGCAGGCCTCTTTCTTAGGGACTGGTCAAAAACTACAGGGGGGGGGGGGTGGGCCGGAGCAGAAAGGGGGTGGGTCATCAGTTTTTGAGCCGTCGGAAAGGGGTGGGTTGTGTAATTTTGAACTACACGTAGGGGGTGGGTCATCTTATTTATTCACTAATTTTAAACTTTTATAGATCCAAGAAAAACTGTATTCATCAGTATATAAAATTGATAAATTTCTCCATGTGGGCATTTTTTAATAATTTCTAGTGGTTTCAGAAGGCCCAAATATAAAAATTTCCTGGGGGAGCATGCCCCCCTGACCCCCCTAGATGGCTTGTGATCATAACATCAGGTTTGCCTGTCTCTCTTCAACCTGCATAGATTTACGCTGGGCTTTAAGCCTTTTAATACCGGTAAACTCAAACACTTTGTAGGTTCTGTTATCAATTTCTGTATGAAAAAATGAACTTTGCAATAGTTGTTTATGAATCAGTATTACATACTGTTTCAGTTTTTGCATATGTTTGTTTCCAAATTTTCCCATGGACTTTACACACAAATATGTGGGAAATTTACCAAAGACTAGTATAAGAAATGATAAATTAATTTTTCTTTGCTGTGTTAAGAGACGAGAGAAGACGTTCATGGAACAGCAGTGTCCATCAGGGAAAATTAGGGTTGGTATATGTTGGGAATTTCACTTAAAAAACTGATGTCAAATCAAAAACCTCCAACCCCTAACAGAAGAAATGATTTGTTCCTTGATTTTTTAGCAAAGGGGGTGGGTCATGTAATTTTTAACCTCCTATCAGGGGTGGGTCAGTCGGTTTTGAGCCAGGAGGAAGGGGTGGGTCACAAATTTTCGAGCCACCACTTTTCCAATTGCTCCGGCCCACCCCCCTGGTACTTATTGACCAGTCCCTTACCACTCTTATCGTGTCTGTGTCACGAGTTTAGTTTTTGCGTCCGTCTGGCAAGTTTTAGTTTTCTCGTCTGTGTGGCAATTTTTCTTTTTGCGTCTGTGTGACGAGCTGTAGCTTTTACGTCCGTGTGGCAAGTTTTAGTTTCCCCGTCTGTGTGGCAATTTTTCTTTTTGCGTCTGTGTGACGAGCTGTAGCTTTTACGTCTGTGTGACAAGTTTTAGTTTTTGCCTCTTGTTGACAAGTTTTAGTCTCCCTGTCTGTGTGACAACTTCTCGCATTTGTGTGACAGATTTGTTTTTTTTTTTTCACGTCCATGTTACAAGTTTTTCTGTGTCCTCAGTTACTGTATTTGTGTGACAGGTTTCAGTTTTCGCGTGTCTGTGTTTCAAGTTTTATTTAGCATCTCTGGGCTTAATTTTTTGCTTATCTTTTTCCCGTTAAACTGGAATTGTTTTTAATTGTTATCAAAAAATTCGTTTTTTGAGTTTTGGGGAGAGTTGCATGTTTTTTGTACGTGTTTGCTAGGTTTGGGCTATACGTCTGCCATTTTGCTTCCGAGAAGTAGCCGCCGTAGGGCTCGCCTCTTCCCATATCTTATCCCTACCTGGGGCGTTTGGTAGTGGGGGCTCCCAGTGGGAATTTATTACTACCATTGCTGGTTTTTTCGACGTTTTTTGCTTGTTTACAAGCAAAATGAAGGAGAATAGCAGTTATGTGCGGCTAAATGTTGAACCGGAAAGGAATCGCATTCTTGTTAACTCTCAAGGGACTGTTTTAATTTCTCAAGGGATTTCTTTCCGCTGTGGGTGATGAAAGGGTCGCTTATTAGTATTGCGTCAACACTTGCGATCTCGTGTTAAAAACGTTTTTGATTCTGTTCAGAAGTTAATACATCGCCATTAGAAAAAAACGTTATATAACAATTATTTGTTTATTTTTATCGTTCAGTTCTCAGATCGTAATGTCTTTTGTCACTCATCAACATTGCGTAATAGCTATATGATCCCATTGCATGTTTAGCACGTGATATAGATATAGTACAGCTATTTGTTTGTTGCGAACACTTAAACGGAATGGTCATCGCACGCGTCTTACTACTGAATTTCGTAGAGTTGAATACACCGTCGAGTATACAACGGCTTTCCTAATTTCTGATTGGCTGTATTTTCTAGGGCATGGTATAATACAATACAGACTGCATTGACAATTCCCTTTAAAGGGCTTTTCAGTGACAATCTGACGTTTCGTGTAATTAAAATAAGAATACAAGAATAAATTCCCTAAACAACAACCAGGAATGCATTTTCTTTGAAACAAGATACAGGAAAGGCGTCCCACATATTACATGTATACCAAACAACCAGCTATTGTTGTTAGAATGTCTTTAGGGGAAAGTTATCTTGAAAACGATACAAAATTTATCTCATCTTTCTCTAGCCGAACATACGAAGATGACTTCCCAGCACCTTCCGTCTCTTGACGATAACACAGTAATTTATGACATTTAGATTCTAATTCGAGAATTTTGTGGGGGACTTTTTTCCGCCGATATTTTCACGCCGTTTCCTTATTTTCTCGTCCCCGCACTAACTGCCCCTGGTTATTACCGAGGAGGTGCGCACATTTTTATACAAGAGAAACTAACATACTAAAAATCAGGCAAGTTCATACGTGGTAACTCAACCGCCTCGATTTATGTTGCTCACAAAGAGTAAAAGACAGCTTCTGGGTTATACCTTAGGATTATTTTGGTGAAAACGTGCAGTTTTAAAAATCTTGCACTTGTAAAAGTGTCATATATTTATTGACATCGAAGAAAAACTTCCATCAGTATTGGTGACTCTTGGAAATTTTTGAAAGGGTCAATAAGCTGTTAAAAGATTTTCACTATCTGCCTACACAATTGTTTAACAGGTACAGCAAAAGACTCCCGTGAAGGAAGTGATGGCAGCCCCTTCGTTTTTGTTAAAGTTTCTACCGGCTTGCGTGATGTTTCTGGTGGTGCTTTTATGGCAACTTGAGGTAAACTACGTTTCAAACAAAAATGTTTCGTTTAATAAACCTGCCATGAAGAAAGTGCACACAGCACCCAGAGGAAATGTTGCCCATAACATAAGTGTCGAGAATCACAAAACAAAGACCTGGCTTGTTGTTTATTGGTCAACGTTTTTTGGAAGAAGGCTTAATCTACATGAAAAGTGGACAAAAGGTGAATGCCCAGTACCATGTGAGCTAACAAGTGATATATCCCGAGCAAAAGAGGCAGATGGCTTTGTTGTCCATGCTAGAGATCCAAGGCCGTATCCTCCCATAGAATCTAAGCCATGGATTCTGCAAATACGAGAAAATCCAATATATACACCAATATTAAGCGATGCCGAGTTTATGTCTAAGTTTAACTTATTAAAAAGCTATCGCTTGGATTCGGACTTCCCTGATCCTTCAGTTTTGTTACCTAATTTAACACCACCAGTTCCTTTTAAGAATAAAACTGGGCTCATCATGGCAGCATTGTCAAATTGTGAGCCGGTGCGGACGGAATACATGAGGCAGTTGATGAAATTTGTACAGGTTGATTCTTATGGAGCTTGTCTTAGGAACAAACAAGGTCTGGTTGGTAGGTATGGTAAAGATAAAGGCAAAGATTTCAGAGATGCCAAATCTGTACTTGCCAGACAATACAAGTTCACCTTGGTGTTTTTTAACCAAGACTGTGATTATTTTGTTGATGCTCAACTACACCATGCATGGGAAGCTGGCTCAGTTCCCGTAGTGATGGCTACAGACAAGCTTGATGAGTTTCTGCCTGGTCCATATCTTAATCACTCAGTCATAAAAGTCCGTGATTTTAAGTCTCCACAACTTCTTGCAGATTACCTGAAATATCTCAGTACTAATGAGACTGAGTACAATAAATATCTAGAGTGGAAGTGGAAAGGATATGGGGATATTACTGGAACTGCTATTGGAGACTACTGGATGCCAAAGTACCAAATGTACTGCCAAGTCTGTGTGGCACTTTCACAAGGGCGAGAACACAAAGATGGTCTTAAACCAATCACTTGCAATCCAAGGCGTTTTGAAGACTGGGGAATAACAAATGGAGGCTAGGTTTACAGTTTTACAACTATAAAAAATAAGCACCTGTAGGAACTTACAAAACTGAGGGTTTTTAGAATTTGGGCTGGGGAAAACGGTCGGGTATTTTGAAAACGCAAACAACGAAATCATCGCACCCTAAAAGTGAAGCATGTTACGCTTCCACTACTGAGGATTGAAACGTACCGGCTGACAGAATTTTACGGCCGGTAAGCGCGTCGAAGTTAGCGAGCCTTCTTCACTGTCATTTCTTCACATGTATTTCATGATTCAAGTTCTCAGCACCACTGATTGGAAACCTGTATCAAACATTAATTTGTGTAAAATAAAGATAATGTGAAAGTATGTAAAGTAACCGATCAAGTGTGTGTTGTTAGATATTACTTCCAAGGTTTGGCAAGTCTTTCCAGACTGTATGGGAATGAGTGGAAGGACCTGGGCTGAAAGCAAGAAATCGAAAAAAAAAAAGGATAAACCCCTAAAATAAATTAATAAAACTGAAGAAACCCATCAATGATAGTCTTGCGTGCCGGCATCATGCAGGCAGGTAAAACATAAAATTACAAGCTCGACATAAAGAGCAAGAAAAAGAGAACTGAACAGTAATAAACACATGCATCCGCCACCATTGTTCAATTTCTTTATATTTCACATTAATTTTTTGCGACATCTTCTGTTTTCAATGTTTGCTCAGGCTTGGTTTTTACTAGCGACGTAAGCACAAGCGCAAGCATAAGTAGTTTTTTCCAAGTGAAAACGAACGTCGAAAAACATTAACACAAGCATACGATCACGATGTTTACTAGTTACAAGGCTCAATGCTCAGACGCGGGGGAATCTGGAGCGAGTATTTTAATTGTACAGACACGGTCAGACGTCGTAAATTTTCATGTGCTTAAGCGGTGTTTTGTTTTCACACGGCATAACGCGAACGCAAGCACAAGAGCATGCACAAGAAAAGGGAAAAATTGACCGCGTCGGCTTAATAGAGGTGTCCATCTTAGTTGCTACAGCAGGAGCCCTAGCTACAATTTCGAACACTACACTCTCCGAATGGAGCACTCGGTTTTTAACATGAAATGATTTTTCGTTTCAGTAATTGGTTTCTTAAATTTTCATTGCGGTTATTGACGAGCTTTCAAATCAACTGATGCAAAAAATGGCATAGTCTCAAAGTGCATGACCTTTGATTAATGATTCAGCCTTTATTTATCTTCTCCTTCCATTATTTCTTATGTCAGAAGCATATCAACTTCTGCTTATGTTTGGTGAAGGTTACAAGTAAATACCCGCATTTTCTCAATTACTAAAGTACAAATTTAAGGCCGTCATTCCATTTATGGAGACACACATCATGATCATTGCCACCATCACTTCCTGCAAAAAAAGAACATTTAGAATTACCCAAGTAACATAACACTCAGATGCAGTCTGAAATGTCAGCCGTCCTCTCGTCCCAACCTCCCAACGGAAGCCCGCGCCCGTCCGTTGGGGGGTTGGGGCGAAAAGACGGCTGACATTTCAGACTGCCAAGAGAAGTCACGTGATGTTGGCAGGCGTTGTACATTCAGGCAACTATTTATTGCGGCAAGTAATCAGTTATCGCCAGTGGGCAAATCGCGAAAATTAGTTGCTGCAGTAATTTCCGAATCGCGAAATGTGCCCTATTTTGCAAGTTGAGCAATAAAAAAATAAGATTGTTATTTGGTATTGTGTGAAACGTGTATTAGCCAAATTTTGTGTCGCAATAAAACGAATTTCAAGTTGACCTCTTTCGAGCGACCAAGTCGAAAGTCGCGAGTGAGCGGGAAATTAATATTGGAAAGGTCTTTTAGAAGATGTAATCTTAACGAGCTAAATTAAACAACAGACAAGTGTTTTCAATATTTAGCAAAATGATTGTATTTCCCTTCCTCGTCTTATCCCGCTCAAAAAACGAAGGAATCGAGTGTCAAAGATGATACAAACATTTTACTGACGTGAATACAATCATGATAACACTATTATTAGTTTCATATTTGTTTAAATTCATACTTAGTTACAGCAGCATTTGTTGGTGTTCGATGTACAAGGAAAGTCGTTGCATTCAACAGTTCCTGCTGGACAACGATCATGTATGTAATAACATGCCCCCATCGGCCAATCACAAGTCCCTGTAAAGAGAAAAGGATTGTTGACTTGTTAGCCGTAAAAGAGTCATCCTCCAAACACAACCTCATCCGGCCTTGTCCGGCGGACGGAGTCTTGCGGTGCGACACGGCGCCAGTTTCAAAAGGATCTATGAATGCTGTTTCCTGATTCGGCAGAGAAAGCATCCTTGTATTATTCTGTCCGATGGGCGAACAGCAACCCGACACAACCTGAGATACATTTGATTAAATTCTCATGTCCACAATTTAGTTAAACAATATAGTTCTAAATGTACAATTGTTATCAACGTAAAGGAACACTGACCGAATTTGTACTGACGCTTTACAGCAGCAGGCATGACGTTCTTCTTTCCTAGGTGTTTACCATGCACTGTAATGGTACCCAAAATAATCAGCAACAAGCACAAATAAATCTTGTTAGCCATGGTTTTACTGCAACAGAAAAACAATTGGTATGCTCATGGTATCACTAAAAGAGACTGAGCTCTGTATTGCTGTGAAAATTCGTAGTGCAAGATCGACTTTAGTATGTTTGATCATTTTTCCCCCATCGTGGATTGATTTTTAAATTTCTTGTAATGAAGCCAGTGAAGTTTACTTTTACCAGATAAAACTAAGCTTCTAGATTACTGTCAGCATGGAAGGTTGATCCTTTCTTGCTGTCAGTGAATTTGATTTTTTTTTATTGATCGACTTAAACAAACTACTTGGTGTGTCGAAGCACAACACAAAAGTTGATGAAGATGTTCAAGAACTAATGAAACCCAGGAATACTACAAACGTTTAAAAACTGCTATTTGATGAAATGTTGACGGCAAGGAAAGGAAACTCAAAAAATTCCTTCAAAGATATGAATGAAAAAGCAAGAGCAAATCGAAGAAAGGGTTTTCTGAAAGCTTATGAAATTTTGCTGTGTTAATTCAGGTGATTTAAATTTAAGAAGAAGATTTTACAAATGTATAGTTAAATGCGTTGCGAAATTCAATGTAGAGAGAAATGGTTCTCAAACCTGTTAATCTACCTGGTTTGTTGTACCTTTGTGTCGGTTCCTTCACCTCACGGCCTTAACCAGGAACTCCTCTTTACACTGAGCAGAAGTGCTAAGTGTTATTTGCTTTTACAATAATAAGCTCGTTTCCATGTAAGCAGTTTTAAGACATGAACCAATTAATTTGTCATATCGTTATAGTTACAGTGATTGCGATACAAATTTGTGATAAGGCAAATGGAACTGATTCTTTTCTGTGATGTATGGTACATCTGCACTGAAGAGAAAGCTATCAAAAGGCTCGAATTTTTGGACTGACAGTGCCTAACTTGGATATAGCTATTATTCTCTGGCACTGGATTATTATGCTCTGACATGGTTATTATGCTCGGACATAGTTATCACGTTCAAATATAGCTATTATGCTCGGGCGTATGCTACATGCTCGGATATGACGTAGCTAAAGCCATTATGCTCGCAACCTGTCAAAAGGCAAGTCACTAAAACAGTCGTAACCTTTTTATGTTCACTTGAAACCAAAAAAGCAATTGATTTTGCTTTATGGCGAGAGATTTGATTTTGTCTGTCTTCATATAACACAGAGGCAGGTATTTAGTGACTGAAGAACGAAGCACCATAACCGGAAGCGAAAATGTTCGTAGAGCAATTACACTGGCGCACACTTTCCCTGCCTAAGCAGGACTCCATTTTCTCGTTGCCTGATGTTTTGAATTTTTTAAGACTGCATGATGATAAGCTCCTTTGAAAGGTTTAAAAAATTGACTTTCAAATAAGTTGATAACTACCGTCGTTTTAATTCCCAGGCAACAACAACGTGCGACAATTTAAAGTGGAATCTCCTCGTTCTCGACCCTAACAGGGCCTATCTCAGCTCGCATTTGCTAATCATTTGTCGATGTTACCTATCTCAAGACAACAAAGACCAAACTTTCTTCAACTGAAACAAGAGGCTGACAAGGTAAGAGACTGACAAGGTATCGGCACATCCTTATCAGGACAATCGCGACACACAAAAGAACGCGACCGAAAACTTGACTCGGCTTAGCCCGAGTAATAAGCTTTCATACAACATTCATTTTATTTCATCGTTTACAAAGGGCGAGGCAAACTAAAACAATTCAGTTCCTGTCTTCGTCGCCAAAATGGAGCCGGGACACGATACTTCTTATGCTTACTTTGAAGATATAAGGTATAATTAATTATTTTCTGATTAACATCTATTAATTATAAGAGGAAACCTACTGAGTTAAGCTCTACAAACTGCATTCGATGCGTTATTGCTTATTTCTAAGTAACGTTTAAAGAATTGGAAATGAGCTCTTTCAATCTGCGAACTGCCCCGAGACTTGAAATCGGGTTTGGTATAAACTCTTCAGATTTCACTAGAAGCCGAAAAAAAAACGAGGCCCCACCTAACCAAACAGAGATAATCCACAAAACACAACAAGCAATCGTATGTTTCGTATAGACTTCCAGCAGCCCCTCTTTTTTAGAGCAAATATACAAAGCCGGAAGTTTTATTTCGTTATCTCTAATATTTAGGGTGATATTGTAAATGCATTCTTTCAAAATGAAAACAGTGGAGTTTATTTTTACCCGACAAAACCAAGCTTCTAAAGTACTGTTAGCAAGAGAGGATAACCCTCTTTTCCTGTCAGTGATTTTGATTTATTTCATTGATCGACCTAAACACACCTACTTGGTATGATCAAAGCACGGGACGAAATTGAACATTTATTGATCAAGGAGATGCTCTAGAGCTAATGAAACACCTGAATACTACAAGCGTGTAAATACTGCTCTGCTGACAGGAAGGAAAGGAAAATTTTAAATAGATTCAACGATATGAATGAAAAAGCAAGCACAAATCGAAGAAATAATCAAGAAAGAGAAAGTATGAGTTTTCTAAACGCCACTGAAGCTAAACTGTCTGTTAATTCAAGTGGTTTGGATGCAAGAAGAAGATTTTAAAAATGTTACGGTTAACAATTGAAGAGATTCGCTGCGGAATTAAAGATCTATGTAGAATAAAATAGTTGTCAAACCTGTTAATCTATCTCGTTTGTTGTACCGTTGTGTCAGGAACTCCTCTTTACACTGAGTAGAAGTGCTAAGTGTTATTTTCTTTAAACAATAATAAGCTCGTTTCCACTGATGTAAGCAATTTTAAGAATGAATAATCAAACCAATTTATTTGTCCTATCGTTATAGTTAGTTGTTGCACTACAAATTTGTGATAAAGAAAATGGCACTGAGTCTTTTCTGTTGTTTGGTACTTCTGTACTAAAGGAAAAGCTATCAAAAGGCTCGAAATATTAGACTGGCAGTGATTTCTTAAAAAAGTCACCCAAAATTTGTCTTACTTAGACATAGCTATTATTCTCTTGCACTGCATTATTATGCTCTGGCATGGTTGTTATGCTCAACTTGTAGCTATTGTCAAGGTTGTTTCACGGGCACAGATATGATTTTAATCATGAAAAAAAATTGATATACAAAAAAACAATTATAAAAAAAAATTGATATACATTACTTAGGGAGAATAAAAGATACACTCAGTTTGAAAACAAAACATGATTTATTGCGGAATTCGCGCCGCACATAGAATTACTTGAAATATAATCTATTATTGACGCTAGTCAGCAAACTAAAACACAACTTTTCAGTAATTTAAAAGCAATTTCGATTTGTTTAGAACACTTCATTACATCATATTCTGCTTCCACTGTTCGACGAGATCTGAATTTAGCATTTTCGTCCAAAACATCTCTTTTTAAGATTTTTTATCTGCATTTTTTTACGAATGTTATTAGTTTTAAGTTTTAAAAAAAGGAAGCTTTACGACTTGAAAAATTAACAACGAAACGCGAATATTATTTTGTAAATTATTGTACTTTAAGGGTCTGTATAACAATCAACGAGCATGTGCAGTTTTGATTGCCTACAGAGAGAATTTACTGTTAACTGCTGTAAACAAAACAAATCGATCTAAAGAGACACAACAAACGTTGAACATACTTATACCCTTACTTCTTCGGGGAAAAAACGCGAATTAAAAAATATTACAAGACGGGAAAGTATACAGCTTTACCAAATGAAATTTGCATTTGCTCTTTGTTCTGACAAAAGAAAAATCCAGTAGTAATTTGTAATCATCCAGCCTCAACCATCCATGCATCTTACTTCCTAACCAAGCTATCTTTCGGAGGTTTCCTTTTGTCTGAGGAAAGTTTCGGATATGATAAAAACGACTCACGCGTCATACTGCTAAATACAGCTTTTACAGACCCGTTAACTGGTCGTACGCTTATGTTAAATACGCGAACTTAATTTTAACATCATTTGTAATAATATTCTGTTAGATAAATAATTCAATATATACAGTAAAAACTTGCATATAAGAACCTAGTGATTTAAGAACCTACAGGCTTAAATTTGGTTTAAATACCCAAAATTATAAAAACCTGTTAAACCTGGCAAAGAAAAATTGGTTCTTATACAAAAAAATCACTCAAATTTTGATGGTCAAAATTCTGGATTTTAATTGTGTGAGAAACTTCCGACCGAAAGTTATTGTGTATATGTTTTCTTTGATTTACATTTTTGGGATTTTCACAAGAAATATGTTTCTATAAAGCTACAGTGCAATAAGACGATTTAACATCTAAATATCTTATAAAATAAAATACAGAAATGTATTAGTAGTACAATATTTCCGCCAATGCTTACACTACGACAACCTCTGAAAAATATGAACCCATTGAGAACCCAGTCAGCCTGAATTGTGAAAAACTACCCTGCAATATAAAAACCTGTTCGGCCTGATCTCGAAAATTCTAGGTTCTTTTATGATGTGGGTTTTTACTTTATTGAATGTTATTCATTAAATAACAACTTGTAACACAACAACAGTGGAGTGTCCATTATTCACTCTTTGAAGTGTGTTAAGTTGGTCACGTGGTATCCAGTCGGATTGTGCGCAGTTTGTTTTGATGTGCCAGGATGCAAGCTGCTTCATTCGATCCCCCGCAGTACTGCGACGACGAGAACACGGTCAGCAGTTTGCCGTTCTGTTGAACCTAACAATAAATAACAATGAAACTTTAAGCATAAAAATAATAAAAAAATACAATATTTAGAGAGGAAGCCACACCAGCCCTAGCTAGTTGTGATGCGGGTCCTTTATCCAGATCGAATCAAAATTTGGAAACAAGTGTTGGTTTTTCAGTAGGGAGGAAAACCGAAGTACCGAGTGAAAAAACATCGGAGCCACAATATAATCTTTAACCCGGGCCAGAATATAAACTTTAGAACTACCACTCCGTTTCTTCAGTTCCATATATTTGCTAAAAACATCTCTGAAGGTCGACTATTGGAACGTTTCATGAGGGAGAGGGAAAGAGAGAGATGTGCTAAGGAGAGGGGGCGGAAAAACCAGCGGAAACATTGTACACTACGAACAATCCCTTTTTGAGTTATTTTTTTAAAAATAGCTCTTTAGTCGTCGTGTCCTTGTAATCAGTCGGTGGGTCAGTGAAGTATGTGTGTTTGTCACACCAATCAGATTTCAGGTACTATCAGAACCAATAAAATTGCAGTTTATAAAGGGGAAGCAATCTGACGTAGTCAGCAATTTCGTTCGAAGTTTTTAGATTAGAAGGAGGCGGAATCGGTGAGTTGTGTTTTAACCCTGGATTAAAAACGTTTTTCGTAACGCCCGCCTGCTTACAACGCACACGCCGTGAGCAAAAGGCCCAACACTAACTTGTTATTCGTCTTATTCGAGCGTACGTTTGGAGAGGCTAGCTTTCCATTTGCACAAAGCAGATTTGAAGAATAATGTGGTCATTACTTTTGCCATCCGCTTTGCGAAGTTCGTTGGGAAATTGGAAAGTTTGTTATGAAGTTGCCAAATAGGTTGCGAGTTTTTGAATCAAATTGTGAGCTTCGATACAAAGTTCCCAACTTCGGCCCGAAATTAATAAAACCTTGTATAATTATGTTATCAAAAAGGGCTTTGCTACGCTAAACTGTTGGAAACAAATGTCATAAAAATAAAAAACTTTTATGTAAAGCAGGCCGTAAACACGTTGTCTCGAACAAATTAGTCTGTCGCGTCGCGTCGGCTTCGATTAAAATCAATAAACCATCCAGTTTCATCCGGTTTACAAACGCAGAAGACTTGAAATTGAAGACAGTGAAGATTATGCCTCACAGAAATCGTTAAATATGTGTTTTCATACAAAAAAGTTAAAATTTGACCAAATTTCTACCTGCATAAAATTTATTTATCGCCAAATCACTTGCGTGATCGCTGATGCGAAACGTTGTCTTGCACTTCAAGCTACTTCAACTTTCCTTGACAAGCTCTAAAATCTTCGAATTCAGAAATCACCATGACTTTCGAGCAACATGTTTTGTTTCTCCTCAACAACCAAAACTTCAAAAAATCAGTCGGGCCGAAGTTGGGAACTTATCGAAGTTCGCAATTTGATTCGCAAACTCGCAACGTATTAAATTGGCAACTTCATAACAAAGTTTCCAATTTCCCAACAAACTTCGCAAAGCGGGCGGCCAAAGTAAATTGAAATCAACTGTAAAACATCTCGTTCAAACATTAAATGAACCGGTACAAGTATTAACTTTGCTGTTAAAAGCAACTACGATCGAGAGCAAAAACAGAATAAGAGCGTGCCATTCCGTGACAATTCGATAACTCAATTAGTTCTTGTTTGTTGAATAGAATTTAGGTTGTGAATGAACGAAAATCTTTGTCGAACAGTTCTGACAGAAAACAAATACTCCAGGTGTACTGCGCTTTAAAGAACTTTCCCGAAGAAAGTGGTTTTTGATTTGATGCGTTTATTACTTCGTTTATTATAGTACTTTTCGTTCAATGTCTATATGGAATCGTGGCTTTTTCGAGAAAAACAAGGGTATCGTGTTACGTTTTTAAAAAACAGAGGTCTCATGTTACAAAAGTGAGAAAAACAACAATATCATGTTTCAGGGTTTGGCAAAAAGCCAAAAGTATTCCGTAACAAACAAAAGTAACACGTTACGGTTGCAACAAAGCTAGCAACAAAATAACCGCTTAAACAGAATAAGAACGTGCCATTTTGTGACATTTAGATAATTGAATTAGTTTTTGTTTTTCAATTAAATGATGAAAATTTACATATTGAATAAAACAGTTCTGATGTATCAAAATGCACGTAAAAGTTATTTTGTTTGCAAGCAAATTTTGTGCAAAAAGTGACTTCGTGGGCCCCCATACACAAATAGCTCAACCCATGGCATAAACCATCCCAACAGGACAATCACCCAGTTTCACCCCCAAGCCACCCCATAAATTGAAAAAATAACTCCTGCACGCTTAGCGTGCCTATGTTTTTCTTAGTTCGTCGAGCGTGAAGCTTAAAATGAGCACGAGTGGAAACAGACAAAGAAAACTGGCGGCCTGCTCGAAGTCTAGCCACACTGAATTTCAGAAGAATTTTCTAAACTCAAAGCCATATAACAGTAAAGAAAAGCTACAGAAAAAAGTTTTCATGAGAAGAAAAACAAATATTTCACGTACAGAAAAACAAACTTGTAGATTTCCACGACACAAATTCGCAAAATTTCATTGAATACCCATCCACCATTTCGGCACGGAGCCTTCATGCTGACCCGTCATTTCAAACCCCCGCTATTTCGAGCTATACATCTTTACTTCTTAGAGTGTGGAATAGTGGAGCTCAACTAACCTGAAAACCAGCTTGCTGCACTTCATGCGCCCTGATCACGTGAGTAAGTTGATTCCTTTCCAAGAAAGCGTCTAAGGCGTCCGCGCTATAAAACAACACAGAAAAGGAACTGGGTACTAGATATGAATTGACATGCGTTGTTTTGTCATGTTTGTCACCGCAGTGTGTTTTTTATTTTTACTGAACAGTTCCTAACTAATTCCTATGAATACGACAGCGCTTTTCATATAAAAACTGTTCTTTCAGCTTCAGTACGCGTCAAATACTTTGCGCGTGGAAAAAAATGTTGTCATAGCCTCGTAGCAGTTTCATAAAAGGAATTAAACGATATTGCTATGTTTTTATACTTTGATTAAGATCATAGCATTAGCCCCTCATTTCGCTCCTTCAAATGACTGAAGAACCCTCGCCTGTGGATCGCATCTCTGTTTACCAGCTCGGAGCGTAATGACGAGGTATTTTTGATCATCATTAGAGTAAGATCGCCAGCATATACGTCATGTAAGAACGTCACAACACGTCATACCCACCTGAACAGATGAGCAGTACTTCGCCTTTTGTTGGCAACGAATCCTTCGTTTCTTTTGAGTTGCTCCACAACTTCGGAATTAACGTCCTCTGACCTGCAACACAAGCGATTATGTTCAGCTTAAATCTTATTCAGTTCAAAGGTAGCCGATTTTTACGTCTGCTGTTTCACACCGCTGTAATAAAATGGGGAAAAAACCCTGCAACCCCAGAAGGCTCTTGTTTAGGCCTGATTAACTCATTGACTCCTGGAATTCTTCAGAAATAAAAAAACACATTTTAACAATTTTTTAATTTTTTCTAGTTAGTAATGAGTTAAATTCCAAACTACACAAAACGGCATTTGCAACATGAAGCGTGTTTTGCTTTCTACCAGCATCACGTTTGAATTTTCGCTCTGGCATGCTTACAAATCAATCCTTTTTTGACTTCCCATTTTTGCCGTTTTTTTTTTTTTCGTTTTTCTGATCTTTGTGCTGCAGTTGTTGGCCCCTCTAACAGGCTTGCTGTCACTTCAAGAATTTCCGAGAAAGCGTCAACGAGACGGAAAGTTCTTACTAATGATATATATATATATATAATTTTTTGAAAAAAAACTTAAAAAAAAAAAAAAAAAAAAAAAAAAAACAAATTTTAAATAATTTATATATATATAGCGGTACAGAGATCCGTGAAGTGCTTTTGATTGGCTAGATAGATAAACCACCCTGACCTCTATCAGTATAGAACTTTCCGCTCAGGCTAATCTTAGAATATTCTCAAGAGGAAGACCAAAGTAAAGCATCTGAAGAGATGTCAGTTTTCTTGGATTGCTACAGTTCCTACACATTCTTATCTTCAGATTTCGCAAAAAAAAACGGGAAATTTAATCATTACCGATTATAAACACCGAGGGATTGGAGTGGATTAACACAAACCTTCTACAGAAAAACATTTGATTTTTGCTTTGAAAATGCATTCGAACTGTTTCAAAAAAATACCTGTAGTGCAAAATTCAAAGTTTTATCACGCTTTTTGGTGTAATTTGTTATTCAACGCTCACTGGAATAAAAAAATCAAATAAACGAGAAAAGAAATAACGTCATCAAGAAGGACTTGATATGATTAATGAGATGGAACGCCACCAATACATTAACACTCTCATTTGAATAACGGGCGTAATATAATTTTAAACAAAAGATATGACCAAATTAAAGCAAAAAATGTTCCTTTCCCTTTGGTTACTTAGCAAGTCAATTTTGTTTCAGTAGAACAAACATTTCACTTTATGTGACAGTGTAAACGCCTAAACTAAAGGTGGCGAGTCAGGATGAAAGAATGTTTCCGCGAACATTTACACAGACACCGGTAGAGCTTGAACAGGGTCAACAAAACAAACTAAAATAACAACAGCGATGACACGTAATAGAACTAATTTGAAAGTTAATTTTGCATGATTGTAGGAGAAGAATTAGTAGGTGTAGTGGAGCAGAAACCGGACCAGATTGCTCCTTTTGATATAAAGCAGAGAATCCAAAAGAGCGTTGTAGCGTTCGAGACGGGTTCTTGAATGTTCTTTCGTCCGCTTAAGGGAAGTTGTTGCTGAGAGACAAGTTTCAAGTGGGAAGAATGCAGACATGAGGCCGAAATCGGCTAATATACTGACGAGAAGATGACAAATGATCGCCCGATCAAAGACTGTTTGATCAATTGGCGCCAAACTCTGGAGTTCAAATTTAAGAATTTCGCGTCACTGGTTTAACTGAAGGCTAAGCAGGAATCCGACATGAGTTGCATCAACTTTTTAAAACTTCTGTTTCGCTCACGGAGGCACGATCTAACAGACGAAGACACATTATTTAACCGGTGTTTAACTGTACTGGATGTCATATTGCTGGGTATGGGATCCATGCTAGGACCTGGATTGTACGTGGCCACAGGACAAATAGCTCGAGATACAGCCGGACCAGCCATTGTAATTTCTCTTGTGATAGCAGCGGTTCCAGCGATTTTGTCTTCGCTGTGTTACGCCGAGTTCGCCGCTCGAGTCTCGAAGACAGGATCGTCATATGTGTATACATATCTCGCGCTGGGAGAGATATGGGCTTTCATGATAGGATGGAATCTTATTTTGGAAAACGTTCTCGCTAGCGCACTGCTGGGAAATGAATTTAGCAAGTTTGTGAACTCTGTTAGTGGCGAACGAATTTCGAAGTACATGACGGAAAATGTGGCTCATTGGAGCGTGAAAGGATTTCGTCAGTTTCCAGACTTCATAGCTTTTACCATCATCATTGTTTTCACTGTTCTGGCTGCTACTGGGCCGCGAAAACCAGCCTTGTTCATGCGATTTGCGACTCTGGTCAATATGCTGGTTGTTTTGTTTATTGTACTGTCCGGATTTTATTTCATGGACACGACTAATTGGGAGACACTTGAAAAATTTGCTCCTTACGGATTTGACGGCATAATGAAAGGTGCGTCTCTTTCTTATTTTGCGTTTCTCGGTTTTGATATCATTAACTCTGCTAGTGAGGAGACGAACAATCCTCGACGAGTCGTCCCGTTTGCCAATGCTGTAAGCACGTACATTGGTGTGTTCATTTATCTCATAACGGCAGCGATATTGACGCTTATTATTCCGTACAACAAACTCAGCTTTTACAGTCCACTGACTGACGCATTCAGCTTCACGGGTTTTGAAATTGGCAAATATTTTGTCGCCATCGGGGGTTTCTTTGGAATGTCGACCGCCATATTAGCCTTCGCTTACGCTGGAACTCGATTAATTTACGCCATGGCAAATGATGGTCTGTTATTTCAAGGTTTAGCAAAGATTAGTAACAGAACTCGGGTCCCTTTACGAGCTGCATTTATTTTCGGCATCAGCGCGGCCGGAATTGCTTTATTCTTGGACCTTAATGACCTGGTTGAGATGCTGTCTATAGGAACACTCATGGCCTATACCGCGGTATCCTTAGCTGTTCTACTCGAGCGCTACAGGCCGCTATCTTCATCGGAATTTCAAACAGGTAGCGAAGATGACGACGACTCGACAGACGACGAAACCGTTACTTGCTGTGGAAAGATGAATAAAGGGATAAAGAAAAGATTCTCTAAATCATCAACAATGTACAAAGCTAAACACGACTTGTGTACCAGGCTGGGCGAGAAACCAACAGAGGAATCTCATCGCATGGCCGGGGTAGCATCAGCATGTCTCTTGTTTGCTGTTTATGGTTTCTGTATGACTGTATCTCCAGGCAGTGGATTGCCTCATATTACCCAGCAGAATCCTGTCGTCATATTTGTCTCTTGTCTAATGGCGCTTATAACTATCCTCTCCTTGGTGTTATTGTTCCTGTTGCCCACAAAGCGGATGAGAATTTTCCACGCAGTACCATGCACTCCGTTTGTTCCCCTGACCAGTATTTTAACCAATATCTACCTACTGACTAATCTGTCTTGGTGGACCTGGGCCCGGTTTGCTGCCTGGATGTTTATCGGTGAGTGCGTTTCATTGTCTTTTACATCCTGTAGTGAATGTGTAAAACAAGGTGAAGCAAACTACTCGCCTTTATAGGCTGAGCAAGATTACAACCATTTTCCAAGAAGGTAAAGAGCTTCCATTGCATTACAATTTTAACGGGCAGAGACATTTTGCGTTAGCTTGTTTCACACTTATGCAAAAGTTTAAACGTAACGTTAAATACCTAGCCGAAAAGGAATCAAGGAGTAATGCAAGCCATTTTTTCTTAAGTTCTACTGTTGAGAACAACACAAAACTAATGAGAACGAATTCAAAATAATTCTTAATATGCCTGCGACCCACTTTTTGCCAAAAGGTACAAGAAGATAAGACCTTGACATCGGAGATTAAAAGAATATCGTATATCTTGATTTTTCGGCAATAAACGGAATAATTTTTTGCGTCTGAGATTTGGGCGACTTATATTCGGAGGGGGGGGGGGGGGGGGTATCGGGGAGGCTTACCGTATTTTCGGAATTTTATAGTTTCTCTCTCTCTGCCGTCGTCGAGAACACATACTGGATGCACTGGAGAACCCGTGCGCGTGTTGATTGCATGGCTTATAGCACGGTGTTAGGTGTGGCGCTTGAGGAGGCTCAAAAAACAAAACCCCCAAAAAAAACCCACTACTCAAACTAGTTACCCGGCATTCATTTCTGAAACAAAATCGCGTGACCACTGTTCAAACCAGGAACATTGTGTCACCTAAAAGGGCCGTAACCAGACCTTTAGCATAGACGACGCACTGGAGATCATGCAAGTAGGTTCTGGGGACAAGCCCTTCACAAAAATTAGAGAACTATAAGCTCTGAATAATCTCTTTCTTAATCATTTTTTATAAGGTTTTTCTTAAAAAAATAAGTCTTGTTCAACTGAAAATTTTTACACCAACTAAACATATTTTGTTTTTACCCATTCAGTTTCGGGTTAAAAACAAGACGAGGCAAGTGTCTCGTCTTGCCTCTTGCTAGTTAGGGCCCTAGTCGCCCATTAAATGAGAGAATTTAAGGCAAGTGCAGTCTTTTGACGTGATGCTGTTTATTATGCCGTATAAGGTGGTTAAAACTTATAAGTTTGAGCGAGAAGCCCGAGTTTGTCACCATTCAAATTAAACACATAGAGCAGTCCTTTCATTTGGCTTTTTTTCTTATTTTTTGCAACTTTGGCACTTTTGAGATTGAATAGCTCATCCTTATGAATGTTTCATCTTTTAAGGTATGGCTATTTACTTCATGTACGGAATCCACAACAGCAAAGAAGCCTTGAGTGAAGAAGGCTCTACAGGTAACTTTCTACAGCGACTCACTCAGCCCACAAAGCGTGCCGGGACACCAAGCAGCGAGGAAGGACCTCTGTCACCGACAAGCGAGAGTGAGAATGATGATGAGGGATTCCAATCCAACTTACTGACGAGCGAAGACGATGCTCGTTAAAAAGAAAGATAAGAGCAAAAGGACTAAAATCTTAGGAATACCGTTTCTTTCTGTTGCTTTGAGCAGTGACATCACGTGACACGTTCGTTATACAGTGATCCTTGTACAAATCGTCACCATGGTGACGAGGTTTAAAATTATTTCTTGTCATTTCATATAGTCTGTATTAGAGGACCTCATCAATATTGTTAGTTCACGCTGGTTACCCAGCAATTTAATTGAAATAGGGTACTAATATTTGCTTTAGTTTTGTGAAAGCAAAGAATGAAGAATATGTAAAAGAAAATGAACTGGAGTTTATTTAAGAAAACGAGATCAAATTCAGAATATTATTGCTTGGAGACACCTAAGCAGTATCGATATTTATTTTTTTATTCATATATTCATTTAGTGGAAGAAGCTGCAACACAGCTAAATTTAGTCCTATCTGTCATTTACTTAATAAAGAACGTTTGTTAATCAAATTACTGGTTGCAAGATCAAAAAATAAATGATAAATTAGACTTGCTAAGGCGCTCAAGAATTGCAGTGAGTAAAATGCGTTGAAAAGATGCACCCATCGCTCCCAGATCAATGAACGTAGACTTGGTGCTTGCAGACAATGAAAGATCCCGCCGCCAGCGCGAGAGTAAACTCAAACTGCCAGAACTCTCTTATCATTCACTCTGGGATTGCCCAGCAAGGAAAGACAAACGTAAGAGTAAGGGTGGGGCCACGCGTCCAACGCAAAAGTGAGGCCAAGCGTCCAATGAGTATTCGCGCGGCTGTTATAACTCCAGACAAGCAACAAGACAACAACACCATCACTAACAAACGACATTGGCGGCGTCTTTCTGCAAATTTCCAACAAGTCAAAAAACCAACGAGGTAACAGCTAAGACACACCTTCAAATTTAACCCTCCACCATGACCACCCTACCCCTGCCACGGTCCGTTTAAGCCACAAAACGTTTTACTTTCGGAGTATCGCATACCAGAGCTCGAGTTAAGAAGGCTGCATACTCGCCACGCAAACAGCAGAGAAGATTCTGTAGCGTCGGATTAAGGGAACGAACTGTACTGAATACTCAGTGAAAGGGTAATAGGCCATTTTTTATATATATTAAAATTCTAGCTTGGCTTCAAGGCTTGGGGGATAAAACAGCACATTAAGGTTAAGGGTTGAATAAACAATGTCATTTGCTTCATTCCGAAAAGCCTCGGCGCATACAGTAGTTGAAATTTACCGGGGTAAATAAATGGAAATTGCGCTGTCCAAATCGTCGTAGAGTAAAAGTTGTGAACTAATTTTTAAAGCTAACAAATATTACTTAAACTTCATTGCAAGACAAGAATTTTGAGTCAATAAAGTATTTTTATGAACTTTTATTATTTAGTTACCGTAAAGGATCGCCCCACATGAGCTCCCAGGCCAGGTCGCTTTGCTTCTCCGGGTCGCATAGAACACTGGGAATGCTGTCGATGGAAGAGACAAGCCCACCACCTTGACTGGGCAGCGGAATACCCCCGTGAACACAAAAGATCTAGAAACAGAAACAACATAGTACTAAGATTACATGTTAATTTTCAGTTACTCCACGAACGTGCGTAGAATGGGTCCCTAACGATAGAGAAGCCTATAATAGTTTCACGATGTGCGAACTAAAAATGACAACTAGTTATTGCCAATGGAACAAAGAAACAAGAAGGTTAATTGGTTTAAATGCTTAGGCATAAAATAATGTCAAAAAAAAATCGATGACCAAAAGACCTTTGCCCTCCCTTGTGAGGGCTGGGACACTTGTTTTTACGCTGGTAGCGAATCACTTCACAGATTAACCTGCGATCGCAGGTTATTCACAGATAATTGTTTCTATGTGCAACTAATTCCATTTGAATTGTCTGTCAAATGAGCATGTCAGCCAGTTTTTACCTAACATTAGCTGTTAACTTTAACATTCAAGAGAACAGATACTTCTTATGTTTCTGGTTTTGCGCATGCTTTAAAGGGGCACTGAAGAAGATTTTAAACTCATTGCAAGCTTATTTAGCATTTTTGACTCTTCACGATATCTTGTCATTATCGCAGTCAATTTAAGGGTAGGAGAAACCAATGAAGATCAGCATCAAATCAATTTTAAAGGTTGTTATCAGTCATTGAAGTCAATGAACGTTTTACCTTATTGTCTACAATAGCAGCTAGTGGAAGAACATCAAAAATGGCGTTAACTGCTCCCCACACCTCCTCACCCAGTTCAGCGCCAAACTTTTGAATGCATTCACTAGCATCCGGACAGGGAAAAAAAAAAAAAAAAGCAGTTGTTAGTCAAACCTAATTTCCACCGTGAAAAAGTCACGGTCACTCTCAACAAATGAATGCAACTGTACAATTAATTCTACTATCAAACAACTTCGCCGTGCAAATGTTACCATGCCAGTACATCCTCTCCAACAAGGTGCCAAAATCAAAGGACCGTTCTACATTTACTGGCTAATTAGGCAAAATATGGTACAAAGAAACGATAATTCTTCAGAGTTTTTATCTTTGATAAAGCGATAGAAATATAAGCGCTTCAAATCATAAAGTTGCAGATTTCTTGTTAATTCCTTCACTGGACGCCGTGATTTCAGGTCTTCTGTGTCACGCTTCTTTATGATAACAAGCCACAGAGATTTTGTAACAATACAAAAGTTTAAAGGCTCCTTAATACTGGCTGGTCGTGACTAACCTGTGAAAGGTAAACATTTTCTGGATGTCTCTAATCTCGTGGTTGCCACGTATTAGGAAAAACTTTGATGGAGCCAGAATCTTCTGAGCGAACAAGTATGCGACAACCTGCAGGCAATGAAAACAACACCATATCAACACCTAAGAAATGAGTAAGTCTTTGAGGATGTAGTAACTACTCCTCTCATCTTCTCAGAAGGGAAAAATCAGGATAGCATGGCACTGGATGATGCGCGGTGCTCTTCACCGCATAAATTGACAGACAGACAGACAGACAGACAGACAGACAGACAGACAGACAGACACAGAGGACGGACGGACGGACGGACGGACGGACGGACAAACAGACAGACAAACAGACAGACGGATAGACTGGCGTTCATCGCCACAATTCCAATTCAAACTAATTTTGTCACAGAAAACAACAGTTAGTGTTTCTTGTTGTTGACTGTAGTTAATTTCAGGGTTAAATTCTTATTTCCTCGAAGCAACATTGCTAAGTAAATCCCTTTAATATATATCGCAAAACGTACACCGTGTTATTTTCGGTTTAAAACTCATGTAGAGTTAGGCCGGCTAAGACTCATTTTTTCCGCTCTTTCAACCTGATCTCGGCCAACGCTTGTTATTCGGCTGAACGGGGCTTTTTCTCATCTTCTGAATCATCTGCAAGATCGTCTTACTCGTACCCTCCCACGGCTGTCCAACCAGCGGGGCTCTTGTCCACGAAACGGATTAACTTGTTACGTTTGATAAATAAATTTTCCCTCTTTCCAGTTCGGACTCATATTGGACTTAATTTACTTAAAGTTAAGGATAAGGTCAAACCAGTAAATCGTGAAGCGGTCGCATGCAGAATCTGTTGTATAATTCTGAGATCAAAAGAGGAACGCTCGTTTGTTCAGTATCCGACATTGACAGAGATGCCTTCGAGTGGCTCTTATATATCTTACAAAACCTTCAATAGCCTACTTGCCCCTTGGAATTTATTATACCCTACAAGCACGCCCAAAATACTTCTCGTACAGTTAACACGAAACAAAAATTGTGTACACACTTTTGTATAATTAGCAAAACGTTACAAAATATATTGTTTTTGCGCTTTTACATCTCCCTCAGAGCCATACCTCTACTCCATTCTCCCCTCGATCGACATAGTCCCCCAGGAACATGAAACTAGCGGGTGTAAGAACTGGGCCCATGCGCCACAGAACCTTCTCAAAACATACCAAGTCACGAAAATTACCATGAAGATCACCTGAAAAAATCAATTAAGAAGTTTCGTATTTAATGTTTTCCCATGCTAAGGAATTCCGCTCTTGGCTAGCGTTCCAAGTTTCTCCTTAAGTTCTGAATAGTTCATTACACGTTTTACTGCCGCAGTGATTACCGCTTTGACTACATGGTTTAAGTCTAAGTAAGTAATATGGAAACTATGCTTACAAGCTTGAGGGCCGATGAAAGCAATACACAAGCAGAGAATCCTTAGGTGACTGAAATATGCTTCAAAGTTTAACCCAGTCAAGGTACCGAACTTATAAAGTATTTTAGTTTGGAGATTACGTTTTTTCTTGCCAAATTGACAAAGAAGGATAAACAACGTCTAGAGATAGTAACTGTAGTCTTCGTTGTAGTATTTTCTGTAACATTTTTGAAGTAAACGTATGCCATTTGAATGCGTTAATCCTTCAAAAGTGCGAGATATAGTAAATACATTTGTTTCCGTCGAAACGAAAGTCACGACCTAGAGACACCTCACCACTACTATATCAAGTACCTAATAGTGCCTTACCTACAATGTACGTGGGTGATTTGACTCTGATAAGTCGAGGCTCCTTCTTAATAATCTCCAGGAGAGTTCGACAGATGCACACCAGACAGTTCCCTAACGAAGGCATTTCCACGAGCCCCCAACTGAAGCTCCCCTTGGGTCCCCCTGATTTACTGCTGTTGGGGGTCACTTTTATCGCGCGCTCAAAGTACCTCAAAGCTGACAGCATTTGATTGGCATCTGATTGCTACGTGATGAAAATTAAAAAGCGTAAAATGCATTTAAAAATAACTTTACAAGTCGGATGTTGTTGTGCAGTGAATATTCAGTGGGCAAAAAGTAGATTTCCATTACCAAATACGACACTGAAAAGAGGAAAGTTCTGGTGTGCATCTTTTACAATTTTGAAATAAATGCAACGTATTTCGAGACAAAGAAGTTTATCAGGGTAAATGAAGCACACTATGTAGTGCTAAGATAGTCTATAACGTGTGAAGTCTCACCTAGTCCTTTTGCCTACGAAACACTTAGTAGCATTTCCTACTTACATTTGTTTACCCTCGGTAACTGATTTAGAAAAGGACAGAAATGGGCAAGATTACATCAATTACATATAACGACACATGGCTTCTCGGTCAGCGTTTAGCTCAATCTGTATGAACAACGCGGTCTATACTGCTCAAAAGTAATGTTTGCTCGTCGAAAACAACTACATTGTTGTTATTTACCAAAACCAGCTTGCCTTTGCCCATCGAAGGTAAGGTCACACACCTTGTTGAAGCAGTTGATGGATGGAAGCCGTTCTATCTTAAGTTTACTAGCCACCAGCCCACTCTGAGCACTGCCTGTTACCATGTTACTGTTATTCATGTCCCACAATACACTGACGTCACTCAGCATTCCACTTCGACGCACTTTAACTGTGTGAGTGGCAAGTTCGTATTGATCTGTGACAGTTCTGTAAGTACATCAATGAACATTAACTCTGATCACACTACGCCTCTCCTGTTTTTCTTTCTCCAGGAGAAATAAACGAGGATATCGCCTGGTTTTCAAAAGGGGTGTACTTCACAAGTGAATAAACTAGTTTATCTTTTCTTTTCCTCCGCAACCTGGCTTTCTATTTTCCCTGTTCATGGACGGAATTGAGCGACAGTCGCTATAGATGCCTTTGTGACGTGTGAAGAGCTTTTGACTGTACTGAAAACGACCTCACATATCAATATGCCTTTACTGGCGTTTTGATATCCAGTGGCGGACAAGTTAGGTAAATCTATTCCTTTGCAAAGTTTTAAGGTAACTGATGGTTCAAACATGTTAAATTCAAACGGCAATGCTGATTTAGACAAGACACATTAAAGTCCATAAAATTGCTGTTTTTTGTTAAGCTGAACAACAAAACAATGAATAACAGAAAAGTCACTTGTTAGGTACAAAAGACTGACTTACTCAAATGGAAAACCAAAACCTTGAAACTCCATAGTGTCACTAGCTTCTGAATCATTACTTCTTCTCTTTTTCACTGGGGACTTAGATCTGTAATTAACACACAAGTATCGAAAACCATTTAAAGTTATGCTGACTACACAGCGCACATCATGTTTATATCAAGCGTAAAAGTACAGTTTGGATTCGGCGCACGCCCTCAGTCTGAGGCTGTTTTTGTATTTTGCAGAAAGTAGATTCATATATTTATCACTTTTTTGCGTGTATCCAGAGAAGAAAAATGTTTTGTAGGGTGAATCTGAGTGTGGAATTGATAGGTATTGCTTATCTTAAGACATGAAATTTGATAACACTTTTTTAGTTCAACACCTCCACCTATACTGTTTTTCATTCTCGTATCTATCCATCGAGCATGCACACCTATCTCACCTGGTGATCGACGGCTTCCTGTCCTCGGTCAGACATTGATACATTTCATCTTGAGCAAGTTTGATGATTGACACAGGCAGACGGAACAGCACAGATGTCCCACGGAACCTCAGGCTACCCACTGTTTCCAAAAACTCCACCAATGAGAGTTTGTCTCTGAGCCCAGATCCAAAAAGTCTGGCAATCAGAACAAAACAAACAAGCATATTAAGAACAAAGCTAGACTAACGTTTCTTTATTTACCAGCTTAACCTACAACAAAAGGCTAGATTTCAGGCAGTTTTGTGTGTTGGTTAGTCCTGGCTGGAAGGAGGATGCATGGGTACAAAAACAGCTGGAATTTTTTGTTAATCAGCATTTATTTATCACTCTATTGTCACAGCATTTTGTTCATCTGTGGCAGATAAACATTACACCACTTCATGAAGATTTTGACAATGTTTGCTTTAAAAAAAGAACATTTTTTGCCGGAAAATGTTTTAGCAAGAACAGTTTTTTGCCAATCGTAAAACAAGAAAAGGAAACAAAAACAGAACATTCGCAAAAATTTGTGCCACATGTTAATGGTAATAAATTTCTTCCGATGCGTATCTATCTATCATTTCAAGTTATTTTACCTTGAGCGAATATCAGGGAACTAATTTCATCATCAAATTTCTGAAACAAACCTGTTAACTGACCAAATTTGAGTGTTGTCAACTGCAACACTTACTTGTTCTTCCTCTGCTTTCACTTGTGTACTTAAAAGAAATGGAGGTTATTCATGAACTGGAAACTTCTGCAGTATTCTTGGCCAGCTATCATTTAAAGTAAGGCCATTCCCTAACCCAAGTCTAAACTCACTTGCATACCACATCTTTTTGACACACTCACACACTAAATTGCTAAGCATGCAGAAAATAACCATATTAAACTCATTAGACATGGTATTCCTAATCCTTGTAACCATGGTTTTACATACTTGGCTTTGCTTCTTGCTTCCTCTAACACATCACAGTCTTTTGTACTCTCTCCTTTTAGCTTCTGAATGTCTTTTATCAACAATCTGTGAGGAGAAAATGACATAACCCATCTGTCCAAAAAAAATAAGCAAACAAGTATACACTCCACTTCTTCTAGCTATATTGATTTCACAGGATTATCCACTATAGTCTCACCACAATGACTCATTAACTCTTTAATAAAGAGTTTGCTACTCTTGTGGCATTTTTGTTACTAGTTAAATTTGTCCAGATGCAATTATTATTGCTCAGATTTTTACCCCCAACACAGCAGGCATTTTTGCTAAAATTTTGATTGACCAACAGCAAAACCAAAACAAATCTTGATCTGGCTTATATGCATTTCTCATCCTTGTCACCGGTGGCATGATTGGTTTACAATGTTGCTTGTATTACTTGTGATTGGCCAAATGTGACGCAGCGTGGCCTAGTGGTCCGGGTTCAAATCTTCCACCCTACCACTACATGGATAAGGTGTTCGGTGGTCCTGAATTTAACTTTTCCAGGCTTTGTAAATAGCCAACTGGTCTGCCTCCTGCCAGTGGGAATTTTTAACACGTTTCAGTTTATTTATGATATTTTTTTATTTATTTACAGTGTCTCCAATTAGCAAAGCAGTGCTATTAATACTTTGACACTTAAATCAAGTGATTTAATTTTTTTACTTTGATTTTGGTTTTACTACAGATGCTAGAAGATTGCTCCATTCCAACTACTGTACATTTAATATTGAAAAACTACTCACTTGAATTCTTCAAAGGAAAGAAACGCGTCTTGCTCAGAAGAATAAAACTTGAAAAGATATCGACAACGGAGCTCCCCAGAGGGTCCTCCATGGGGTGTAGAAGGGTCCATAGCTGCCACTCCAAAGAGCACCTCTTGATATGTCAACTGATTTTGATGATTAAAATCAAATGCCCTGAAAACAAACATATCAAAACAGAATCACCACAACCTAACTGCGTAACTGATTGTTCCTGGCATTCAAAAACTCTTTACTTTGACCGACACTCTGCATTTAACATGTTAATCACATGAACCTTGGCAGAAAACAGAAGCACCACAATGTGTGCAACTTAGATGACAACTGGTGCAGTTATTAATAAGTAATCATGTCAATTATCTCACGTCTAGAGCCTTTGTTCCTTTTGATCAGCTGGTTGGGAAGCAAGTGACCCTGGAAAGTTTTGATTGGAAGTCCAAAAGTAATTGACTTCCAGTTGAATTGCACATTTCTAGCAGTAGCTGCCAAAAGCATGGCTTGCTCAAACTCCTTGGTTTACTTTTGGTCATTTTTGTTGTTTTTAAAACCGAAAAAAGTCAATCCTGCAATGGAACTCTTGAGAGTTGCTCGTTTCGTCAAGCTTTGCTGATAAACATTGCACAAAATCCCTATATATATTCCAGAGTCTTACCTGAACAAGTCTTTGAATCTTTCTGTAACCCCAAGCTCTTTCATCAATAAGGAAAATCCTTCAAGTTTTACAACCTTTTCACTTTGAGAATACTTATCAAATTTCTTTTTGATAAATTCTTTTTCTGTGAAACAATAACATTAACTTTAACATGGAGTATAATAAATTATAACAGCTTATCTACATACATGTATTTAAGTGTACTAAAGACTCCATTTTCGAACAAATTACTTTTTGCAAAGCGCATTTCATCTAAATTTCTTATTGTGTGGCATGACTACAGGATTATCAAATACCGGTACATGTAACTGCAGTACCTAGTTTTCCAAAATGAGCTGATTCCACTAGTTTTTCCATGACTGAACCAAGATCGTCCTTCTGAGGCTTGTGAGAATTTTTATTATCTTTCAACATTACACCTCCTGTATTCTGTTCCCTTGCCAACTGGCCAAGCTCCAGAGAGACATTTTCTCCTATTGAAACTTTGCAAAGTTTTTGATGACATTGTAATCCAGTAGTACATGTGCTATTTGAAACATTTGTAGTGTTTATAACATTTCTTTTATAACTTTCTTTGGGTGTTGCTTCCTCTTGTACACTGGAAAAGTTTGTGAACTCCTCTGAAACGTCTAAAACTACCAGTTCTGGAGAAATGGAAACATCAATAACACTAGATCAGCTCTATAGACAAGACATATTTTTCTTAATCCCTGAAATAAAGGCTGTCTTATTTTCGCAAATCTTTAGAGCCTAAGAAATTTGTACAACTTTATTTGCAATATCAATGATTAATTTTAAGTCCCCAGGTCACCTTTATTTACAGAAGGAAAATTTGATTGCCACAAGTTCAAATACATGTACCTGAATATCATGTTACTAAAAAGTTATTTCCCACCCCCCCCCCTTCAAGCAGTGTGTGTGTTTAGAAAACGTCTGTACTCCCCCCCCCCCCATAGAAGGGATTCGAAATTCCTGGGAGTGGGAGGGGTCTTTGAGATCTCAAAGGCTAAAACTTTTAAGAAAATATATGAAGCTTAATTGGAATTTTCATTGGGGTGGGGGGGGGGGTCCTCAGGTAAATTCCCTTCTACAGGGCAGGTATATGAGGGAAAATTAAAAGTACGGGTGACAATGGGAAACTGGCAAATGGTAAACAAGACTTTAAGATGGCAAGACTGATATCTTTTGGGGGAAACAGAGACTTTCTTGCCTTATGAAATCGTGACTCTGAGAAAAGCAACCTCGGTTCCCAGGGGGGAGAGACCCTGGGAACAAGAGAGGCTTTGAGAAAAGGCACTACAAAAAAAATTGTGACAGCGAGACCCATGAAAGTTGGCTAAAATTCTGCAAGTTGCATATTTTTTAAAGGACCAATTTTCCACCCCTTTTAGTTATTAGTAATGATTTCTCTTACTCCCCTAAGCCCTAACGCCAAGTTAAAATTTTAATATTTCAGAAACAGCCAATATAAAAAACACGCAAGCCTATACTATATACAGGAAATTTGAGTAATTCACTAAACTGAAAGATTTCCAATAAAATAAAAATGTTTTCTACCTTGACCCAGAGCCTTTTTAATCCAGTTGCAGACATCATCTTTTATAGCGTCACTACAAGCTTCAGAATCAGAAAACCACTTTGACATTGATCCACAGGATTCTACGTGCTTAATGTTTGAGCTACTTTGTTCACAAACAGTATGATCTTCTAAATCTCTGTCTGCTTCTGAAATAACGTTGTGACAGTTAACACAAGACACATAAAATATTAATGTCATGGTCCTGCCCTTGTCATTGATGCAATGTTTGATGCCAGCTACACCATGAAGATTGAGGTGAACATCTTTACCCTAAAAAAGCCAAGGTGAGACTCAGTTAGCATCAGGTTCTCATCAACAATATTGTCAATTATTAAGTAACTGAGATTATTATTATGGAGTCTAGGAACCTGTTTGCTGGTCACTTCTGTTGTCAGTAGAGGCCACTATAAGATGAAAGAGCTTGTCCATTGTAGAAAGGTGGTGATTAAATGCAGATTTAAGTTAATATATATCAGCTTCTGTATGTGTACAACACAAGACACGATGACTCCATCCCTGGGTCATGAGACATTTTCCTGAAATCATGTGATATTTGTCTTGTTAAAGCCTTTATCCCAGAATGGTGCCAACACCTACTGTAGATCTTGAGGTGGTACCCACACCCAAGCACAGTGCCCAGACCAATACTTGTGCCCAAGCTCCCCTTTGGCATAAGAATAAAGCCTAAAGGTTGGCACAGTTCTGGGAAAAATGGTGACCACATACACCGAATGTAAATATGGCGGACAACTCGGTCGTTGCCTGGGACGAGCTGCATGGAAGCGAGGCTAGTCAGGCTTCGGTGTTTTGGTTGGACAATGCTTTCCTACAAAAGTCTGGCTTATTCGTCGATCTGGTGTTTCTTTTCGCTGCTCCTATGAGTTGCTGTGTTTCTGAATGCCACAAGAAGTGATAGAAGTGTTCACTGTTTGCCTCTAGGAAAAAGTGGACCGATGCAATTCGTTGAGACGAAAGAAAGGAAAACAAAGGAGTTCACGATCGCTGCAGGAACTTTGTTCGCTACATTTCAGGTTAGAAGATCTTAGAAAATGTGCAAGCGGTCACATTTAGCTTCAAGTCTTTCTTATTTGGCTCAATGCTTTCACTAGCGTTAACTATGGGGGGGCAGTTGAATTTCATTCACTTATTTAGTATTTGATCGTGCGATTCCGTGCGAGTGGATCGGACGCGAACAAAGCCGGACAAGAACAACTTCTTTTGAGACAGAGGATGTCTTGGAAGTGGAGCTTTTCTTTACCTTGGGAAAGGTACTGGCCATGCAACTCGTGCTGGAACACCACCAGACACCACATAAGCTCGTCATTTATACAAAATTTCTAAGATCTTCGAACCTGAAATGTAGCGAACAAACCTCAATAGTTCCCGCAGCGATTGCGAACTCCTTTCTTTCATCTCAACGAATTGCATTGATCCAATTTTTCCCTTAGAGACAAACGGTGAACACTTCTATCACTTCTTGTGGCATTCAGAAACACAGCAACTCGTAGGCGCAGCGAAAAAAAAAAAACACCAGATCGACAAATAAGTAAGACTTTTGTACAAAAGCATTGTCAAAACAAAAGACCGAAGCCTGACTAGCCTCGCTTTCATGCAGCTCGTCCCAGGCACCGACCAAGTGGTCCGCCATATTTGCATTCGGTGTATTCCCTGATTATATGAGCACCAAAGGTGCAAGCTTTTAGGAGGGTCCTTGGGCCCCAGGGGGGTACTTGCAGTATACATGACGGGGGAGGTCCGACGTATTTTTTTCGGTTGAAAATTTACACCCTCGGTATTTTTTTTGGGTCAAGAGATCTGTCATATATTTTTTTAGGTCTTAAAGTCTGTTTTATTGAATAAATCAATATAGAGGTGCTAGGTCTTGTACTTTTTGGGGTAGAAAATTTTGATGTCAGGTATTTTTTTGGGTGTAAAATTTCAGGCTCATGTATTTTTTTGGGTTCGCAATATGAAGCTCCGTCGGACCCCCCTGTCATGTATACTGCAAGTACCCCCCTGGGCCTGGGGCATGTTCGTCTGGGAAAAGTTTTAGATTTTGATTCCCTAAAGTACTATATTTTCCTGGACAAGTTTATGTCACATATGGCCTTATGCGCCTACTTGTGCGATGAGTCATGATGATGATGATTTATGTCACATTCTCATATTGTAGCTTGGAATTTGTTAAAACAAAAATATATATTTATTATAAAAAGCATCACCTATTTCTGTAAAAACCAATCTGGATCTGCACCTGAAATGTCCCTGCCTTTTAGTTTTACACCATTTTAGTTCCCTGATAATGTGATCCTTAAGATCTAGGCAGACAAAACTGTTTAAGCTTCCTCTTGACTTTTTCTCTTTTTTTTGTTCTGTTTATCGGCCAATCAGATTTGAGGAAAAATCAAGACCGACCAGAGATTGCAATTCTTGGTGCTGACCAAAAGGACTGTAGACAAGAATAGTTGAATCGACGGCAGTACAAAATATTTCTAGCCATTCTTGCGCACAAATATAAAAAGAAAGCACTCATTATGTGCAATGATGCACGTGTAGTCGTCGTTTTAGCGCATTTTCGTCACTAATTTCCTTTTAGTCATAAATTAAAAAATTAAAATAAAATGTTTTCTGTTGTTGTGGTAATGATACCATTCATTTGTTGAGGAACATATAAGCGTTAATGGGAGATACGATGAATAAACGACAAATAAGAAAGGAACTGCACGTAGCTGATACAGAAAATGAATGAATGAACTTTCTTACCAGCTGATTTGACGACCACCTCTGAATTCCGTTTCGAAAACTTTCGTTTTCTTTGAGAATAAACCGCGGTAATTCCCACTGATCTTCATTGCTGCATTTGCAAAGGAGTATCCTGTCATCATCCTTCCTTTGCAAGATGATTTCAGCGTTAAAATAGTTCAACAGTTGGCTGTCATCTTGTCGATTCCCGTCTTGTCTACTGGAGGCCATGTTTACATCGTGGAACGTGACAGTGCACAGCATTCCAAACGGTTGGGGACTGGAGCGGGTATGGAAAAGGTATATACTTCATGTATATACCATGGAAAACGACACTTGGCGGGAAGTTTGTTGTAATCAACATGGCGGCATTCTCACAGAAGAGAGTTGTAAAGAAACGATTTCACTTTTTGCTATCTTCATTTACCACAGAGGAGAAAACCAAGTTGTCTCAGTGGATTCAAGAGCTTGGAGGAACATACTACGAGACACCTGTAAGCTTTGCAAGTTCTAAACATTAATTTAAGTAGTCTAAATGCTGCGAACGAAGCGCGCACGCTAGTAAGCTAGCGTTCGCGCTTCGCACCTTCCAACGATTATCGCACCAAACGACGAAAGTTTTCTCCTACTTCCGTCGACATTCTAACGTGCGGCGATCAAAGGCACTTAATGCTAGATTTAAAATCATCTTTCCATCTTCCCTTGCAAACGAGCAAAATCGCTCGTCGACTCATGAAGATGAGAAGGACTGATCGAATTTCGAATTGCGCACATTTGACCACTGATTTGAAAAGAGAGCGTGCGTGAGAGCTCTTCGCCTCTCGTTGCAGTTTGATCCGAATTTTGTATCCTTCCATCCGATTACCCTACTAGATTATCATTTTAAAGGGATTCCGGCAACTAAGAAATTTTAATTTAAAGGCATACAATTTGATTGCACCAAACTCGAAATGGATTATTTAAGCTTATTAACCTGAAATCAAAATGTGCTTCGTGTCGATTTCCATTGATTGTTTTTCTCTTTTATGATTACGTTTAAACACATAAAAAACAATGACTGAACTAGACCTGCAGGCCGTACTTTATACTCACCCTAGAAGTGAGAAGGAGAGACAGCAGCTAGAAAATAGGAAACAAGATAGGAAAAAGGGACTTTATAATCACAGGCTCGTGCAACATAATTCCTTTTTGCTGATTAGTCAGCATGTCACATATTTAGTGTTTTTTTTTAATAAAATAGATTTAATAAAAAAAGGTTCATGGCAGTTCATAAAATTAACATAATTTTTAATTTTAATTAGCACTTTGTAAGGAGCTGCACACATGTTGTCTGTGGAAAACCAAGTCGAGGTGAAAAGTTTCTTTGTGGCTGTGCATCAGGTAAATACTTTATAGAATAGCTTTACATTTGCCGGTACCAGGAATAGCTGTAAAAGGGGGAGGGGGTGGGGAGACCGAAGACTGAAAGTTCAAGTACAGGTATGTTCAGAAAAGCCTTGTAGCCTAAATATTTGTTACATGTAGTGTACATGCTTTGCAGCCTTATGCTCCACTAACAGGAGCGAAGAGGATGAGTGTGATGGTCCAAGGGCATCCACTCCTGACCATCCACTCCCTAGCGACCCAACAGAGAAGGCTGGTCAGGAGCAGGTGACTTGGACCATTTACTCCCAGCGGTTCAGGGAAAGAGGCTGGTTAGAAGCGGATGTCCTTGGACCATCCACTCCCCAGCAGTCCAGGGGTCTGCAGGAGGCTCAGGAGTAGATGGACTTGACCATCCACACCCCAGCAGCTCAGGCCAGGGGAGGAGATGGTCAGGAGTGGATGGACTTGTACCATACAAAACTCTAAAAAATATGTCAAAAAGCTGTAGAAGATATAAAAAGTGAGACCCATTTGGTCTATGAAAACAGATCAAGTTAAAGTGTGTAGTATTCCTGTATAATTTTTGTGATTTTGAAAAGTTCACAGCTTGAGTCAAAATGTGAAGTGTCAACCTGCATTTATTTGTAGGCAAGTGGATTTTAAGGAGAGAGTTCATAGAGGACAGCCTCAAAGCTGGAAAATGGTTAGATGAAGAGTTATATGAGTGGAATGAGCAGTGCTCAGCTGAAGGAATTTCTGCTGCTCATCTGTCTTCGCCTTCTCGCTGGAGGAGAATTCTGCAACAAAACAGGGGACCATTTGATGGCTGGAAAGCGTTGGTGGCTGTTGCAGATTCCAAGAAAAGAGCAGCATACAGGACGTATGTCTACTACATGTAAACTGCTTTAAAGCATAATGCCAGTTGGATGTCGTGTCAGTGTTTTCCAAACCATTTACCGTATTTATTCGATTAAGCGCCTAACCTTGAATAAGCACCCACCTCGAATAAGCGCCCACCCTGAGGGTAGGAAAAGCTAATAAGCGCCCAGCCTTGAATAAGCATCCAACCCCCACCCTACAAAAAAACTAAAGTGCGCAAGAGGAGTATTGATTATTGAAATTGACTTAGAACTTTTAAGAAGACTTCCCCCATGACCGATGTTTTTTAGTATTTTACAGAAACTTTCAATGAACAGTTAAAAATTCTGCTTTGGTACGCCTTAACGTTGTCTTACTTTTTATTTTTTTGTTACAAAAATAAACTTACTATTTGCTGAATATCGTGAAAATTTAATAAGCTTCCAGCCTCGAATAAATGCCTACCTCGAATAAGCACCCATTCTCAAGGTCAAAAAATTTAATAAGCGCCCAGGGCGCTTAATCAAATGAATACGGTATACAGTTGGTCTGCATACATGTAGTTAAGAGACTCTTTTCTTTTTTATATGGAAGGCATGGTGGCCAGATGGTTAGTGTGCTGGACTCTGGATCGAGCGGTCCGTGTTCAAGGCCTGGCCGGGGCATTGCTTGGTTTTCTTGGGCAAGACACTTTTAATACTCTCATTGTGCCTCTCTCCACCCAGGTGTAAAAATGGGTACTGTCGAATTTACTGCTTGGGAGGTTACCCTGCGATGGACTAGCATCCCATCCAGGGGGGGGGGGGAGTGTAAATACTCCTAGCGGCTTAATGCTACTTAAACCGGGATAAGCTCCGGCCTGATGAGATACATGTACTTGGCTCGACAGCAGACTTTACCTTAAGAAGGCTTTTATACAGTTTTAACACTGACCCAATTTGCCCAACCCCATACAGGAGCAAAGTGGATTGCAAAAAACTCTAATAATTTGTGTCCAGTTCTAAAAAAAAGACATTTATTTGTGTCTTTAGGAGATTAAGTACCAAGTGAACAGATAGGTTTCTATAACTTCCTCCACCTGTACTGCACTGGTGACAGAAAAAAACAAGAACAGCCATGTCATTGGCATACATACATAATGTAGAAATGTTTGAAATATGATAATGTATAGTACTGGTTCATAGGTGTGATTTCCCTTGTTGTCATTGTTAGGTTGTTAGAGGTAGGTTGTGCAGTCCTTGTAAGTGGAAAGCCGCCATACTCTGCCTGCCTTGCTTCCAAGCTCACACATGTATTTGTGGAGAAAGCACTTGAAAAGGATGTGCAAGCTCTTCAGAGTGCAGGAGTCAAATGTCTGTCAACTGATTACATTCCAGAATTCATACTTCAGGTGGGATAAAAATATTTCTATATAAAATATACATGTAGGTAAAGACCAGTGCAAGGTTTAGTTATTATGTGTACCTTGAAAATCTTTAAACGTTGATCAGAAGACATTTATTTTCTTAAATTTAATTGGCCCTAAAAATAGTAAAGTGTGGGTAGGCACATACATGTATATTAAACATGTACATTTCTTGTATGTTTATTCAATGTTCTTTTGTTTGTCCACTAGGATCCTCCTCCTGCCGTTGAGGCATTTCTTATTTCAGCCTACAGCTCACCAGTCAATAACCCGACAACTGAGAAACTTCGAAGGACTGTTGGTAGGTCCAAGAACACTCCTGTTCTAGGCAGTTCTACCACAGAGGTCACTGGTCGCATTCAGTGTAGAGTTGGAAAGGCAAATGACAGCAGTATATCAACTTTCAAAAATAAGGCAAATGACAGTGGCATATCAACTTCCAAAAAGGCAAAGGAAAATGACAGTGGCATATCAACTTCCAAAAGATCAAATACTTTCTCCTGTATTGGAAGGGAGAATGGCACTGTGTCAACTTCTCCTGGTGTTGGAAAGGAGAATGACCCTTTGCTAACTTCCAAGAAAGCAAAACCATCATTTTCTACTGGAAAAGAAAATGGTACTATGGTAACTTCCAAAAGGTCAAAGGCATCCTCGGAACTCTTGTGTACTTCAGAATCTCCAAACAAGAAACGGAAACTGGTATTAAAATAATTAATTGATATCCATGTACAAATTCACATACAAATTCAATCAATAAATCAATCAATCAGACACTTGGAAATTTATTCCTTTACCTGAGGAAAAGTGGGAAGGTTACTCCTCAGATCTAATTTACCTAGTGCTGCAAAAATTTGTTAAGTTTAATATTTTACTTACAGACAACATAACCTGTTAAAAGTCAACACTGTCAGCAACATGCTTCTTAATAAGTTGTTTAAGGTTTTCCAGAATAATTTATAAAACATTGTTAAACTAACCAAAACCAAAGTTATTAGTAAGGACACAAAGAATCCAGTGAACCAATCAAAGCTCAATGCAAATACATATAAAAAGTGTGTTGGGAAGTCGCGATTTGTTTTTGTTTTAACTTCTGATTAGTCGAGAAAGTGGCTCGGGTTTTTTTTTTTAACCATGTCACTTAAAGCAGAACCAGAGCAAATGTGAATTACTTTCAACACTCAAATGAAACTCGCTCTAATCCTATTTTAGGATGACAAGTTGGTGGGACTTAGTAGCTGTGTGGACAGGTGGAGAGCAGTATCCAGCTTGTGTGGCTCAAATACAAACAAGGTAAAGTTTGTCCCAGCTAGTTTGCCACCTGTACATGCTCACATCTGTTGTATCATTTTGATGACTGTTTTGATGCATGTTTCCTTGCACTGCTTAACCTGAGTAACCTTGAACTGCTCAATATATTGTCCTCCTACACTGTAAACTGTACCTTTAAAAAATGCCATCCTAATAATGTAGATGTGGCTCTGAAAAAAAATCATTCTAGTGTCTCTGATTGTTTGCTCATAGGTTCCTATACATCACCAGTATGAATTGGGCTGAGATTTAATGTTATGTAATTTGTTTTCAAATTGGAATAATTTGACACAACTCCACAAACTTGAAGCTTTAAACCTATCCTGATTACATAAAGGTTATCATCATCATCAGCAGCAGCAGCAGCAGCATTTGAAGCGAGATTTCTGCCGACTCAAAGAACCATTCCTGTTACTTACAGTGCTGGTTTGCTGTAAACAGGGCATTTACAGCAAATCAGCAGAAGAAGCCTTCCCGCGTCCTGGCTGTAAATCATGCACTCACTCATACGTTTAAATTTTCCATAATATTACATTGCCTGTAAATCCTTGTCAAAGGCAGTGAAAAAAATTACAGATTTTTTTAGTGTTTGGAGAAATCAAACTTAAATTGCTGAAAAACTGTAATTTGCACCAAGCCAATTTCAAATCAGATTACATGGTATGTAAGTATGTTATATTACACTGCACATTTTTCTGTAGGTGTGTGATCGTGGTGAGTTTCCTGGGTACATTGGTGATTCAATAGAAGGCTATCTGGAAGAATCCCACAAGTTCACAGTACTGGGTGTTATTGGCTCTTTTCTGACATCACAGAGGTACCCTCCGTCAGCTCTACTGAACACCATCACACACAATCTGCTGTTGGTAAGTTGAACAAAATTTATCGCGGCTTAAGTCCACTGTTTTTAGCTGAGAAACTCCGTGCTTTCATTTTTCTTGCCACAAAAGAGGCTACAGAAGTTGTTACATACCGAGTCGCCATAGCGTTACGTCTTTAATATGGAATGTTGAACGTCTCTCGCGCTGGCAAACTACAACAGTTTTTCGCACTTTAGAATTCGGATCACTACAAATGTAAACGTATTCACTATTGACAAAAACAAAAGCAAAGAAATAATTACCAAACGTATTTGTAGTTGCTACATCAAGTGTCACTGAAATCCAAAAAGAGCCTGAGGGGGTTTTGTTAGCTTGTTTTTTTTTATCTGTGCATGGGCGACATCACTCTTTGTATATAAAATCGGATAAGTTGAGTTGAAGAAAAAAAAAACAGCAACAACGAACAGATTGAATATGACAAGGAAGTTGTGACAGCCTCGTAACGGTAAAACTTTTGGAATAATACAGACAATTTCACATTAAGTTTTCATTTTCTGTCACTTGCATACGAGGTTCCCATTGCTTTAGGACGTTTAGGTGAAAACAGCGCTTTGGCAAAGTAAAGAGCGAGACAAACGAAGCGGGGGTTTTTTAACCGGGCGGAGACTGGGCCGGCCCGGTTCATAAATCGCCCGGAATTTTGTCGTTGTCGTGTCGGTAAATCGTTCCAGACCCGCTCGGCCGCTTCCTTGGCCAGGATTCAAATCACGCAACTTTTGATTCGGCAGGAGCTATTAAACCCGGCTATTAAATCACTCTTCTATTTTAAATTTTATCTAAAACCCTGATTTCTGTTAAGCGTGAAATATATATTTTTGTGTTATTCAAGCGTTTGGATTGCGAAACCGGTGATTGTTTTGACAGCTCTAAACCGCTACGCCAGTCACGCAATGTTTTTGCAGCAAGCTTTACGCATAACTGCTTAAAAAAAAACGGCTGGTAGCCAGAGCATTTTTGAGCCGGAATACTTTGAAGATGTTTCCATTAAATAGGAAGAATTATGTCCATTTTCATCCGTGCACAGTTGAACTGGCAAAGTCGCGTATCAGAGAGGATTGAATGTTTGCACAGCAAAATAATCTTATTTTGTTTCTTGATGTAAAAGCTTTACTTGCACACTTCCCAAGACTTCAGTAAACGAAATGGTAATGTATAGTATTTCTACGAACTATGATGGTATTTGTGAAAGGATCCGTAAAGCCAGCAAGTAAAACAAATGGTCTGCAAAATGAAAATGAAATCTTTGCGCGGGTAATTTAATACATGTAATTAAATTCTACCACGGCATGCAAAATTTCACGGTTTTCAAATTTTCTATTAAATCTTTTTGCCTTTTAAAATGTTTCCTGACCCCATCTTGAATAAAGATTCATCTAAAACTTTTTTCATGTTTCTTTCATTTTTTCACGTTGATATTAGTTGCCTTTTTAGGCTTTTGAAACGAACACGCCATCTATTTATAGATCGAGGCACCGTGTGATGTTTTTAATACACATAGATATTTGCGTTATTTGTCGTAGTAGTTCACTCGGCCACTTTCTTGGCCAGGATTCAAATCCCGCACTTTTGATATTTATTCAGCAGGAGAAATTAAAATTTTATCTAATAACCCGATTTCTGTTCAACGTGAAAAATACATTTTTGTGTTTTTATTCAAGCGTTCGACTCAAGCGAGTACTGGAGATTGTTTCGACAGGTCGAAGCTTTTTTACATCAGTCACGCAATGTTTTTGCAGCAAGCTCCTGCATTTAAAAACGGCTGGTAGCCAAAGCATTTTTGGGCCAGACTCTACTTTTAAAATGTTTTTCATTTAGCAAGAATTGTGTCCATTTTGTCCACTTCCATCCGTGTACAGTTGGGCCGACAAAGCCGTGTGTCACAGACGAATTGAATGTTTACACAACAAAAGAACCTTATTATGTTCTTGATGTAAAAACTTTACTTGCACACTTTTCAAGAACTCAGAAAACAAAATGAAAATGCAAAGTAATAATAAAATAATTTCTTCAAACTAGAATGGAATTTAAATCGGTAAAGTCATCATGTGAAATAATAGACGGCAAAAATGAAAACTTGCCCTTTGGCGCGTATAATTAATTAAATTTTACACGGCATGCTATTTTCACAGCTTTTAATGATTCAAAATTTTTTAATGCAATTCAAATGTTTCTTTGCCTCATCTTGAATCTTTTTTTCACATTTAGTTGGGATTTTTAACAGCATCTGTTATCTAATACGTGTGATCTTTTTTAGTCTTTTTATTTTCTTTTGTAATTTTGTTTAGAAGTTTTTCTGTTATTCTTGATATTTGACTCGTTTTATTCGTTTTTTTTATTATTTATGTGACTTGTTTTATTCGAGCAGGAGCCAATACTGTAATTTTCTGGTTACTCCGCTCTTTTAAGCGAGAGATATGAAATATATATTTTTTTGTTTTTCATTCAAGGTTTTTGAGTTTCAGTCGGAACCGAACGGCGATGGAGAAATGACCTGCAATGAACCACGCAATCAAGAACTCGCGTTTGCGTGACTGCTTCCCAAAATTGACGTGAAGAGCTTGCATGTTTGAAAGCTAAAAAGCTTTCTTATCTTGTTCTTATTCCCATTTTTTTGGTGTGATGCATTTTTAAAAATGTTTAAAAACGCTTCTTAGTTTTTATCGAAATCTTTCTAATTGTTTGTTTGTTTTGTTCGGAGATCATTTGTACTGCCATTTAACTGGTTCGAGTTCATTTATTCAAGATTGCACACAAAACGTTTTCAATACCTAGGTTATTCAGTATTCAGAAAAAAATAAATATTTGAAAGCCTAAGCAGGAATTTGTCCAAGCATGGACAAACAATCCACAGACTTGCGTGTTACTCGATATAAATTAAATGGTATTTTAAAAGTTTTTGCTGTACTTGCCTAATGAGGTAGTTAAACATTAACCGCTCGGTTTTAAGCATTAAGCTTTAAGCGTCTTGTTTCAACATTTTCAGGCCGCAGTGATCCCTCGGACAGCATTCTAGTCCAGGGCTTGAAATAACAGCTGGTCAACGGACAATGTCTTTACCCTTTCATTCTTTGTGTTTCAGAAATCTCCGTCTCGTGCCCAGGCCATCAAAGCTTTCGTGTTACTTCAGCGTCTTCTTGTCCTACACAAACCATCTGAGAACCCTTCTCTGTACCAGGCCGCGCTCGGATTGTATACGGGGGACGGTGGTTTGTCAGAAGAGGGAGACAGTTGGGACTTTATGAAAACAATCTGCAGGTAAAAGTCCCCAATTAGCAAGTACAACTGGAAGTTTCCTTTTGCAACAATAGCTTGTGTTTTCCTAGGATCTTTTAGTGGCAATACATTACTATGATCATGTTAAAACACTCTCCTAGGACTGTCTTCCAAACATCATTTTCCAGTTTCAAATTATAAACTCCCTTTTGGACTGGAAATTCGTCAACTTCCGATATACAGTACTCTAACCAGTGTTACACAGAACGGCTAAAACACTTGTGGTTATCTCAGTATAAGAATAATTTTTGCTTGTGTGCGGCAATTCTACATGGACCCCTGATGATGTCTATAATTTTATGATGTCTAAAACATTTCTCGTTTATTTTCAGTAACAAAGATGAGAACAGCCTGCTTGTACTTCGGTTTGTAACCACCTTACTGGAGCAGGATTTCTACGAATGTACAAGTAGTTGGTATGCCACTTAGTAGCTTAATTTCTTTACAGTAGCCAAAGCTTCGTGAAAATAATAAAGACTAGTTTTTTTTTAAATAAATTGATAAATATATTGCTTTTTAAAGATCGCGAGATGTTGTAAAGCAACTAGAGTAGAGTGGGAGGTAAAAGTGTCGTAATCCCGCAAAGCGGGCTAATTCCTTTGCGCAATCTTGTACTACCGGTTTATGCAATCTTGAATTACCGGTTTATATGTCTAGAGTTAGGTATTGGAGCTGTAACAAAATCAAACAGAAAGAGAAAACTACAGTAGAACCCCGGTAACTCGAACTCGGATAACTCGAACAACCCCGCTAACTCGAACGGTTTTTCGTTTCGCTTCAGAGTTCGAGTTACCGGGGTTCTACTGTATACAAATATTAAAAAAAACTAAAGGAAACACAGAATGAAACGAAATAAAAGAAACGATTGCGGCAAGTAGATTATGGCGAATGTTTCACCACAAATGTTTCCTAGTGGATTCCTTTTTTGCTCGCAAACTCGGAAAAACATTTCATTTCATTTTGCGAGTTTGCGAGCATAAATTGCGAACCCTGGATCATCCTAACTGTGAACTACCTTAAGGTTACTAATTTTAGCGATTTTTTTAGAGCAAGATTTAGCGACTATTTAATTTAGCGATTTTCCGAAAAAATTAAAAAGTTAGTGATATCGTGTAAACCAGTTTTTAATGAACATATAGCTAAGATGGAAATAAATGTTCAGAAACGAACAAACTCACTTGAAATTGAGCGAACATTTGCATTTACAGAAAGAACAAAGTTACCGGCGTCTATTTTTAAAAGAATTTTTTAAGTCGACTATGCTTAATTTTGTTTCCCTTTGGGGTGGGAGGGGTGTATTTAAATTGAGCAAGTATTAAAGTTGACCGAAACAAATTTTAGCGAGCACTAAATTTGGCGATTTTTGCCCAACTCGCTAAAATCGCTAAAATTAGTAGCCGCTAACAATAGTAACCTTAAGGTAATAAGAACTAGAAGGCAAAAGCTGTTTTAAAATCGGTGCCAAGCTTAGAAATACGCGCGCAACAATATTAATAGTTTTATGAACCTCTTACATGAAATAATGCCGAAATCGTTGCATGCCAACCGTTGTTAGCCTTTTATAATTTTTCACTATTTTTACAGCGTTTCAACCACTCCTAGAGAAAAATTAAATTGCCTGAAAAATTCACTGCTGTGGCGAATGTTTTGGCCGGGACCTTCATCAATCTCCTTTAACACTCGACTGCGTGAGCTGTTCAGGGTCACTTGGAGCGCGGCTTGTTCATCACGCGACGATCCATCTCAGGTGAGTAACAAGCAGGGGCGGATCCAGGGGGGTGGATTGGGTGGCTAGCCACCCCCCTTGATCCACCAGAAAAATGAAAATAAACACATTAAAATAGAAAATAAGGACAATGACACTGGGTAAGGTGAAAAAAGTGTTACTGGGTAATATTTTTAGCTAAAGTAAATTTGACATATTTGTTAACATCCACCTTCCTTAGCCAGGCGGCTGTTCAAAGTTAAGGACGGCCACTTTTCCAACATAGGAGATTTTCGACAGCCTGTTTTACGAACTTCTGTGTTTAATGTAACAAAACATTTGTGTATAATTTTAAAACATTTTACCTTTCAAGAGTTGTTTTAGCCTTGCTGGCATGATTTTCTTCTTCATATTAATCTTTTACGCGGTTTTCTTACCGTTTTCTTCGCAAGCAAAACCGCTGTTCTAAAAACTCACTTACCAAAATTCCCTTGGCCACTTTGCCAAGAGCTTAAAATTTCCACGCACGTGGGGGAGCAAAACAACGCATATCTGTTCTTTCGTGTAAGTTCGTGGCTTGTCAACTTCAAATTTCAATCACTTTCATAAGAACTAGAGTTTCTGTCCCAAATTATAATTCAAGGTAAGTTGAGGAAAGAATAATTTTGCCAAATAACGGTTTAATAACTTAATTGAAAGTTGTTTAAAGCTGCTCAGATGGGAAATACGTCTTACAGGCTTCAATTTTTCAAGATTTTCTGAGGGGGCATGCCCCCATACCCCACTAGGGAAAGGAGCCTACGGCCCCATGAAACATGGGTCTCAGGCCCGAAATAATTTCGATTTCCCACTTTCAAAAACCTGTCTAAAAGCCTGATACCCCATCCCCCACCCCCATAAAAAACCTGGAGCTTAAAAAGATAGTAAAAAAAATCTTGGTAAACAGCCACCCCCCTTTGAAAAATCCTGGATCCGCCCCTGACAAGTGCTCATTAATCGGAAAGAAAGCAAAGCCGTGAGAGCTTGTCGTTAAGATGGATTGCTTATCTGTGTGTAGATGGTCTGAATACGGTATAGTATGTAATGTTAAGTTAAAAAATTCTTAAATTATAGTTTGAACATATGTATGCAACCAAACTTTATCTAGATTTAGTTTTATTTACAAAAGATCTGACGAGATTTTCCTCTTCACGCCCCATCTTTTGATCTCCGACCTATCAGCAAAATCATTCCATTTTCAATCACGGCTAGGGTTCCTCAAGCCGTAATTTGGGTCTTCACTGAACGCTTCTCCCCGACCCAACCCAACTGTCCTCCCCGACCCTAATAACAGCTGCATAGGGGACTGTACAATGCGTGGAAGTCTGACAAATAATGGCAATCTTCTTACTTTTTCCCAAAATGTTTGCAATTGTGAATAAAATCCGTGTCAGCTTGCCAAACTTCCTGCTCTAGGTGTGGATATCAGTGATTTCTTTGTAAAAATTTTGTATAAAAAAAAACGATCCCGATGGCGTCGAGCTTCACAAGTAAATTGGCCGAAGCTCGCAGTTGGCGTAAACATTTTATCGCGAATATAATATGTCGGTGTGTACGTTCCTAAACCATAACAAGGCAAGAAGGTTGACCCAGGTTTCACCCGGGAAAATGCATCTAAAGTTGATACTTTTGTTTCTTCAGATTACCGCCTTGCAAACTCTTCAAAGTGTTGTTGCTATGGCAGCTAAATGCTTCATTCTTTGTGACCTCGTTTCCATGAAGTGTACCGAAGAAGATCTGGCCACCAGGTTGAGTGAACGCTCGCGAACCTTTGTGACCGAACTGTATCTGGCCTGTGGCCGGCTCCATGAAAGCGAGGTTACACTAAAGCGGTTTTTGGAGACGTGTAGTCCCACGTGGCTTCGAATGCATGTTACTGACATGCTCCTGGCTAACTACGTTGATCGATTGGTGCCTCTGGAGAGACGTCATGTAAACTCTAAGGCTTTATCACTTGAGAAAATAGTAAGATTTAGTAAAATCTTTATTATCTACTTGAAGTGTTACCTCTTAAGTCACAATTAATGAGGAATATTGAAACAAATTGCGAACGGCTAACTTGAAAAATGTTGGCAAAAAATTAAATATGGGCGTCATCCATAAACAATTTGAATATAGATTACATGTAGAAGTGCGTACAGATAAAGAAGCACAGATTTTTCAATCAGTCAGTCAGTTATTCAACAGTAGCTTCTGTTACACTTTCCATCAACGTACAAGGGGAGGTCAAGGGGAGCAGTTGCAGTGTAGATACTGTAGTACCTTTATCCTTTTTCACTCATAAGACTGAATTCGTGTATCGGGAGGCCACATTGATCCTGTGCGAGAGGAAGGAACCAGAATCTTACTTTGCAACAGTAATGATAAAAACATAGTTTTGCTGTTTGTGTGTGTATTGTGTATGGTGTTGTTTCTTTGCCATTTGTTTGTCGTTGTGTTTGTTTTTTACGCCCAAACATTGAAGCATGTTCTGCAGCAAAACCTTAATCAATGAACGCGCTTTACCCGTATAAAAGGTTACACATTGTTTTTATTTCTAAGGTTTCCAGCTATTTCTTTTTGTTGCCTGCGGCCACCACAACAAGTATCACTGAAGACACTGTTGTTAAAGCGGCTGCTGTAAAAAACACGCGGCGTAAAGGGACACCACTGCAGATCATTGGGTAGTACACAGTGATGGACTGATCCTCTGATGACTACTGACTGGCTAGCTCCATCGACGAACGCAAAAAAGAACGAACCAACCAACGAAGCAAGAACGACGACCGACCGAACCAACCAACCAACCGACCGACCGACCGACGAAGCAAAGAACAAAGACCGACCGACCGAACGTACGAACGAACGAACGAGGACATACGAACATCCAAACCATCCAATCAACGAAAGGTCGACGGACGGGCGGGTGGGTGGTTGGATGGATCAGTGAGTGAATAAATAAAAAGACGACCGTTTATTAATAACCAGATCGAGCGAACAATTAAAGGATTGATCAGTTACCTGGTGACGGTAAATGTTTTTTCTTTTTATGAAATTAAATAGTTGGTTTCCAGGGGTTTAAGCAAAAGGCGAAGCCAAAGTAACGAGAAGTTACTGACGTCAATAACAAAACATAACTGACGTTTTGATTGATTGTTAGTAACGGTAAATATTTTTCGTATATTTTCTTGCGTAAGTTATTAAATATTTGGTTGCTATGTGGTAAAAGTAAAAGGCGCCGCCTTAAGTAACGAAATGTTTCTGACGTCAGTATAAAAACATATTAGTGAAATTTCGGTCGCTTGCCTAGTTACAAGAAATGCTTCTGTTTATTTTTGCGTAAATTGCTAAACAGTTGGCTGCCATGCGGTAACCGAGGAAAACACAAGACTCACGTCGAAAAAGACTAGCGAATAATGGTGCAATTGAGAGCGATGTTACGTCAGAGCGACACGTACACCAAAGAAGGTGACGTGCTTGTGTTCAAATGAGAATATATAGGAACACGAAAAACAATTAGAATAACAATCTCTTGACAGAACTGAAAGAGAACATCAATTGTACAAAAAAACGACCCCAAAAATAGTCGAATCAAACCACTTCGACGAGAGAGTCGTGTGAAGTTTACAAAGAAGAAATGGACGCTTTCTTGTTGAAGAGCAAGAACCACCGAAAGTTGCCTCCAATCCTCCGTTCAAGAAGGGCTATAAAATCCTTCGTCTTTCAGTAATTCAAATCGCATTCAACGCATTTGCCACCAGTTAATGAACGACAAACCCGGCAGTCACGGTCACCAAGTTAGTTCTGTTGCTCTTCCCCAGAAGATGAAAAAACTGATGTCACTCCACAGAGCTACACAGCGTCAAGTCTCACATGTACAAACCCGCAAGGCCAACAACGAAAACCTCAGCAAGCCAAAAGGGTAACAACGAAAAGTCCGTAGCGCGTCCAAACCATGTTGAAGAGAAAACCGAGAGAAGTGGAGGACGGATTGCGGAAGATGGCAGTTGATTCACAGGCAGTGTAGCACCCCATGCGTTGGCAGATCCTGGAACAAGACGAAGAAAAACCACAGTGAAGAGTGGAACAAGTGGCAGACACCTCAAACAACTAACAGTGTCAAAACAAAATGAACCACGCGACAAAAACCGAGAAGAAAAGCATCAAGCTACCAATCAGCAGAGAAGGCGAGAGATGATCAAATGAAACCCAGAAGCAGACGAGTTGGAGCTATGAATCAAGTAATGCCAGAGCGCCGTCTTGCTTTCCAGCAAGAACCAGTGAGCTGCCAAGTGTACTATAGAGATAGACTGTGTATCCAGAAGACCCAGCTCAACAACACCTAACGTTCATCCGTGTTCTAGGAAACGATTCTAATGAGACATTACTAAAAAATAGCTAGTTCAGTTGGGTATCGTAATCGGAAAATGTAAAAAAATAATAAATTTTATATATAAAAATTAACTAAAAATTAGGCTTACGAGCCTTATTAGGCCGTAGCAAAGTTGTGCGTGTTTTGGTAAATTAAAATAAAAGAAAGAAAAAAAAAACATGAAGAAGCCAAATCTTAAAAGGAAAAAAAGAGAGTTTAAATTTTTTTATGTAACTCCTCTGAGTAGAAAATTATTCTTAAAAAAAGTATTTAAATTTATCAAAAATGAATGTGAGCTATTTCATCCTGCGTTAATTATATTATTATCCGAGCAGGAACGAAATTGTACGGAAGTGGAAGTGACTGTAGATGTAATTGTGTAATTGTGTTGTAAATGATGTAAGTAGCGATGATAAGTATTGTAATTGGAGTAAGGTAGCTGTATTGTAGTACAAGTAGCTGGGTAAGTATAATAAGAAGTGTGTTGTAATAAATTGCATTCCGTTTTAGTATTGTAAGTAGGGTTGGCAAATTCATTAAAAAAGTGTTCTGGTAATTGAAAATTTCATTTGTAGTTAGAGAGTGGAAAAATGTTAATTTTTTGGGTGCCTCCTAGTTTTGAAAACTTGATTTGGTATCAGCAATATTTTATTGTAGAAATAAGAATTAAGTAATGATCAGAAAAAACTCGCGGTCTTCAAAATAAATTTGATACACTTTACTGTGGCACATTCACGGCAAGTTCAACACTTCCATTGTGGTCAGTGACAAGTCAGGGTAGTTTTTTCCTTCATGATGAGTGATACCCTACCATAGTCTGCAGTTATTATCATCGTTTATCGCTATTTTTGTGTAAATGGATGTAATATATTGATGTTTTTTGTTCATGACGGCATAGCATTTCTGCAAGGCCATAGTAATGTGAGAGTCTGAATGGGGTTTAGTGTTTAGTGTTATTTGCCATAATTTTTAGTGTTTGCTGTTGATTGCTTTCCTTATTAAATTAACGCGAATTGGAGGCAAACCTGCACCTTTTTTTTTCTTTGCGAAATTTTAAGAATATTTTAAGAATAAACCGAGGCTGAGATTGGAAAGGAATATAATTTTGTGTGTTGAAAATATGAAATACAATAAAATTATATGTTTTATCTAGATCGATAAAATTCTCCTTTCTCTAAACGGCAAAACTAGCCAATAAAACGATAAAAACCTGCATGAGCCAAATGTCCGATGTGCTCATTAATCGGAAAGAAAGCAAAGCCGTGAGAGCTTGTCGTTAAGATGGATTGCTTATCTGTGTGTAGATGGTCTGAATACGGTATAGTATGTAATGTTAAGTTAAAAAATTCTTAAATTATAGTTTGAACATATGTATGCAACCAAACTTTATCTAGATTTAGTTTTATTTACAAAAGATCTGACGAGATTTTCCTCTTCACGCCCCATCTTTTGATCTCCGACCTATCAGAAGCCAAAATCATTCCATTTTCAATCACGGCTAGGGTTCCTCAAGCCGTAATTTGGGTCTTCACTGAACGCTTCTCCCCGACCCAACCCAACTGTCCTCCCCGACCCTAATAACAGCCGCATAGGGGACTGTACAATGCGTGGAAGTCTGACAAATAATGGCAATCTTCTTACTTTTTCCCAAAATGTTTGCAATTGTGAAATAAAATCCGTGTCAGCTTGCCAAACTTCCTGCTCTAGGTGTGTGATATCAGTGATTTCTTTGTAAAAATTTTGTATACAAAAATATAAACGAATCCCGAATGGCGTTCAGAAGCTTCACCAAGTAAATTGGCCGAAGCTCGCAGTTGGCGTAAACATTTTATCGCGAATATAATATGTCGGTGTGTACGTTCCTAAACCATAACAAGGCAAGAAGGTTGACCCAGGTTTCACCCGGGAAAATGCATCTAAAGTTGATACTTTTGTTTCTTCAGATTACCGCCTTGCAAACTCTTCAAAGTGTTGTTGCTATGGCAGCTAAATGCTTCATTCTTTGTGACCTCGTTTCCATGAAGTGTACCGAAGAAGATCTGGCCACCAGGTTGAGTGAACGCTCGCGAACCTTTGTGACCGAACTGTATCTGGCCTGTGGCCGGCTCCATGAAAGCGAGGTTACACTAAAGCGGTTTTTGGAGACGTGTAGTCCCACGTGGCTTCGAATGCATGTTACTGACATGCTCCTGGCTAACTACGTTGATCGATTGGTGCCTCTGGAGAGACGTCATGTAAACTCTAAGGCTTTATCACTTGAGAAAATAGTAAGATTTAGTAAAATCTTTATTATCTACTTGAAGTGTTACCTCTTAAGTCACAATTAATGAGGAATATTGAAACAAATTGCGAACGGCTAACTTGAAAAATGTTGGCAAAACAATTAAATATGGGCGTCATCCATAAACAATTTGAATATAGATTACATGTAGAAGTGCGTACAGATAAAGAAGCACAGATTTTTCAATCAGTCAGTCAGTTATTCAACAGTAGCTTCTGTTACACTTTCCATCAACGTACAAGGGGAGGTCAAGGGGAGCAGTTGCAGTGTAGATACTGTAGTACCTTTATCCTTTTTCACTCATAAGACTGAATTCGTGTATCGGGAGGCCACATTGATCCTGTGCGAGAGGAAGGAACCAGAATCTTACTTTGCAACAGTAATGATAAAAACATAGTTTTGCTGTTTGTGTGTGTATTGTGTATGGTGTTGTTTCTTTGCCATTTGTTTGTCGTTGTGTTTGTTTTTTACGCCCAAACATTGAAGCATGTTCTGCAGCAAAACCTTAATCAATGAACGCGCTTTACCCGTATAAAAGGTTACACATTGTTTTTATTTCTAAGGTTTCCAGCTATTTCTTTTTGTTGCCTGCGGCCACCACAACAAGTATCACTGAAGACACTGTTGTTAAAGCGGCTGCTGTAAAAAACACGCGGCGTAAAGGGACACCACTGCAGATCATTGGGTAAGTACACAGTGATGGACTGATCCTCTGAATGACTACTGACTGGCTAGCTCCATCGACGAACGCAAAAAAGAACGAACCAACCAACGAAGCAAAGAACGACCGACCGACCGAACCAACCAACCAACCGACCGACCGACCGACGAAGCAAAGAACCAAAGACCGACCGACCGAACGTACGAACGAACGAACGAGGACATACGAACCATCCAAACCATCCAATCAACGAAAGGTCGACGGACGGGCGGGTGGGTGGTTGGATGGATCAGTGAGTGAATAAATAAAAAGACGACCGTTTATTAATAACCAGATCGAGCGAACAATTAAAGGATTGATCAGTTACCTGGTGACGGTAAATGTTTTTTCTTTTATGAAATTAAATAGTTGGTTTCCAGGGGTTTAAGCAAAAGGCGAAGCCAAAGTAACGAGAAGTTACTGACGTCAATAACAAAACATAACTGACGTTTTGATTGATTGCTTAGTAACGGTAAATATTTTTCGTATATTTTCTTGCGTAAGTTATTAAATATTTGGTTGCTATGTGGTAAAAGTAAAAGGCGCCGCCTTAAGTAACGAAATGTTTCTGACGTCAGTATAAAAACATATTAGTGAAATTTCGGTCGCTTGCCTAGTTACAAGAAATGCTTCTGTTTATTTTTGCGTAAATTGCTAAACAGTTGGCTGCCATGCGGTAACCGAGGAAAACACAAGACTCACGTCGAAAAAGACTAGCGAATAATGGTGCAATTGAGAGCGATGTTACGTCAGAAGCGACACGTACACCAAAGAAGGTGACGTGCTTGTGTTCAAATGAGAATATATAGGAACCACGAAAAACACATTAGAACTAACAATCTCTTGACAGAACTGAACAGAGAACATCAATTGTACAACAACAAACGTACCCCAAAAATGAGTCGAAAATCCAAACCACTGTCGACGAGAGAGTCGTGTGAAGTTTACCAAAGAAGAAATGGACGCTTTCTTGTTGAAGAGCAAGAACCACCGAAAGTTGCCTCCAATCCTCCGTTCAAGAAGGGCTATAAAAATCCTTCGTCTTTCAGTAATTCCAAATCGCATTCAACGCATTTGCCACCAGTTAATGAACGACAAACCCGGCAGTCACGGTCACCAAGCAAGTTAGTTCGTGTTGCTCTTCCCCAGAAGATGAAACAAACTGATGTCCACTGCCACAGAGCTACACAGCGTCAAGTCTCACAATGTACAAACCCGCAAGGCCAACAACGAAAACCTCAGCAAGCCAAAAGGGTAACAACGAAACAGTCCGTAGCGCGTCCAAACCATGTTGAAGAGAAAACCGAGAGAAGTGGAGGACGGATTGCGTTGAAAGATGGCAGTATGATTCACAGGCAGTGCTTAGCACCCCATGCGTTGGCAGATCCTGGAACAAGACGAAGAAAAACCACAGTGAAGAGTGGAACAAGTGGCAGACACCTCAAACAACTAACAGTGTCAAAACAAAATGAACCACGCGACAACAAACCGAGCACAGAAAAGCATCAAAACGCTACCAATCAGCAGCAGAAGGCGAGAGATGATCAAATGAAACCCAGAAGCAGACGAGTTGGAGCTATGAATCAAGTAATGCCAGAGCGCCGTCTTGCTTTCCAGCAAGACACCAGTGAGCTGCCACAGTGTACTGATAGAAGAATAGGACTGTGTATCCAGACAGACCCAGCTCAACAACACCTAACGTTCATCCGTGTTCTGAGGAAACGATTCTAATGAGACATTACTAAAAAACATAGCTAGTTCAGTTGGGTATCGTAATCGGAAAATGTACAAAAATATACATAAATTTTATATATAAAAATTAACTAAACAATTAGGCTTACGAGCCTTATTAGGCCGTAGCAAAGTTGTGCGTGTTTTGGTAAATTCAAAACATCAAAAGAAAGAAATAAAAAAATCATGAAGACAGCCACAATCTTAAAAGGAAAAATATACAGAGAGTTTACAAAGTTTTTTTATGTAACTCCTCTGAGTAGCCAAATAATTATTCTTTAAAACAAAGTATTTAAATTTAGTCATATAAAATGTAATGTGAGCTATTTCATCCTGCGTTAATTATATTATTATCCGCAGCACGGAACGAAATTGTACGGAAGTGGAAGTGACTGTAGATGTAATTGTGTAATTGTGTTGTAAATGATGTAAGTAGCGATGATAAGTATTGTAATTGGAGTAAGGTAGCTGTATTGTAGTACAAGTAGCTGGGTAAGTATAATAAGAAGTGTGTTGTAATAAATTGCATTCCGTTTTAGTATTGTAAGTAGGGTTGGCAAATTCATTAAAAAAGTGTTCTGGTAAATTGAAATATTTCATTTGTAAGTTAGAGAGTGGAAAAATGTTAATTTTTTGGGTGCCTCCTAGTTTTGAAAACTTGATTTGGTATCAGCAATATTTTATTGTAGAAATAAGAATTAAGTAATGATCAGAAGAAAACTCGCGGTCTTCAAAATAAATTTGATACACTTTACTGTGGCACATTCACGGCAAGTTCAACACTTGCCATTGTGGTCAGTGACAAGTCAGGGTAGTTTTTTCCTTCATGATGAGTGATACCCTACCATAGTCTGCAGTTATTATCATCGTTTATCGCTATTTTTGTGTAAATGGATGTAATATATTGATGTTTTTTGTTCATGACGGCATAGCATTTCTGCAAGGCCATAGTAATGTGAGAGTCTGAATGGGGTTTAGTGTTTAGTGTTATTTGCCATAATTTTTAGTGTTTGCTGTTGATTGCTTTCCTTATTAAATTAACGCGAATTGGAGGCAAACCTGCACCTTTTTTTTTCTTTGCGAAATTTTAAGAATATTTTAAGAATAAACCCGAGGCTGAGATTGGAAAGGAATATAATTTTGTGTGTTGAAAATATGTAAATACAATAAAATTATATGTTTTATCTAGATCGTATAAAATTCGTCCTTTCTCTAAACGGCAAAACTAGCCAATAAAACGATAAAAACCTGCATGAGCCAAATGTCCGATAGTAGTGAGGAAAGGACCGAATTAGCCGTTCCCATGGGCAGGAATTGGGCAGGAATAATTAAGTAGGTGACGTCATAGTGCGTAAGTGACGTCATCAAAAATGGGGCGTAAATGACGTCATAAAATGGGGTGCAATCTAAAAATAGAAAAATTACATCATCGGTTGTAATCTAAAAATAGAAAAATTACATCATCGGGTGTAATCTAAAAATTGAAAAATTACGTCATTAGGGTGTAATCTAAAAATAAAAATTACATCATATCGGAGGGTAACCCCGCCTTGACCAATAGCCATAAAAGAAGCTGCTTGTAGTTCAGTCTATTCTCAGAGTTTACACCGTTCAGATCACAATGTACAGCAGTTATAATCAATTCTTTCAAGAGGGTTATGGAAATATCATATTACCCGATGACAGTGGAGATGAAAGCGATGATGAGAGCTCACAGGAAAGTGAACAGTCATTTAGTCAAGATTCTCAATCGAGCGAAGAAATAGACTCTTCCCAAGAACAAATGGAGCATATAGATCCCTGGTCGCGCATTCAAGATGAAGTCACTAGTCGTCACGAAGCCAAGCTCGAAACTCTGATAAACGAGTATGAACAACATGGAGATGTGTCTGAAGTGGCCCGTGTTAAGGCTGAAAATGCTCTGCTACCAGTATACAGGAAGGAGCTGAGAAAAGTTCTTTTGGAGTATTTACAGTGGATGCATGCAATGAAGAAAGATTCGACCTTCCGTAAAGTGATAGAGACCAAAAATGAATTGAAAGATACAGAGGGATATGATTGGTTAGAATCGACAGAACTCGCTATCGATAAGCGAAAATTCTTACTCAATCGGTTGTTTGTCAAACAAACTGTTCCCGAACACTAAGTGAACTGTGCCTGTTAATCTTTTCTGGTGACACCTCTGTCAATGTTTTTAATAATCAATAAACGTATTTTAAAAGAGAAAAAACCTGTTTGTTCCTTCTTGTGTCTCGCGGTGCGCAACTTGTCTATATAAACGCCTATAGATGCTAATTTCTTAAGCAAACTCCACCAAGTTTATACCGTAATTCGCTTAAATGCTCATACGCGTTCTCTACCGTTTGAATTAAGATAAAACCAAACATGTGAAACATAGGTTTACAAGTCAAAAAAGTTGTACATTGATCAAATTTTTTTCACAAAATCGGTTCACTGAGCTGGTCTTACAATTTATTTTACTCGTAACTGCTCAATAACTCCATATTGCCAATGTAGTATTGCCGTATTGGCCGCTACGAATTTTTTGCTGTTTGTAATAATTGCTATTTGATTTTCTTGGTTGCTCTTTGTCACTCAACTGGTTAAATGATTTATTGATCTTATGAACTTAACGTAATAAGAAATTTTGAAATGGAAAACTTTTAGAAAGTTTTGACAGTAAGAAAGTTTACTTTAAAGAAATGTAAATGAACTGTTGACAGGTTTGAGTGTGAATTTTTCGCTCCGATAATAACCCTTGGGAAAAGCATGTTAGTAATGCCTTTGTGTTAAGCGAAACCCCTAATTCTGGAAAAGTTTAATGAATTTTTATGAAGTAAATAATAAGAGTTTTTTAAAGGAAATAAACTGAAGAAAATCACTTAATTTCCTCTTTTAATACACTGTTATTTATACAATAGCCGTTGACATTACATTCTTTTAAACAAAGATTGCAAAAACAGACTTAAACCTATATGTCCGTGTCATCCAACAGCAAATGTTTATGCAAAAACATTACAGAGAAAGCCACCGTGGATGTTGAAGTGTTGTTATTTTAGACCGTTTGCTAGTCTTGTCTGTTTTTCGAATGCTTTTACTTCTGTTTTTCAATAAATCCTTTGATTTTCTTGGTGTGGATAACTGGTAGTTAATGTCAATGCCTTGTTGTTGAATAGACGGAGGTATGGTACACGCTTTAAGTTTTTGGCTGTTCTCAGTGTTTTGATAGATGATTACTTTAACTTTAGGTTGTAGTTTTGCTTCTTGTAGCCACTTTCTTCTTTGATTGTGATCCAGCTGATGAACATTAGTAAGATGGTTAGATAATTTCACGAGATATTTTGCTCCACATCCCGGAACCGGACAGTCTCGGCAAACTCTTCTAACCATGTTAACGGCATGAAATATTGACGCAAATGAGAGAGTTTTGTTAATATCCTTGTGTTATATAGACGCTACTGAAGGTCAAAAAGGACAAAATGAGGTCAAAAAGGACAAAATAAGGACAACAAGGACAAAACAAGGACTAAAAGGACAAAAGGAGACACGAGGGACATTTAAGCTATATGTTTCGCTGCAAACGCGCGTGGAGAACGCGCGTGGAGAGAGCGCGTGCATGACATTCAATAAAAGTTTTTTTCTTATCTACGTAACTGATCACTGATAAAAAACCAAAATAATTAATAATTTAATGATAAAGGAAATCTCAAATTCCCGTTTAATGTATATTCCCAGGAAAGATAGCAATATGTCTACTGTTCTTGTTTTTCTTTCGCTCATATTAGCGTATTCCAACGCCTGCTTAGAGGGAAAATGTCGGTGCTATGAAGCGTTGGAGCTTATCGACTGTTCTCACATTGGTCTGTATTCGATGCCACATGCAAAGTCTATCATGGTAAACTACACTTCAATTTTACTGCGTGGTAACAATCTTCGAAACCTCAATCTAACCGCTATTTTGGAAGTGTTCCCGCGACTTGTACTTCTTGATTTGAGAGAAAACAATAAGCTATTATGCGATGATTTACAACAATTCCACAACTTTAAGCCGATTATTATAATAACAAAGGCGCTCTAGGCAATTACTACAGCATGTGGAGATGGAATTGACAATGTTAAGCACTGATCATGATGAGGAGATCATTTTCTCTCGCACAACGGAGATGTGGATCACTCTTGGAGCTTATGCAATCACACACAAATGTAATTAACGAAATCGTATTTCAATAAACAATGAAACGGAAACAACAGTCTCTGTCATGTTTGTGTTCCAGAAACAAAACCGAACAAAACCTTTATCTGTGAACTACATATTCACATCTCTCGCACAACGGAGATGTGAATATGTAGTTCACAGATAAAGGTTTTGTTCGGTTTTGTTTCTGGAACACAAACATGACAGAGACTGTTGTTTCCGTTTCATTGTTTATTGAAATACGATTTCGTTAATTACATTTGTGTGTGATTGCATAAGCTCCAAGAGTGATCCACATCTCCGTTGTGCGAGAGAAAATGATCTCCTCATCATGATCAGTGCTTAACATTGTCAATTCCATCTCCACATGCTGTAGTAATTGCCTAGAGCGCCTTTGTTATTATAATAATCGGCTTAAAGTTGTGGAATTGTTGTAAATCATCGCATAATAGCTTATTGTTTTCTCTCAAATCAAGAAGTACAAGTCGCGGGAACACTTCCAAAATAGCGGTTAGATTGAGGTTTCGAAGATTGTTACCACGCAGTAAAATTGAAGTGTAGTTTACCATGATAGACTTTGCATGTGGCATCGAATACAGACCAATGTGAGAACAGTCGATAAGCTCCAACGCTTCATAGCACCGACATTTTCCCTCTAAGCAGGCGTTGGAATACGCTAATATGAGCGAAAGAAAAACAAGAACAGTAGACATATTGCTATCTTTCCTGGGAATATACATTAAACGGGAATTTGAGATTTCCTTTATCATTAAATTATTAATTATTTTGGTTTTTTATCAGTGATCAGTTACGTAGATAAGAAAAAAAACTTTTATTGAATGTCATGCACGCGTCTCTCCACGCGCGTTCTCCACGCGCGTTTGCAGCGAAACATATAGCTTAAATGTCCCTCGTGTCTCCTTTTGTCCTTTTAGTCCTTGTTTTGTCCTTGTTGTCCTTATTTTGTCCTTTTTGACCTCATTTTGTCCTTTTTGACCTTCAGTAGCGTCTATATAACACAAGGATATTAACAAAACTCTCTCATTTGCGTCAATATTTCATGCCGTTAACATGGTTAGAAGAGTTTGCCGAGACTGTCCGGTTCCGGGATGTGGAGCAAAATATCTCGTGAAATTATCTAACCATCTTACTAATGTTCATCAGCTGGATCACAATCAAAGAAGAAAGTGGCTACAAGAAGCAAAACTACAACCTAAAGTTAAAGTAATCATCTATCAAAACACTGAGAACAGCCAAAAACTTAAAGCGTGTACCATACCTCCGTCTATTCAACAACAAGGCATTGACATTAACTACCAGTTATCCACACCAAGAAAATCAAAGGATTTATTGAAAAACAGAAGTAAAAGCATTCGAAAAACAGACAAGACTAGCAAACGGTCTAAAATAACAACACTTCAACATCCACGGTGGCTTTCTCTGTAATGTTTTTGCATAAACATTTGCTGTTGGATGACACGGACATATAGGTTTAAGTCTGTTTTTGCAATCTTTGTTTAAAAGAATGTAATGTCAACGGCTATTGTATAAATAACAGTGTATTAAAAGAGGAAATTAAGTGATTTTCTTCAGTTTATTTCCTTTAAAAAACTCTTATTATTTACTTCATAAAAATTCATTAAACTTTTCCAGAATTAGGGGTTTCGCTTAACACAAAGGCATTACTAACATGCTTTTCCCAAGGGTTATTATCGGAGCGAAAAATTCACACTCAAACCTGTCAACAGTTCATTTACATTTCTTTAAAGTAAACTTTCTTACTGTCAAAACTTTCTAAAAGTTTTCCATTTCAAAATTTCTTATTACGTTAAGTTCATAAGATCAATAAATCATTTAACCAGTTGAGTGACAAAGAGCAACCAAGAAAATCAAATAGCAATTATTACAAACAGCAAAAAATTCGTAGCGGCCAATACGGCAATACTACATTGGCAATATGGAGTTATTGAGCAGTTACGAGTAAAATAAATTGTAAGACCAGCTCAGTGAACCGATTTTGTGAAAAAAATTTGATCAATGTACAACTTTTTTGACTTGTAAACCTATGTTTCACATGTTTGGTTTTATCTTAATTCAAACGGTAGAGAACGCGTATGAGCATTTAAGCGAATTACGGTATAAACTTGGTGGAGTTTGCTTAAGAAATTAGCATCTATAGGCGTTTATATAGACAAGTTGCGCACCGCGAGACACAAGAAGGAACAAACAGGTTTTTTCTCTTTTAAAATACGTTTATTGATTATTAAAAACATTGACAGAGGTGTCACCAGAAAAGATTAACAGGCACAGTTCACTTAGTGTTCGGGAACAGTTTGTTTGACAAACAACCGATTGAGTAAGAATTTTCGCTTATCGATAGCGAGTTCTGTCGATTCTAACCAATCATATCCCTCTGTATCTTTCAATTCATTTTTGGTCTCTATCACTTTACGGAAGGTCGAATCTTTCTTCATTGCATGCATCCACTGTAAATACTCCAAAAGAACTTTTCTCAGCTCCTTCCTGTATACTGGTAGCAGAGCATTTTCAGCCTTAACACGGGCCACTTCAGACACATCTCCATGTTGTTCATACTCGTTTATCAGAGTTTCGAGCTTGGCTTCGTGACGACTAGTGACTTCATCTTGAATGCGCGACCAGGGATCTATATGCTCCATTTGTTCTTGGGAAGAGTCTATTTCTTCGCTCGATTGAGAATCTTGACTAAATGACTGTTCACTTTCCTGTGAGCTCTCATCATCGCTTTCATCTCCACTGTCATCGGGTAATATGATATTTCCATAACCCTCTTGAAAGAATTGATTATAACTGCTGTACATTGTGATCTGAACGGTGTAAACTCTGAGAATAGACTGAACTACAAGCAGCTTCTTTTATGGCTATTGGTCAAGGCGGGGTTACCCTCCGATATGATGTAATTTTTATTTTTAGATTACACCCTAATGACGTAATTTTTCAATTTTTAGATTACACCCGATGATGTAATTTTTCTATTTTTAGATTACAACCGATGATGTAATTTTTCTATTTTTAGATTGCACCCCATTTTATGACGTCATTTACGCCCCATTTTTGATGACGTCACTTACGCACTATGACGTCACCTACTTAATTATTCCTGCCCAATTCCTGCCCATGGGAACGGCTAATTCGGTCCTTTCCTCACTACTTCCGATGCTAGTTCGATGAACGGTATATGTAATACATATGTATGGTATATAGCACAAACAGAAATGACACAGGCTATAATCTAAGAATATTCATAACAATACTTTCAACCTAACATCGACAGAAAAATAAGAATATTCAGCCTGGGCCAGAAAAAAACATTATTCCTATAGAAAAAAAGAGTGTACTTCTAAATAAAGGAAATTAACGCGAAAGAGGAGGTAAATTTTAAAAATGAAGTAATTAACTCGATTAACACAAGGAAGCGCAGTTTCTGGCGACAATAAGAACAAATTATATTTCAACATTGAACTTTTTTGCCGAAAACATAGGAAGAGGATGTGTTAGATGTCCAACTGTCCTTCTGAAAGCAGGCATGAACTGGAAATATCGTAAAGATCGAAATACAAGTAAATACAGTTTGCAGAAAAGAGAAAGTCGACTATGCCTGGACAGGATGGAAATTAATGTCGCGGAAATCAACGCTTCACCTAATTAATGTCAAGGAAATTAACGCTGACAAAAATTAACGCGACTTAAATTAACGACAATTTTTAAAATTCTCGTTAATTTCATGGAACGTTATTTTCCTATAATGAGGTAGTTACAGTAAATATTTTTGTAAAAGCTAAAATCGTTAAAGTAAAAAAGTCTTACTTGACTGACGTTAGGAACAAAATATTACTGAAATTTCGACTGATTGCTTAGTTACAGTGAATGTTTTTGTTTATTTTCTTTCGTAAGTAATTAAATAATTGGTTGCTATGTGGGAAAAGAAAAAAGCGCGGCCTTAAGTGACGAAATGTTACTGACAAACGTCAATAACAAAATATTAATGAAATTTTGACTGATTGCTTAGTTACAGTAATTTTTTTTGTTTATTTTCTTGCGTAAGTAATTAAATAAATGGTTGCTATGTGGGAAAAGCAACAAGTGCGGCAGACGTCAGTAACAAAATATTACTGAAATGTCGACTGACTGCTTAGATACAGTTTAATGTTTTTTTTTGTTTAATTTCTTGCGTAAGTAATTAAATAGTTAGTTGCAAGGCGGGAAAAGCAAAAGGCGTAGCCTAAAGGGCGCCTATGAACCCGTTTTGAATTGACTGTTTCTCTACAAAAGTGGTCATGTCCGGGTCCGTACCCAATTTTCTCTGTCATGTAAACGCGCCTTTTAAAGTAACGTAACTGATGTAACTGACGTTAGTTATAAAATAGTACAGAAATTTCAATTGATTGCCTAGTTACAGTAAAAAAAATTTGTTTATTTCCTTGCGTAAGTAATTAAATAGTTGGTTGCTATGTGGTTACAGGGAAAAGCGAAACCTACACTAACGATATGTTACTGACGTTAGTTAAAAATATTACAGAAATTTCAATTGATTGCTAAGTAACGGTAAATGTTTTCCGTTTATTTTGTTGCGTAAGTAATTAAATAGTTGGTTGCTATGCGGAAAAGCAAAAGGCGCTGCCTAAAGTAACGAAATGTTACTGACGTCAGTAACAAAATGTTTCTGAAATTTCAATCGATTGCTTAGTTACAGTAAATATTTTTCGTTTATTTTCTTGCGTGAGTAAGACGCTGGTAATAAAAATTCATTACATCAATGTTATTCAGTTAGTCAGAAACGAAACTTCTGACTAAAGAAGATGACGCGTTTGTGTTCTAAGATTGTAAGAAGCATCCAAAACACATTACAACTATTACTCTCTTGACATAACTGACCAGAGAACATCAATTGTACCAAAAAAATGAGTCGAAAATCCAAACCACTCTCTATGATGGAGTTATGTGAATGTTTTCAAACCTCCGCTCAAGAAGGGCCATAAAAATCCTTCGTCCTTCAATAATTCCAAGACGCATTCATCTCATTTGCCACCAGTTGATGAGCGACAAACCCGGCAGTCACGGCCACGACGCAAGTTGGTTCGTGTCGCTCTTCCCCAGCAAATGGAACAAACTGATGTACATTGCCACAGGGACCTACAGCATCAAGTCTCACAATGTACAAACCCGCAAGGCCAAAAGCTGAAACCTCGGCAAGCCAAAAGGGTAACAGCCCAACCGTCTGTAGCGCGTCAAAATGATGCTGAAGAAAAAACTGAGAGGGGAAGAAAACGCACTGCGCTAAAAGTATGTCGAGGTTTTACGATATTCAATTCGATACCAATAAAATTGTGTACTTCATTTCAGTTGAGGAACAAAAGTACTAATAATAGTAGGTGGGTGAGTGTGGGTGTACTTGATATTGTAACTTGTGAGAAAAAGTCATTAGTTAACGCACAAGAATGGCCGTAACCGTTATCGTTTCAGCAGTTTTGGGTTCTCCGAATTTCAAGAAAATTGCACGAAAATTGCTCGAAATTCCTTAAGAGGTGTATGAACTCCTTGAAGGCCCCTCTATCAGCCAAAATATGGGTTTACCTCGGTGTAAAAACCTGTGAATTGTTTTTGTTTTAGAGCTATAGTTTTCCTGCTCTTTATTGTTTCGAGGTTCTTGTTGTCTTGGTCGACCTTGGTTTGACGTCATTGGTTAGTTTTACAGGTTTTACACCGAGGAAGAGCCGAAAATATGTTCTGAGAAAACAACGCAAGGAGTTTTCACGCTCCTAACAAAAGTAAACACGCACGAAATTCTCTTTGGCAGTTAATTTTTTAATACTAATATGTGTTGTCCAGTTACTATTTCAGGTTTATCAGTTTTCTATCGCTTATCAATTTTGTTTGCAACTTTTGTTTTTCAGGGATGCTAACCAATTAAGAAAACAGATCCATCGCCGAAATATGAAAGGTATACCAATGAATGCTTAAATATTTGTTTCTTTCCGAGTCAGGATGATGGAACCCGATTCCCATGTAACAGCAGCTTACTTCAATAGCCACAAACCAAACACGAACAATCCACTAAGAATTGCAGTATAATTGTCATTTTAACACTACTGAGAAATCTTCTAAGCATTGAAACGGATAAGGTTTCTAGAGCCTTTACGGGTTTTTTTTTTTTCAATCTAAAGTCATATTGTAAATCTCCTATAAGGATTCATATAAAGAAATACGTTTTTGATGTGTTAGTACTTTTAAGAAGTAGATATGGGTGAATAACTTAAAAAGCAAAACGATACCTGGCGTTATTGTTTATGAAATGTAATGATCTTACCTTTTTTTTTAAGTTGTCTTGTAAACCTTGTTATTCCCTCTCAGGCGAAACTGATCTTCAGTTAAGTTGCATCAGGAATGACACAGTTAAAGTGAAACAGCTGCTCGCGTTAGGTGCAGACGCCAACATGAAGGACTATGCTGGATGGACTGCACTGCACGAGGCCTGTAACCATGGATACGTGGGTTGTGTACAGGAGCTGCTGAAGGCAAGGCAACTTGTCTATGAAATTAAACCTGGAGATGGTATGTACTACTAACTTAAACTCCTTCACCTCCAAGGGAGCCCATATTTTTCACAGTGTCGAAAAACAAACAGTACCACATGTAGCCTGTTTTTTTAAAGAAGAGTAGTGCTTAATTACAGAGCGATAAGCTGAGAAAGCAACTTCGATCCTTTGGTACGGTTAGTTGGGACACTACACTCCACGACAATAAATGCTTCCATGTTCGTACTTTTCCCTTAACCCTCATTAACCCCATAGTCATATCAGCATTGATGGAGGAATAGAAAAGAGTCTCGACATAGATCTGTAAAGCTTCCACTCAAAACTGATATCAAATGGTTTATGAAATTTAACATGCCAAACGAACATCTAATTCACGTTTTTTTTTTATCGTTTTGTTGCCAGATACGACTGAGGTGTTGAACTTACTGTCTGCTCCTCTGTGTGGAACAACACCTTTACATGATGCAGTGGGTAATAATCATCAACAAGTGGTCGAGCTGCTGGTCAGAGCAGGAGGTCAGTCGCTTACATTCTTTTGCGGTGTGAGGAAATACACACACTACTTTTCTTCGTGCTACTTGTTTTAAAAGTATTGCAACGTTTTTATACACTGTTCTGTCTGTTTTTTATCTCTGACAGGTTTACCCCTACTTGAAGCAAAAAACGACCGGGGAGAAAGACCGATCGATTTAGCAGCAAAAAATGAAATGAACGAGTTTCTACGAACCATGGAACTACAGTTGAGTGACAAGGAGAACGAAGTTACAACTCTCCGCCCGTCCGAGGAATCATATCAGGCTGTGTTAGGAAGGAAAGGTCGACACTCCACCAATTATATCCCTGCTGAAAAATGCGAACAGTATCTGTTGATATTGTCACATTTGGTGCAGGCGTATTACCGTTCCACAAGAGCGCGAGCTGGCTTTGCTTCTGATGACTGTTTGTGGATGAACTTTGATGAACATTGTAATAATCTTGAAGCTCACGTGACTAGGATTGTTGCAGACAGTCGTCTCTCATCTCTTGCTTGCATCCGAATCCAAGCCATGAGAATGCTGGCGAGTTCTTAAAACATGGTTACTATAAAGGAAACTTAACTATATCCAGCAGCAGACGAAGAAAGCAAAGAGATAAGAAATCAGGAGGGTTGCAAGTCGAGTCAGAAATCTCTAGTCAATATTTCGCCGCCATAATGGTTTTCAATATTGTTATGCAAATAAACACGTCATTTCTGAAGAGGCAAATTACTTCAAAAAGTGCGAGATTTTAGTTTCTTTGCCAGTAAACTGATGGGTTTTTTTTCCACGAGCATTTTTAGCTTACAGTAAGGGAAACACCTAAATATTAGTTGTTTTTGCCTTTTGTGAAAGATAACACTTTAGAATAATTATAGAAATACTCCAAACTAATAAAAATATTAAATATAACTTTCTACTGTCTGACATTCAGATGATTTCCGCACAGAGGTCTAATTGCTCAATGCGTGTGCAATATAATTACTAGAAAACAGTCTTGAAAACATAATGTTCGAAGCGAGAGTGGTTCTCATCTGGACCTATATTGGAAGCGGAAAATTTCAAATGAAACTGATTTTTGAAATAAACAATGTTTGACAATATTTGTGGCTGAGTCGTCCCCAGTTCTCCAGTTCAGCGATTGTACCACGCGTTCACTTTATTTTCATCTGTCTCGTCTTCATTTCGTCTCATCTGTCTTTTTAGTACAACATTTTGCATGTAACACAATTAAAACCAAAAGACCAAAACATAAATTAACAAAAAAAAACTTGACTCGAAGTTGACTCGTGACTCGAACCTGACTCGGGCTCGAACTTGACTCGTGCTACGAACAAACTCCGGGTGGGTGGGTGGGTGGGTGGATAGATCAGTGAGTGAGTAAAAAAAAAATACGACCGATTATTAATTAGCAAATCGAGCGATTAAATAAACGATTGATTGCCTGGTGACGGTAGATGTTTTTTTCTTTTCTGTAATTAAATAGTTGGTTTCCAGGGGTTTAAGCGAACGGCGAAACCAAAGTAACGAGAAGTTACTGACGTCAATAACAAAACATTCAGAAGTTTCGACTAATTGCTTAGTTACAGAAAATATTTTTCGTTTATTTTGTTGCGTACGTAATTAAATAGTTGGTTGCTATGTGATCAAAGTAAAGGGCGCAGCCTAAAATTAAAAGTGACGAAATGTTACTGACGTCAGTACCAAAAACATCAGAAAAATTTCGATCGCTTGCCTAGATACAATAAATGCTTCTGTTTATTTTGCGGTAAAGATTTAAGAGGAAAACACAAGACTCACGTCATAAAATATTAGCGAAAATATATAAAAATATATGAACATCGTCACCACGAAATGTTAGAAACATCAGAAAAATGTGATCTGCAAAGAATTACACAGCAAAAAAAACACCGAGAATTCAATAAAATGTGTACGTGGGTGAAAGTTTGAACTACTGTTTACGTTTGAACTGAAAAGGTTCTAAAAACATATATATTTGGAAAATAATGTTGTTGTTGTTGTTGTTGTTTGAGATCTTACGTCACAAGCGAGACGTTCACGAAAGAAAATGACGTGCTTGTGTTCAAACTAAAACATATGAAGAGCACATAAAGACACATACGAACTAACAAACTCTTGACAAAACTGAACAGAGAATATCAAATATATGAAAAATGAGTCGAAAATCCAAACCACTCTCTATGATGGAGTTATGTGAATTTTTTCAAAGGAAAAATGGACCCATCCTTGGCGAAGAAACACCACATGAAGAGCAAGAACCACTGAAGTGTGCCTCCAATTCCCCGTTCAAGATGGACCATAAAAATCCTTTGTCCTTCAACAATTCCAAGACGCATTCAAATCATTTGCCACCAGTTAATGAACGACAAACCCGACAGTCACGGTCACCAAGCAAGCTGGTTCGTGTTGCTCTTCCCCAGAAGATGAAACAGAGCGATGTCCATTGCCACAGAGTTACACAGCGTCAAGTCTCACAATGTACAAACCCGCAAGGCCAACAACGAAAACCTCAGCAAGCCAAGAGGGTAACAACGAAACAGTCTGTAGCGAGTCCAAACCATGTTGAAGAGAAAACCGAGAGAAGTGGAGGACGGATTGCGTTGAAAGATGACAGTATGATCCACAGGCCGTGCTTAGCACCCCCCGCGCTGGCAGATCCTGGAACAAGACGAAGAAAAACCACAGTGAAGAGTGGAACAAGTGGCAGACACCTCAAACAACTAACAGTGCCAAAACAATTTGAACCACGCGACAACAAACCGAGCACAGTAAAGCATCAAAACGCTACCAATCAGCAACAGAAGACGAGAGATGATCAAATGAAACCCAGAATCAGACGAGTTGCAGCTATGAATCAAGTAATGCCAGAGCGCCGTCTTGCTTTCCAGCAAGACACCAGTGAGCTGCCACAGTGTACTGATAGAAGAATAGGACTGTGTATCCAGACAGACCCAGCTCAACAACACCTAACGTTCATCCGTGTTCTGAGGAAACGATTCTAATGAGACATTACTAAAAAAAACATAGCTAGCTCATTTGGTTATAGTCAACCGAAAATGTACAGAAATATACAGAAATGTTAGAATGTTATATGTAAAAATTAACTTAACAATTAGGCCCAAAGGCCTTATTAGGCCATAGCAAGGTTCCTCGTGTTCTGATAAATTGAAATATTTTATTTTCTAATTACAGAGTGGAAAAATTTAAATCTTCGGTTAACACTGCTGAGAAATATGGAAACTTTTTCGGGTGCCTCTTAGCTTTGAAAACTTGATTTGGTATCAGCAGTATTTTATTTTAAAAAATAAAATTAAGTAATGATCAGAAGAATACTTGCGGTCTTTAAAATAAGTTTGATACACTTTACTGTGGCGCATTCACGGCCAGTTCAACACGTGTTGTTGTGGTCAAGGAATTTCTGAATTCAGCCAAGTGCCCAAGGCTAATTCTGTACCTAGTGACAACAACCGAGCGAGGTTACAACAACAAAAGCTTGAATTTATATGGACGTTGCCCATATGTAGCTACTGACACGAAGTCAAAGACAAACATTCCTTTGATGCTCAAACCATGTCGGGGGTTTTCGATAATGCATTCCTATGAAAACAAAAATCTTGACTCAACGTACGAGAACGGCCGTAACCGCGCACATTTTAGGTTTTAAATTCCCGACATTGTTGGTAGGTCGGTGGATAAGTGAGTGACTGAGCGAGTGAGGATTTAGTGTACATTTTCGCGCCAAACGGAGGCTATTTTGTTTATTATCCCTCAATTATTTTTACACATGGCTGCTCATTTTGGGAGAACTTTTCTCAAAGGTTTTAAACGTCAAATTCTGTCGGTGTTCATAATATTGTTAGTCTGTTCAAAATGTTCAAGTCAATTCCATTTAGCAGTTAGCTCGGGTTGAAAACTAAACGTGCAAACGAAAGTCGCAAAGTTCGAAAACTGGGGAATATCACAGGGATATAATTCGTTATTTTCAGTTTGGCTGCATCACGTGACGGATTTAGACCAATCGCGCGCGAGAGAAATAATTGATGAATTCTAAAGTGCCATAAACCGAGCTTCTCGACCAATAAGAATGTCCCATTCTTATATTCACCGCTGGAAGTTATACAATACTAAGACGCCATACATTAGATTAAACAAAAAAGTGTTGGAAGAAATTATATTTTTCTATCCACACGGCCCAAAGTAACAAAATATTGACGTCAGTAACAAAACGTTACTGGCATCTGGACTGATTGCTTAATTACAGTACAAGCTTTTCGTTTATTTTCTTGCTTTAGTAATGAAATCGTTGTTATGTAGTAAAGGCAAAAGGCGCAACCTGAAGTAACGAAATGATACTGACGTTAGCAACAAAATATTGCTGAAATTTCGACTGACTGCTCAGTTACAGAAAATATTTTTTGTTTATTTTCTTGCGTAAGTAAGTAAATACTGCGTTGCTATGTGATAAAGGCAGAAAGCGCGGCCTTAAAAAAAGAAATGTAACTGACGTCAGTAACAAAATATTTCTGAAAATTAATTCGACTGGATGCTTAGTTACAGTTAGATTACCTGGTGACGGTAAATGTTTTTTCTTTTATGTAATTAAATAGTTGGTTTCCAGGGGTTTAAGCAAAAGGCGAAGCCCAAAGTAACGAGAAGTTACTGACGTCAATAAAAAAACATTCAGAAGTTTCGACTGATTGCTTAGTAACGGTTAATATTTTTTGCTTATTTCCTTGCGTAAGTAATTAAATAGTTGGTTGCTATGTGGTCAAAGTAAAGGGCGCAGCCTAAAAAGTGACGAAATGTTACTGACGTTAGCAACAAAATATTACTGAAATTTCGATTGATTGCTTAGTTACAGTTAATGTTTTTTTGTTTATTTTCTTGCGTAAGTAATTAAATAGTTCGTTGCTGTGTGATAAAAGCAAAAGGCGCAGCTTAATATAACGAAATGTTACTGGCAACATCAAAAATATCAGTGAAATTTCGATTGCTTGCCTAGTTACAATAAATGCTTCTGTTTATCATCTGCGTAAATGGCCAAACAGTTGGTTGCTATACAGTAAACCTTTAAAAGAAAAACACAAGACTCACGTCATAAAATACTAGCGATTGTGAATATCGTCATCAGGAACTTTTAGAAACATCAGAAAAATGTGATCTGCAAAGAATTCCAGCAAAAAGTAACCGAGAATTCAATAAAATGTGTACATGTTTGAAATACGGTATACCTTTTTGAACTGAAAAGGTTCTAAAAATACCATATATATATTTAGAAAATAATGTTGCAATTGTTTGAGATGTTACGTCAGAAGCGAGACGTACACGAAAGAAGATGACGCGCTTGTGTTCAAATGAAAATATATAAAAACCATCAAAAACACATTACAACTAACAATCTCTTGACATCACTGACCAAAGAACTTCAAATTACACGCACAAAATGAGTCGAAAATCCCAACTAAATGGACGCATTCTTGGTGAAAAAACACCACCGAACCATCAAAAACCACCGAAATGTCCGTCCAATCATTCCTTCAAAAAGGGCCATGGAAATCTTCCCTGCAACATTTCCAAGACGAATTCAACTCATTTGCCATCAGTTAATGAACGACAAACCCGGCAGTCACGTTCACCTAGCAAGTTGGTTTTTGTTGTTCTTCCCCAGCAAATGAAACAAACTGATGTCCGTTGCCACAGAGCTACACAGCGTCAAGTCTCACAATGTACAAACCCGCAAGGCCAACAGCGTAAACCTCGGCATGTCAGGAGGGAAACAACCCAACCGTCCAAAGTGGTTCAAACTGTTGCTGAAGAGAAAACCGAGAGAAGTGGAGAACGGACTGCGTTGAAAGATGACACTATAATCCACAGGCAGTGCTTAGCACCCCATGCGCTGGCAGATCCTGGAACAAGACGAAGAAAAACCACAGTGAAGAGTGGAACAAGTAGCAGACACCTCAAACATCTGACTGTAACAAAACAAAATGAACCACGCGACAACAAACCGAGCACAGAAAAGCATCAAAACGCTACCAATCAGCAGCAGAAGGCGAGAGATGATCAAATGAAACCCAGAAGCAGACGAGTTGCAGCTATGAATCAAGTGATGCCAGAGCGCCGTGTAGCTTTCCAGCAAGACACCAGTGAGCTGCCACAGTGTACTGATAGAAGAATAGGACTGTGTATCCAGACAGACCCAGCTCAACAACACCTAACGTTCATCCGTGTTCTGAGGAAACGATTCTAATGAGACATTACTAAAAAAACATAGCGTGCTCATTTGGTTATAGTTAACCGAAAATATACAGAAATATACAAAAATGTTATATGTAAAAATTACCTTAACAATTAGGCCCGAAGGCCTTATAAGGCGTAGCAAGGTTCCTCATGTTCTGGTTTAATTACAGAGTGAAAAAATTTTAATCTTCGGTTAACACTAGTGAGAAATATGGAAACTTTTTCGGGTGCCTCCTAGCTTTGAAAACTTGATTTGGTATCATCAGTATTTTATTGTAGAAATTAAAATTAAGTAATGATCAGAAGAATTCTCGCGGTCTTTAAAATAAATTTGATACACTTTACTGTGGCAAATTCCTGGCCAGTTTACACGTGTCGTCCTGGTCAGTAAAAGTCGGGGTAGTTTCTCCTGAAAGTAGCTTACCACTGCCTGCGGTATTGTCATCGTTTATTGCTATTTTTGTGTTATTGGATGTATTATATGAATGTATTGTTTATGACGACATTGCCTCACTGAAAGGCCATATTGATAGTTATGTGAATGAAGTTTTTTTGGTTCAAGTTGCCATGTTATAACGATCGACAAGTTATTAAACATTTTGTTGATATTCCACCATTTCCTCTGGTAGTCATTCTCCTACCTTGAAAATATCTTACGCACAATAACTTCCAACGACTTTAAACTGATGATAAACTCAACTGGTTAATTTGTAACTTCATAACATTTTCACCGCTGGAAGTCATACAATACTAAACGTCATATATTAGATTAAACAGAAAAGTGTTGGAAGAAATTTCTAATTTTTCTATCCACACGGCCCAAAGTGACAAAATATTGACGTCAGGAACAAAACATTACTGAAATTTTGACTGATTGCTTAATTACAATACGTGTTTTACGCTTATTTTCTTGCATTAGTAATGAAATGGTTGTTATGTAGCAAAAGCAAAAGGCGCATACTGAAGTAACGAAATGTTACTGACGTTAGCAACAAAATATTACTGAAATTTTGACTGATTTCTTAGTTACAGTAAATATTTTTGTTTATTTCCTTGCGTAAGTAATTAAATAGTTGGTTGCTATGTGGTTAAAATGAAAGGCGTATCCTACGGTAACGGTAACCGAGGAGAATAAATCTCAACATCAATTAGATGGACTTTGACATTGAAAGAGGACTTGCAGGACTTTAGGTTTTGATATTCAGTTACTACTACATTTTGATATCCAGTTTGATATTCAATTTTTACTGGAATTTTATTATTCTATTGATAGTGTTCGCTTTCTTTTACTTTTGTATAACATATTTTTCTTTTCTTTTAACGACTGTATTATAGAATCTTTTATTGTAAATAGTTTTGCGCCACAGAGAATTATCTTAGATGTTGTTATTAAAGGGTTTTTTTAAAAAATTATTACATATACAAAGACATTCTATTGACTTTTTTATATAAGGATGCCAGCTGCTTTTTAATTCTTTATCTTTTTATCGATGCTTGTATTTTTTAATGATTGTATGAAATAAAGTTATTGTTTTATTATTATTATTATTATTATTATTATTATTATTATTATTATTATTATTATTTTAGTGTCGTTTTATAAGTTTTATTATTATTATTGCTATTATTATAATTATTATTATTATTGTTGCTGTTATCATAATTATAATAATAATGTAATAAATATTATTATTATTGTTATTATTATCATTATAAAGGATTTGTTGTTGTTCTTTTTTTTATTATATCTCTGAGATAGTACGCACAGTGTGATTGGTCAATTTTACGGGCCGTATTCTGCAGTACGGCCCGCGAAATTTGACTGAGAGTTCTCCTGATGCCGTACGCCTTTGCAAGTTGAAATGTCTCGCGAAGAAGATTTTCAAAACTTCCTACAACGTTCGCTGTCAAAGGAAAAAAGCGAGGAACAAAGACGAAGCGAAGAAGGTTTACCGAACTTTAAACTCAATTTTTGTGATCCGATGGAAGGAGAAAACTTCCCTGATGTGGCGGACTTAGAGCAACCCGAGCAGGATTCAAGTCAAGAACTTGAAAGTTTGTTTCATCAGTGCCGAGAAATCTGCAAACACGGCCAAGAAGACAAAAAGTGAATGGAATCGGTTCGAAAATTATTGTCAAGAGCAGACTGATGGAACATTTCATATAAAAAACCGTAGCTGCTGACGTCCTCGATAAGCTCGTCGGAAAGTTTTTCGAAGACGTACTCAAACGCGATAGAGTTGAGTACGAGCCAGACAGCATTTCAAGCTTTCAACCAAGCATTCATCGCCGCCTTAAAGAGCTAAAGTTACCCTGTAACATCCTACAAGGTAAGAGTTTTCAGCCAGAATGTCGTCGCTCTTTGCTTCGGCAAACATTGGATCTATTCCAATTGTGATTTTAATATCCAGCAAACCCGGGAGCAACCCGTGCCAAGTCATTTTTTCGACTTTTTTGCTTGTTTACAAGCGAAAGTAGGAGAATAGCAGTTATGTTGGGCAAAATTCACATTCTTGTTAACTCTCAAGGGACTTTTTTAATTTCTTAAGGGACTGTTTTAATTTCTCAGGGGATTACTTTCCGCTGTGGGTGATCACTTGCGATCTCGTGGAAAAAACGTGACTTGTCACATTTACAAACGTTATATAACAATTTTAAAAGTGACATGTCAGCTTTGTTATCTCAACGCACGTGTGTCTGAAAGGCGATCTATAAAATGCGTCGGACAAACAATGGATTGCGTAACTAACGCTAAAACACGAATAAATAATCCCTAGCAATTACATCGTTTAAAAATTACAAACGTCAAAAATAAACCATACCAAAAAAACTCGCTCTTTTCAAGAGATGGAGGCTTCTTTCAGCTTAGGAGCGGTTAAAAATTAGGCCAAATTTTGTCGCTACAAGCGCCATTCTATTTCGTCATCAGCCTAGGTCGTTAGGGACGTGACCTCGCGTTGACAGCAATGTTGCATGAATCGGCTTTACAACATGCGATCGTATCTACGCAGTTTGAGTGAAATTTCAGTCAAAGACAGCAAAATTCTTTCGTATTTCATCTTCAAATATAATTCAAAATCATTCACTGTATATATGGCTTTTGTTTAATTCTTCTTAAGCCCACGAAGAAGCTGTCTTGATATCCGACCCTCGCAGAGCCTAGACAAAACGCAGCTTGAGTGTATCGATTTGTTTACGCCGCAATTATATGCGCAATGTTTTCTCCGACAGTAGTCGGAAATATCCGTATTTTTTTCGTGCTTTTTCGTGGAGCAATCGTAACGATACGGCCTTGAACACATTGAACAGCGGTCTACCTATAACAATTCAAATATGGCGTCGCAAAACAAAGCGTCGAACGCATATTTTGCTGTTTCATTTTCTAATTTCGCTGCCGTAATCGACTGCCTCGAAAGGTCCTTGCAATTTTAAAGTATAGAATTGTCAGATCTCGGTGAAATTTGCACTGTTTATTTGTGTAATGTTGAGGAATATGTGTATAAATACCCGGCACGGACGAGCCATTTTTGACAAAATTATATGGCTGCATTTCCGCCGCGAAGATAGGAAATTGTTAAACTAAACTACAAAGCAACTGTAATGATAAGTTTGAAGAACAATGCACAGGATAAACCTTCGACTCATACTTCATGCAAAAAAGTCGGTATCTCGAAGAGACTTTGATTATGAATCAACTGCACCTAGCACCTCTAGGGAAGACACAACTTAGCATTACGTGGACGGCGATATCTGAGGCTTTTTTTCAAGTACTTTCTTCAAACTTTATACGTGTTTTCTCGTTCAGTATTTTATAGAAACACTGCCATAAGTTTTCGAAAGTTTGATATTAAAGCGAAAACATGTTGTCAATCGCGGCACTTTCGTTGCCAAGCAAAGAACTTTAGAAGTTATTCCAAAGGAAACTTTTTTTTTATTTTTTTTTTTATTATTATTGCTCACACAAAGGTTACATGACTTCACACTGCATTTACAAAAGTTACAATTCAAAAAAAGAACAAAACTAAATTAAACAGTTAACTTAAAAAATGGTAGCAAAGCGGACGTTACAAAAGAAGAAATAGTAGGTATTACAAAATTACAAGATTTACAGTACTAGAGTGAACAAAACTTACTGTGAACTGAAAAAAAAAAACACGGTTGCAACGCAGACGTTATAAAGGAAAAAATAGGTATTACAGAATTAAAAAGACTTGCAAATACAAAAGAGAACTAAACTTACGGTAAACTAAGCAAAAAAAAAAACAGTAGCAAAGCGGACGTTATAAAGGAAAAAAAATTAGGCTTTAAATATAGTTCATTTCATAGGTATTTTTAAATAGATAACTAAAATTGCTTTTGTTTGTTTTTTTCGATCTAGATTTGATTCAAATCAGTTTTCCCCATATTTTCAAAAACAAGTGCAACTTCTTTTGGGCGATATGACTTTGTTTTAAAATGTCGAGTTTGTATTGGAGGCGAAGAAGAAAGCTTTCAAAACATAAGTTGCCGACACATGAACTCGTCGCAAAAATGTGGTATTTGGCAAAAAGAAGTGTGACATTAAGTGCCTGTTTGTTTTGGATGTCCTGAAGCCAACCGTATAGGACAGCGGATTCAGTCAGAGTGATAGTCTGTTCAAATTTCGAGTGCCACCAGCACGTGAATCTATTCCAGAAAGCTTTAGATACAGTGCATTGGTACAGTAAGTGGCTTATTGTTTGTTTTTCAGTTTCGCATAAAGTACAAATATCGCTTTCAACAATGCCAGCTCGAAAAAGGCTGGATCTGGTAGGTAAAATATGGTGAATTATTTTATACTGGAAAGCAATTAATTTAGAATCTTTAGTTATTAGGAAAGGCTATGAGTACACATTGTGGATGCTTTCTTTGGTGAAACCATAATTTAGGATTCTATTCTCTGAAGTCGGTGGATCTACATTGTTGCTAAGGAGTGTGGCGTAGGCCGTTCGTGTTGATGGAAGGTCTTGGGGAGGGGTGGTTTGGGGTAAGTTGTTTTGTTTCAATTTTTGCTTCCATTCTGATGAAATAGCAGCGATGAGGTCGTGATAGAGTGTGAACGGGATTTTATTGTTCACTTTGCGTTTGATTTCTTCAAAGGAAACTTGCACTGTATCTAGTTTTCATCCTGTCAATGAAATTACTGTAAAACTAATTGCAGAAATAAAGTAGTGAAGGTTGGTCTAAATTATGTTTATACGCTTCAATCGAGCCATTAAACGGTCGAATTGTTTACGAAAGCCAATAAAATTCACTCGTCCATTCGCCTTTGACAAACGAAGTCAAACGAAGCCGCTCCCCGCACGCTTGAATTGAAATGTTTTCTTTTCTCCAGAGTGAGAGATATAATAAATATCTTATTAACCTCGTTTTCTCGGTCCGTACTGTAAAATACGGATCCTCGTTTTTTCCCGTCGATTTATGGCCCAAGCGCGAAGCGCGCGGGCCATAAACGCACGGGAAAAACTCGGTCCGTATTTTACAGTACGGACCTCGAACTCGATTAATAAGAGGTATATATACATGATTTTGAATTTTTATGAAATTTCGTATATTAATTTTATCGATTGTATTTTGTAAATAATCTTGAATTGTGAATTAAGTTTTATTGTTATTATTGTTGCTATTATAATTAATTATTATTATATATTATTGTTGCTGTCATCATAATTATAATAATAATAATATTTATTATTATTATCATTTTTATTATTTTTACTATTATTATTATTATTATTATTATTATTATTATTATTATTGTTATTATACGAGACCAAGAGTTTCCTAATAAGTCAAAGTTGGTATTCGAAGGCAAATCCAAACTCCACTGCTAACAAGGCAAAGCAAAGAGACCTAACTCGGCAAATGCACTGATGACTGCAGAGGAAGAACGGACTCAGCAAAACCTTGGAAACTCAAGCACAAGAGTTCTTGCACAAACCATGTGGTGGATTCCAACCCATCACTTTAGCCCTTGAGAAAGTGGTTTGAGCAAAAGGCGCAGCCCAAAGTGACAAAACGTTATTGACGTCAGTAACATAACTGAAATTCCGACTGATTGCTAAGTTACAGTAAATATTTTTTGTTTGCTTTCTTGCGTAAGTAATTAAATAGTTGGCTGCCATGTGGTAAAAGCAAAAGGCGCGGCCTAAAGTAAAGAAATGTTACTGACGTTTGTAACAAAATATTACTGAACTTTCGACTGATTGCTAAGTTACAGTAAATGTTTTTTGTTTATTTTCTTGCGTAAGTAATTAAATAGTTGGTTGCTATGTGGTAAAAGCAAAAGGCGCGGCCTAAATTGACGAAACGTTGCTGACGTTAGCAACAAAATATTTCTGAAATTTCGACTGATTGCTTAGTTACAGTAAATGTTTTTTGTTTATTTTCTTGCGTAAGTAATTAAGTAAAGGCAAATAGCGTAGCCAAAAGTAACGAAATGTTACTGACGCTGGAAAATAAACTGAAACCATTAATTACATTGGCAGTTGTTTTCGGTGACATCAGAAACGAGACACTCCTTAAAGAAGATGACGTGTTTGTGTTGAAATTAAGATTATAAGAAGCATCCAAAACATATTACAACTATTATTCTCTTGACATAACTGACCAGAGAACAATTGTACCCCAAAATGAGTCGAAAATCCAAACCACTCTCGATGATGGAGTTATGTGAATTTTTTCAAAGGAGAAATAGAAGCATTTTTGGTGCAACAATACTACCTGAGCAACAACAACCACCTAGATGTGCCTCCAATTCTTCGTTCAAGAAGGACCATGAAAATCCTTCGTCCAATGGTTCCAAGACCTACTCAACTCATTTGCTACCAGTTAATGAACGACAAACCCGACAGTCACGGCCACGACGCAAGTTGGTTCGTGTTGCTCTTCCCCAGCAAACGAAACAAACTGATGTACATTGCCACATAGACCCACAGCATCAAGTCTCACAATGTACAAGCCCGCAAGGCCAACAACGAAAACCTCGGCAAGCTAAGAGGGTAACAACCAAACTGTCCGTATCGCGTCAAAATGATGCTGTAAAGCAAACCGAGAGAAGTGGAGGACGGACTGCGTTTAAAGATGAGTCCATGATCCACAGGCCAGGACTGCGAGCAGTTTCTTTCATTCCTAGCGTGCACACACCCCGCTGACAGATCCTGGAACAAGACGATGAAGAACCTCACTGAAAAAAGGAACGAGTGACAGACGCCTTAAACAACAAACAGTGTTGACACAACGTAAACCACGTGAGAACAAACCGAGCACAGAAAAGCCCCTTAACGCTACCAATCTGCAGCAGAAGGCAAGAGATGATCAAATGAAACCCAGAAGCAGACGAGTTGCATCTATGATGGAAGTGATGCCAAGACGCCGTTCATCCGTGTTCTGACGAAACGATTTTAATGGAACATTTTTAAAAGCGTAGCTAGCTTTAATTTATTTACTAGCCAAAACAATAGTTATCATTAATTTTAAAACTAACTTACACATTTCTAGGTCAGGGGGTGGGCACATTTTAAATTTCTGTCATGAAAAGAAGTGCTTCTTTCAGATATCTCCTGGTTTTTAAACTTGATTTGGTATCAGCAGTATTTTCCTCGAGAAATTCAAATTGAGAGTTCACAACTAATATACGCCAAGTTTCTTTCGAACATTTATAGTAGTTTAATGTAATGTACATAATATATATATTTAATAAACCATTTTGATTTTACTTTTATTATTACTACTACTTTTTTATTTATTTATTTTGTTCTTCTTCGTTTTATTTCTCGGAGTAATTAGCTATACCTGAACTACACCGAGGTAAATTTAAAGTGATGTGATGTGTGATGTGAGGAATGATCAAACAAATTTCGTACGCTTTAATGAGGGTCCTGAAGGGGGGGGGGGGGGGGGTACCAAATCCCATTTCCCAGCCTATTTTTTGTCTAAATCCCAGTCCCAGCAGTGAAATTTCCAGTGTGTGGAAAATCTGGTCTCAAGTGCATTATATCTGTTTTGTTTTTTATTGTCCTAAATGTAGTACACTCCCTGAACTTTCTCTTCGGTGCCCTATATAGGGATTGAACCCAGGTGCAGGAAGAGCGAGTCCAGAGTAACTTGCACTGAAATCCGTCCTCCCATCCACCCACCCCCCTTACAAAAAAGGGGGGGAGCCAAACCATATTCCACAGAACATTTGGACATGCACGGGATTGCACGCGCAGAGATGATAAATTCAGAAATTTAGTATTTGTGGATTTAGTACCTATTCTTTTAATAACGGCTTTAGACAAAGGTTACAATATTTTTTCTTGCAGATCGCGCGCTTTAGTCACATAGTTGAATTTTTCATTTTAGCGAACTATTTTTACCCTTACGCACACGTTACATGTAAGAAATGCCACACGTCTCTGTCGTTTTTTATTGGTTTGTTTTTTAAAAGCATGCACATGCAAGTTATCCTGGACTTTCTTTTCGCACCTGGGTCACAGAAGGGATAGTTATCATTTGTCTTGTAGAGAATAATAATTTTTTTTTTTTGTAGCTTTAACTAAAGCTATCAAGTTTTTTATCCCATACCTACCACTACCCTGACTGACAACAACTTGCAGTCACTTCTTTTAAATATTCCATTTGTGCCGATCCTCAGTCATAGCTGTTCCGCTGAGTAACTTCATCACTTACACGAAAATTGATCGAGACCAGTTGATGGACACTAGTGCAGTGCGGTCGTTTTGTTTCAGAGTTTTCAGCGTTTTAACTATTTAGTGCCGGACTTTAAGAACATATCATTATAGAGCGCAAAATATGCTGGTTTAGTCATGTACTGGCACGCTTCCCATTCCCATTTTTTGTTTCGGAATCCTAGTCCCAGTGACCTAAATCCCATTTTCCCAGTGAAAATATAGGCAAATCCCAGTTCCCATTTTACCCCTTCAGGACCCTCTTTAATGAGCCGGTGTGCTCAGGGCCTGATTACATGAGCCGGGCTGGCTCGGATTGCCGAGATCTCGGCACGTCTGTTAAACGCAACAAAAATCAACTTTGCGATTACATGACAACCGGGCCAGTCCGGTTAGCCGAGATCCCGGTATCGCGATGCCGGGATCTCGGCTAGCCGGGATGAAAATTTTCCATGTAATCGCGTTCACTGGGCCAGCCCGGCTAAGCGGGCCAGCATTAAATTTCTCTTCCGAGCACAATATCCGACGAAAAAAATCGATGCTACTCCTTCTAAATAGGATGTAGAGGTAAAGTAATCCATCCAGATGCATAAGTGCAAAAAATTTAACCACCAAATTGCCGAAAAAGGTAATCAAGATCATTCGTGCTCTGATCATTCGTGCTGAAACCGGGCTGAAAATCATCTCGGCCAGGGCCCCTAATTTGCAGGCTATTTGATGCAGCACATTCTACTTCATGAACCACTTCATCCATCATGTTTGACCCAAGACTGTCTTCTATTGCTAGTGACGGCATGGCCTACTTATTTTAAGGCTGTAGTCAAGTGAATGACATGCTTTTCTTAATTTAAAGGTGTAATGCCATAACGATCGGCAATTTATTAAACATTTGTTGATATTCCATTACTGCTTTTGTTATTCATTGTCGTGATCATGAAGAACAGCCTATTCACCACAGACAATAACTATTGACTGATAACAAATCATCTGCTGAATTAAACTTCAGAAGTTTTTTAGTCTAAAAGATCTAACTGGAAGCACTTTCTTTATTTTGGTTCTCTTATTCTTTCCAGAAAGTTGGGATCTAAAGAGCTTAAGACTATGTCGGTTTTTTTTTAGGATTCGTTAACTTGAGAAACAAAAGTACTTATAATAGCAGGTGGGCGGGTGACTTTGGGTGGTGAGTTTGTATTCGTGCCTGTACTTGATTTTGTTACTTGTGAAACATAAATCCCTTGTTGACGCAAGAGAATGGCCGGAACCGTTAACGTTCTAGCAGTTTTGGAATAGGCCATTTCCGAGTTACCCTTTGCCTCTGTTTCAAAACGAGTCTTAGGTGCGAAACCATTTATATGAAAATGAGTTTCACCAACAGGTCCAGTTTCATGCAAATCAAACTCATTTTCATTTGAATTGTTTCGAACGTAGACTGGTTTTGAAATGAAGGCAAAGGGTAACTCGAAAATGGCCTATTCCCCGATGCAGTTTTCGTGGTGATATATGTTTCTTTAGATTCTTTAAATTTGAAGAAAAACTTCCACCCGCCACTTTTCCAATCGCTCCGGCCCACCCCTCCCCATTATTGACTAGCCCCTTAGCGTAAAGAGCACTATATAATGTGCCCGGTATTGTGGCATCGTATCTTTTGTGTCTCTATCTTTTGTTTGTTTCTTCCGGCTTTCTGTCAGGTTTTTATCGTTTACATTCGGGTTACATTATAATGGGTTGTTCACTAAAAAATGAAGAGTTCTGGCCATTTGTTTGCCAAGATTTTCCTGAGTTTGTAATAAGGAAACGTTCCAAATATAGCTACAGACTCTATGGCGCCTACTGAAACCGAAAATTAAGGGTGCTTTCGATTGGGAAATCCGGATTTCGGATTTCCCAATAAAACACAAAATCTAAAAACGGATTTTGACTTACCGAAATCTTTCTCCGAGGTGGATTTCAATTTAAAATTCCAAACTTGGATTTCATGGATTTGTTATTTTGCGTTTTTTGGGAAATCCGAAAAAAAGATTTGCAAAGCTGTTCTCTGAGCAGCGGTCAATGATGGGCCAATTGTGAGTACGTAATCCAGAATGGTGAACCAAAACACTGAAAAATGGATTCGACAGTGAAATCGGAATAAAGCTGATGTTTAGTTCCAAACAAAAATATCGAACAATTAGCGGTCTGAATCAAAATACGCAGAATTAAGTCGTTTCGCGTTATTTTTCAGAAGACGGCATAGAATTAGCCAAGAGTTATTGAAGCATGAACGCAGCTATTTTAAACCTTTTGTTTGCTAAACAGAAGTTGTTTACCATCGTAGTTTGCTAAAGTTTATCATTGGATCACGTGCGCTGAATTGTTGAAGCATAGACCGCTGTTCACGAGAACAGATTTGCAAATTTTCGGATTCCCGAAAAACGCGAAAATAACAAATCCATCTCGGAGAAGAATTTCGGTGCGTCAAAAACCGTTTTTGAATTTCGTGTTTTATTGGGAAATTTCCAATCGAAAGCACCCTAAGTCTCTGAGGTATCTCACTTATTTCACTGATGCAAGATAAACTTTCGCACAAGTAGCGCCGTTAAAATTTAAAGAGAAGCATAGGCAGGCCCCGCAGTATAATCACTAATCTATACACCGCTATAACAATTCAAGTATCTCTGTTTATTTACAAAAGTAGGGAGAACGTAAATACTTTACAAATATTTCTCCTTTATATTTACAAGAAAAACAACTTTCACAAAATTAAAAAAAACTCCTAGTTGGTTTGAACTCCTTCGCTATTTTCATCGCTCGGTTGGAAGTGATAAGTGTGGATGGTGTTGTCCGTTTTCCTGACTAATCCGAGAGGCTGGGGACGAGTGGAGACCACCACGTGACGTGATGAGTTACGTGACGCTTGTAACGTGATTTGAAGCTGTGGTCCAATCACAGTTGGTCACAACGTCTGCTATCCTGTCACTTATTTCTGGAAGCAGCCAACACCTTTGCCGTTAAATCCTGGAATAAAGGGTGGGATTATTCTAATGTACTGTACATGTGCAGACATCCTCGGAGACCCAGGGGCAGTTAGTGGGGGCGAAAGAAACGCGAAACTGCGGGCAAAAATAGCGCGAAACTGCGCGCAAAAAAAATAGCATATATAAAAAGTTGTATTGACTGAAAGTGCCCCTGGGGAAAGTGTCTTACCAGACCAGTTCAAAAACCTCTCTGAATACTGCCTCCCGATTGGGCAGAAAAATCTTTTGTATTCCCTTTGTATTATTCTGCCCAATCGGCGACAAGGCTGACTACAGTCCTTTTGGTGTGTTCCACACGAAATATGTACACAAAGCCAGTTCGCTCGCCATACCTGTCTTGCTTGTTCGCCAAGAATTTGCTCGGGAAGGAAAAGTTTCGGCTAGTGCCTCCCCTGGTTGAAAACGTCGAAAGTTTGACGGCCATGCACGCGGACAAACGGCAGATTCTTCATATTGTGGTCGATCGTCGATCGTTTGCGAGTTTTAAAAGTTTGTGTGCGATATGCTAATTGCACTGCTGTAATGGGTGTTTTCAGATTTTTTCTGGGAAGATCAATGACAGCTTTACGCGAAATTTTTCCAAACAAGAGTAATTTTTTTACGAACGAGCCCGGCAGATAAGCTACGCGTGCAAAGCGTGCAGCAGCGATTCCTAAGTTTTTTATAGGTGAGATAATAGAAGATCGATCGCAGCTGGAAGCGAAACTACAACAACAACAAAAAGTTTATTTAAACAATCATATTATTTACAATATTTTTCACCTCCCGCAATTAGCCTAGTTATTTGAGGCGGGAGGTAAGAAGAAAATGAAGAAGAAAAAATAAATAAATAAAGTTACAAAAAGGAAATTCCTTATCTACATTAAAGAAAAGATAGTAATAAGAAAGATAACTTCGAATATCATAGTAATAAATTAAAATAACAATGTGTTTTAAGTTACATCAAGCTAAATATTTTAGTAAGTCAAAAACTATTTCCAAACAAACTTTCAAGACCTTACATTTTGTAAAATTTTTCCGTCGATCGACCGATTAGCTACGCGCGCGTGTAATGCGTGCAGCACCAATTGTAGCACTCAAATGACGGTCATATTTCCCGAAGACAAAATTTTCCCGACACTTCACACCCAAGTTGAGGAGGCACTAGCCGAAACTTTTCCTTCCCGAGCAAATTCTTGGCGAACAAGCAAGACAGGTATGGCGAGCGAACTGGCTTTGTGTACATATTTCGTGTGGAACACACCAAAAGGACTGTAGTCAGGCTGGTCGCCGATTGGGCAGAATAATACAAAGGGAATACAAAAGATTTTTCTGCCCAATCGGGAGGCAGTATTCAGAGAGGTTTTTGAACTGGTCTGGTAAGACACTTTCCCCAGGGGCACTTTCAGTCAATACAACTTTTTATATATGCTAATTTTTTTTGCGCGCAGTTTCGCGCTATTTTTGCCCGCAGTTTCGCGTTTCTTTCGCCCCCACTAACTGCCCCTGGGTCTCCGAGGATGATGTGCAGACTGCTAAGATGTACTAAAGGATACCAATACATAAGACAAGTATATAAGATATAATCTTTTATTAAAAGGGTCTTATAACACGGTATCTAGTCATCACAGGTCTTCAACGATTGTCTAGGAGTTAGCATATCTTAAACAGAAGGCTCCTGAGGGCACGGCACCACCAATACACCTTACGCCAAAAATAATGCCAGTTTAGTTACATTCGTCTATATTCGTCTTTATGAACTGTCCACCCTTGAATCAAATATTGCTATTCCAATACTTTTCCCGTAATGTGTTTGTAAGACACTAACCTGAGTAACACGGATACTATCAGGCGATGGTACACCAAGCCTTCCGCCACTCACTGACTCATCACCAGCTTCATCATCGTCAACTCGGCTTCTTTTTAATGCAGGGGAGTCGGATCTAGTGAATACAGTAGCAACAGGTAAGTGAACAACAGTATTTTTACTAACAATAGCCACGCCCTAAAACAATGACCTCCTTTGAAAGAAAATATTTCAGATAGTTATCCTTGTCACAGTTGTGTCAATTGTTATTATTGAAAGAGGGATTCAGCACTTTTAATTATTCACAACAAAATTTAATGTTACTGATGTAAAACACAAAAGATCATCACAGTTATGTACGCAACTAAGAACTTGTGAAAACAAAGCATATGTTCATTACATTTATTTGATAGTTATCTCTTCAAGCTCACAAACACATGGCAGATATATGCTCATTAATGCTTTGTTCCAGTGATGTAATTTGCCTGAAACACAAGTTCTTTCTCCAACGTAAATTTTCATTTGATCTGTTACAAATATCTTTAGAACTACTGAAACAACAAAGTTACCGTTTATCCCCTTTTGATTCCACGAATTTTCTGGTTTTCCTAACCTGTGCAGAACTCCCAGAAGAAGACCTGTAATGAAAATATTCTTTAGCTTTTTGCCTAGCCTGCGTGGCCGGCGTTCAAAGGGGAAGGAGAAGGGCAGGCTACTTTTTGCCTACAAAATTAAAGTTATATACAGGAAGTCACTTCTGAAGGCCAGTCTACAAGTATTAAAAATAATTAAACCTACATAGATTACATGGTACAGAGCTGTGTGTTTAGAGTCAGTGATTAAACACAGTTTTGCCTACACTACCCACATAATGTGTAATACAGACCCTTAGGGCAAAGATACTGTGACATGGCTTTTAAAAGTTGCAATAAAAGCTTGAAAAAATAGTCAACCTTCCAAGAGTTTCAAATCCATGGCCCTTGCAATGCTGGTGCAAATGCTTTACCACTGAGCTACATGTACAAGTATGAAATCAATAACAGCTGGCCTCTTACAGGGAATAGTTCTATTTATACATGAGGAATGCATAATCATGCATGATCATGGATGCATGCATGAGTTTTTATGAAAACAATCAGCTGGTAAGGAAATCATACTCATTTGCTTCAGTTTCCTCTCCTGGGTTGGTCTTCTTCAGCATGCTGATGAAAAGCGATGCTTTCCTTCTTCTCTCCAGCTGAAGCTGTTTGTCTTTGGACTCTGATTCCAAATGACGGGCTGTAGAAAGAATAATAAAAATACACCCTTTTAGGAGAAAATGTGTGACCAAATCTTTCTACAAATCTTAGCCAGTATAGAGTCTAATCTGCTAGCATATACTTATGCAACCCTAATGTTTCTTTATGCTCTCCACATTGCTTAACACATTCAAAAATAAATGGATGCAATTGCATGCTAAGCATAAACCAACTTTGACAAAAATGCAATTGTAATGAAAAAAAGCCACATGTACAGTACATACCAATTCTCTCAGCAGCCTTGATTGAGTCCATCTGCTCGTTTAAGTCATCTGCTGACTTCTCACTCATTTCTTGACTACTATTTACAGACTCCTGTTTGTTTGTGCTCAGATTTCCTCCATTCACATCAGATGTGTCCTTGTCCTCAGCTTCATCAGCATCTGCTTCGTCAGCATCCTCGTCACTCTGCCCTTGCTCGTAACTCTGTTTGTATATAACACTTGTCCGGTATTCAATTTTGGGTTTCTTTGTATCCTTGGCCTTTATTGAGAAACTTATTGGCCCTTTGGACACTTCATCCTGTTGACTTTTGACATTTTCTGAAAGCAAACAGCAGATCATTGACTGAGAAACACCTACTACTCTAGATTAATGATGAGAAGAGTGCCAGCACTGCACGTATATTAAACATATAAAAGGGATGTGGATACCTTTTGTTTCACTTTGGGGTGTAAATTACAGATTTTTGTCTCTCGTAGTGTGTTTGGTATAAACTGCCAATATTTTCAGCCATCAATTAAAAAAAGTAGCCATACTACAGTCTAGACCAATCAGGCATGAAAAATAGTATCTTTTAGGGGTCTACACCCACACTGGTCTCCTTTAGGGTTTGAATTCAAATTTTCTGACATTGTACCTGTAAGTGCCTGTTGTGGAACAGCTTCCACTGCCTGTTGTTTCTTGAGTTGATAATAACTGTAATGGGTGTTCCATGGGTTCAAGAAGTCAAAACGAGGATCATTCTTAGCTTTGATAATTGATTCAAAGTCGGGACCATTTTTGGCTACATAATTTGCCAGCTTATCCACAATGGGTTGAAGGTCAGGAGGTGGTGGTATGATTTGATCTGGGACAGGAGCCATTGTAGACATTCCTGGCGGCACTGGTGGCACTGGCACTGGTGAGTCAGCACTGCTGGGAAGGAACATAACTGGGGGAACAGGTGGAGGGGGAGGGGGCGGCAAAGGGGGCATTGATGCTGTGGAATCCAACCACTCTTCTGCAAACAATAAAAAATTACATAAGTTTAAATGTTTTACAATGATCATAATATTCGCTAAAAAGGTAAAAATGTTATTTTCAATGATTAAAAGTTATTACAAAATAGTGCAAGTTACATTTACTGTCAAAGTTATACAAACATATTAAATGCTTTAAACACATGTATGTCAGGAACATTCACTGTGTTGTGAAAACCACCTACACAAAGTGCAATGAGATCTCGAGACCACCGAATACCACAGACAATGAATAATTGTTTTCACCAGGTCACAGAACAGCTGTGGTTCTTATTTTATTACAGAATGTTCCCTTTATCTTATCTTACAGGAATTCAACTTGACATAAAATTAAAGACATGCAAGATACGATTGAGGGTACATTTTGAAGTGAGCCAAAGTTGTCCCATGACCAATGGAAAACTATTCCTTGTCTGGTTTTGTCGTCTTTAGATCCTGCATGTGATTTGTCAAAACACAATGAACATTACATTAAATCATTGACAGTACAGTCAACTCTCATTATAGGGGTTGGGGAGAAAAAGGGGGGGGTGGGGGGGGGGGGGGGGGGGAGAAAAAAAACCGGGGGGGGAAAAAAAAAAAAAACAAACCCAAAAAAAAAAAAAAAAAAAAAAAAAAAAAAAAAAAAAAAAAAAAAAAAAAAAAAAAAAAAAAAAAAAAAAAAAAAAAAAAAAAAAAAAAAAAAAAAAAAAAAAAAAAATTAAAAAAAAAAAGGAAAAAAAAAAAAAAAAAAAAAAAAACCCCCCCCGCCCCGGGGGGGGGGCGAAGTGCGGGAACCCGCAGCGCAGGGGAGAAAAAAAGTTATATGATTAAGAAGACAGAAAAACCTAGTGAATAACAGCCACCACTCTCAAATTGTATGTTAGCTCTTACATTATTCAGTGGTTAAAGTGAAAATAGAAGGGTGTTGTGTTTGTTATTGCATGGGTTCATTATTAAAATAGCTAGGATACACTGTAACACACCTTCCAAGGGTCCTTCTCCTGGTGGAGGGGGAGGAGGTGGAATCATATCAGCTACTGACAGAATCGGTGCCATAGGGGGGTGGTAAGTGTAACCAGCAGAAGACACATAGTGCCCATACATATCATCTGAAATGATATGAAAATAATATGAAAATATTTTATTTATAGATTATACTAAATAAATTAAAATCTCAAATACCGTTGGGTGTAGTAAACTTCAGAACTTGACAAAAGGACAATTTTTAATATTCCAGACTCTCAATAGTATTACCCAGCCTGTTTTTGACTCCAGGTAATTGAGGTTCAATGATATTAACAACTAGACTACAAGCTTCAGTCGTCCAAAGTACTTACAATCAACAATTTTACATGTATAAATATTTTCACTAATACTTGCTCTGAGTTGCTTCATTTCCCTTAAAACTGGACAGACATTGAGATTATATTGAAAACTTCCAAAAATTTATGCCAACTGGTTTGACATAATTATAATTATGTACATGTCCTAGTAACTCACAGCTGTTAGGAACTGAAATCATGTTCATGGAAAGTCTTTTGGGAGACACATCAAGTATGTGTATTCAAAAAGGAAAAAAAAAAACATTTTTGAACCTTACTCTAACTCACAAACTCATCAAGGTTTTTGTCCTGTCTGAGAGTAAGAAGTCATGCATACCTTGTGGATACCACATGCTGTAATCAAATGCCTCATCCACCTCGCCATAATGTGAATGGTGACCACTGTCCTGTGGGGCAGTGTCTGATGATGAAGATCCTGTTACTAGAGCAAAAGTTCGATTAAACTTGTTACCAAGAGGATCTGGTACTGGAGATGATGATGCTGATGATGGCTGCGACCTTGACACCTTCTTATGAAGTGACGCTTGCAGCAATGGATGCAGTTCATACTCTCCATCAGACTCATCCTCACTTTCACTCTGTTCTGCTTCTTCCTGGGGTTTGGGTGATGGTTGTTTTGGTATTACAGGAGTATATTTCCCCTCTGTTATATATTTCAGGACATGCTTGTAGTAAGGGTTTAACCAATTGTCGATGAGCAAAAAGTCAAATTGAGGATTTCCTGATTGCTTGGCCTTGACCAAGATTTCCATTTGTTTGCCTTGCTTAGCAACAAACACAGCAGTCCTTTCCATGATAGCTTGCATCTTGGCTGTCTCAGGCTACATGAAAAAGAAGAAGAAATAACATTATTACCAGTCCACCACTCTCCTTCTTTAATGATCACGACACAGCCACATGTCAAACTTGCATTTGCCTTCTCTTCTAATTTCAAGAGATTCATGTACATACAGTATTCAATTCTTGTTACTGAACAGTCATGAATGTATGAAAATAATGTATAAAATGTTTGAAGAGAAAACAAGGAATGCAAGTCAGAAATACAAGTTTGTCTGTAATAAAAGTGTTAAAACAAATACCCTGATTCCCAGAAAGAAAAAGTACATGTATGTGAGTTCACAATAAAAAGAAAGCTTAGACTGTGTTAACATTTCTGACCATCCAGCTTTCTTTAAAACGTGTGCTCCACATGCACATATTTTCTGCAACAGAAGTTATCCCTCAGTATTTTAAATGCCTGAGAAGGCCTTTACTTTTAGTGAAAAATAAACAATGTATCATTTTTGCTTGTTAATATTTAATCTCAACTCAAACAGTTTAATTACATTTAACCAATGTCAGGTACTAGTTTGCATTACAATGAATTTACATGTAGACCCAACTTGTCCACTCAAAGGAAAGGCCTTTCCAGGTATAAGAAAACTTGACAATGCTGAATTATGGAAAAAATGACTCACTTATTGAAAAATAATCATTACAGCTGTACAAAAAATGTAGCCATTTACCACTGATACTACAGTTTAGAACAGACAGTAAGAAAAGAAATAACAGCTAGTGAGCTTGTAGTTTTAAAAGGAGCACACCATTGCACAGCTGTAAGATATTGTAAACTGAATGAAACACTTGTCCATGTGATTACATTTGCATTTGAAGTCTCTGCCACTCATGAGCACCTCTTACTGTATGTAGTGGATTTCCTACTGAAGAAAGAGACTGTCTTGACAAGTTAGTATAGCTATGTACGCATCCAAATATTAAGACTTAACTGGGCAACAACAAGTGTTGCTTAGATTCCTGAAGTTTTACCAGAGTATTGTTGAAACAAGAATTTCCTTAAAGAAATTGTTTTCTTGATTTGGTTAGCACTCACAGACATTTCAATTCCATCATTTCTGTATATTTTATTGGTGCAGTTTTGAAAGTTTTCTTTGAAGAAAGTGTTCACATAGTGTAATATCTTTTGGTGCTAAACTCTATTCAAATCACTGTGTGATGTTCTCTTTTACATGTAATTCTTATACAATGGTTCAAGATTGTAAACCATTGTTTTTATGACGATTACAGCTATCTTTCTACACCATCTTTCTCTCTTTCAACGTCCTGTTTGAAGTGGGCCAATCAATACTGATACATACTGGTGTTGGTTTCATGTAAATAAGCTCACAAGTTCAGAAGGTCATGCATGTGGGCTGTGATTGGCGGATTTCGAAATTCAAATTTTGAAAGATGGATGTCAATAAGCCGCTATGCAAGTAACACTGAAAGCGGGTGTAATAAGGTTTTAGTTTATTCTTTTACCACAGTATGTTTTCATCAAAATATACTAAACTTTCAATCTCTTTCGAAAATGACAAATACATTTAGGGAAAAACATTGAACATGTACATTTTCTGTAATTTAATCTCAGTTTTTTTACTAACAAGAAAACGAAAGCAAAACAGAAAACTGTGGTAGTTCCCCTAATAAAACTAAATGCATTATACTAACTTCTGAAATAAACATCAACACACATTAGTAGACAGCAACAATTAATTTATATAAAATTGACGACATTTAAATGACAAGTTGCTGATGCCAACCCCTAATACTTACAATCTCCATTTCTGGGGGAATTTCCAGCTCCTCAGGGGGAACAAAAGGTTCTGGTTGTTGAAATGGAGGCGGTGGAACAGGAGGTGACACCATTTCCTGGGCACTTGGTGCAAGAACAGGGCCAGCTTGTTGAGCTTGGTATAAAACTGATCCTGTGGAAGAATAAAGAAAAGAAATGCAAAAAGCTAGTAGAGCATTTATTATCTACACACAATAGGCTTCTTTCGATATATTGAAATTCAGCAGTTGGTAGCGAGGCCTAAAGGACACAAACAAAAGAAATTTTACAAGCATGTTTATTAATTTCTTTTGTTTGTGTCCTCTAGGCCTCGCTACCAAGCTGAGTTTTAATATATCGAAAGAAGCCTATTATAAAGAAGTATCAACAGAAAGTGCCCAGGGTTTTCATTAAGAATTGCAATAGCAGGCAAATAGTGTTAAGTTACCAGAGAACGATTTTTAAAGGTTCCGCATCTTAATAAAAAAATAGGTAGAGGCCTTTGAAATTTAGCCGGAGAATTCTACATAGTAGAAGGAGAATTCTCCGATCTCCCGTACAACAATGAGTGTGTAGTCAGCTGTCCTGGTGGTCAGCGGTTAAGTGTTAAAGCCAGTAAAAATCATAGATGATCGTCAAAAACTCGGTCATAGAGCCCAAATATGATTTCGCCCATACTTTGTATATTGGTAGACCCAAGTCCAATACACATGCCAAGGATATTCATTTACTGTAATATTCACTTGTTTAAGAGAAAAAAGATTAAAATAATTTGCAGTATTTTCTTCAAAACATTTTCGCAAATTGACACAATTTGTGGCATTGTCAAGTCAGCCAGGCGACAGTTTGAAATGATTTCCACACAGGTTCAGTTTGATTGATGCTTCTGTAATTGAATGACAGTGAAAGCGGTCCATTATCTCTGCTCACAAATTTAATATATTTTTTTAAATAAGTGTACCTAAATCCTCTCTGAAGAGTGTTCGTTGGGACATCAAACAAACTCGCCAAAAAATGCATGTGGTACGCAATAAATCTCAAAAGAAAAACCTTCTTTGGCAAGTGTAAAGATGGTTTTAGTTTTTTACCGTTTAGTTTTTTTAGGATCTTTTAAAGCAGTAAATTAGAGCATGCCCGAAGTTAGCGAAATTACACTATCCGCCATGATCAAATATGCAAATTAGGTCAACACTCGGAAGATTTCCACCTTTGCATTCGCAAAGAATTTGACAATACAAATCCCCCTTCGCGTTTTTGGGCGACGTAAGATAAGAAGAATGAGGCAAATATTTGTCTGAGCGAAATGTTGAGATAAACTGAATAAAAACCAGTCGAGCATTCGTAAACATTTTGAAATTCGCTTACCTCAATGTCCTCATTCAACAATCCTTCGTGATGTTTGGCTGCGTTTTGTTCGTTGTGTGGTAAATTTTGCTATATCCTTAATGCAATTGAAGCTTAGTATTTAAATAAATCCACCACAGCCAGCAATACTTCCTTTTAAAGCACTGTTCAGTGCAGGCCATAAACAAATACTGTTACAGTTCGTTGTTGACATGTTAGCAGTCTTCACGGTCCAGTGGTATCTGTCACGCAATACGAATACAAACTGTGACTGAATTATGTCAACTATTTTTCGTCTTTTTTTTTTTACCAGACTCCCTCTAGTAACAACATGTTTCATCAAGTAGTTCCTTTGTTCGGCCGACAAAAAAGTCCCCTTGACTCTCTCTAAATTTGACTTATAGAACGGATTCCCTATATCTCTCTTTTTATTATTTTTTTTGAGGTGGGGGGGGGGGGGGATTACGGCTCGACTGATTATGCACCCTCACATAATAATACGAGCTGTTTGGAGCGTCTGCAGCATTTCGGAAAAAACGATGCCGCAGTTATCCCAATCAACGTCACAGTCAGGCGTTACAGTAATCAATATGTGGTTGATTCAGGCTTTTATATAAATTCATTAAAAGAATAAAAAGTTTTTAGAATTCGTTTTCTTTAAGTTGTACCAACAAGAAAATGAACTGGCTACATTGCAAATTGTTTTAAGTTGAGAATGGCATGTGCCTTTTTTTAGTCAAAGATAAACCAGATTCAAGACCGAGGATCCTACCTCGTGAGGTAAGCCAAGGACCCGAGCAAAGGGTGGGGTCCATGCGTGCCCGTGACGCCAACTTTATCATGATGAGGTTTATATATTTTTAACAATATTCAAATCTCTACTGTTCACTGTTAAAATGCACGAATCCAAATTTTCGTATTAGTCCATACGTGAAAATTTAATAATAAATAAGAGTACTTGAGTCAGTAGAAACCGTGAAAAATATTTTGGCATGGACTTACATGCACGACAGTAAACACGATGAAGATTCAATAACCCCTTATTTTAACTTTATTTTAATTTTTTTCTTACAAAGCGCAGTATAGTTACATGTAGCCCCAGTTAAAGTTTAGGCAATTAGGCCATAAACCTATCTGAACGTAACCGTATTTGCCCGTGTAGCACTATTTTTGTCTGTTCAGTTTGCGTGACACTCAGAATCGTGTTTGTTTTATCGTCTAATTAATTTTGTTTGCGCTTTGACGGAATTTTAAATTATAGTCCCCGAGGCCATGGCCTCGGTGGATAATTGTCTTAAAAACATTTACAGATAAAATCCATGTTTTGATCTCGTGATTGTCATTTTCGTTAAGAAACGGAGGTATTGATGTTTTCGTGTAAAACCTTCAAGATTAATCAAAGACAACCGGCGACTTTTTGTCGCGCCGACATGTAGCATCTTGCATATTTCTGTCTTTTCCAAACGTTTTGCTTTTGGAAAAAAAACTGAACTGCAGTTATTGGTAAACTAACAAGCGAATTTGGTTTTCAACTTACCGAAACCCTCACTGAATTCTAAAAGAAAACGAGTTATTTTCGACCGGAGAACCAAGAGAACCTTTTATTCTATTCGCAAGGCAGGATGCTTTTGTGCAGCAGTAGCAAGCATTTTTTGAGTACGGTCTGTTTCGGAATTGACAAAAACGGGTTTTTGTACAGTCTGAGAAGTATCAGTTATTTATTCTCTTCTTATTTTATCGTCCCGCGTTACGCCTTGCATTCAAAGCTGCACATTTAAGGATTGGAATCGGTTATCTTTAGAAATGGTCAAGTGTGTAAGAATTGGAAAATTCAAAGAACGGAGAAGATTCTCGCAAGCTTATTGTTTTGGAACTGTAACTAGTATAATCCAAGCCATAAGCCTGAGCGCTTAAAGCCGAGATTAGGCAGAAAACTGGAGAAAAAGACAAAAATCGTGGAAGAAATTTTAGCGTGAGATTTTGAACGTTCTCCCCGTACAGAAAATTCATGCCACATCACTACAAAGCTTTTCCTTAGCAAATAATTAGTCATGCGGGATCAGTAAATTTTCGTGTCTCTTTTGGTATAAAGAAACGACAACAATAAAATCAACAATCTTTCTTATTCCCTTTTTTTTTATGATACAATATTTTATAAGGGGCGGACCATTAAAAAATAACAGGAGGGGGGGAGATAAAACATTTTCTGTGCAGAATCTTTTTTTTTCTTATTTGAAGGCCTACTTATCTACAGGAACTTTTTTCTGGCGCTGAAGCTTTGCATGAATATTTTTTCGCCCAAAGATACATTTTTTTGGTAACGCATCTAAGATTCATGCAACAATTATCATTAATAAATAGCATCTCATTGTTACATTTCCGCAGATTTGTTCCTTGAATTGAGCGACACTGATTCAAGGACCGTTCATTTTTCTATAGGGGAGCTGAAGTGATTGGATAGGTAGTGCCTGTTTAATATAACCCCCCACCCCCCTTATTAGAAATGTAAACCCTGGTCTCCCTGCAAAAAAGATGAATAATTTTATCAGACAAAATTTCAGTTTAAAGTGATGATAATACTGTTTGTGCTTTTGATTTACTGTTTACTGATGGGAGGCCGGCAATTGTTAGTGTGGGTAAAGTGTGTTTGCAACCAAATAGTTGATAGTATTGAGCTGATGCTGTTTGCTTGGTATTTCTCAAACTAGGGGGGCATGATCCCCGGGAAAAGAACCTCAAAACGCTATTTTATTAGGCATTCTGATGGGCGGTTCATATATGCCATTATACAACACTTACAGGTAATAGGCTCCTTTCGATATATTAAAATTCAGCTTAATAGCGAGGCCTAGAGGAGACAAACAAAAGAAATGAATAAACATGCTTTTGAAACTTCTCTTGTTTGTGTCCTCTAGGCCTCGCTACCAGGATGAATTTTAATATATCGAAAGGAGCCTATTCCATTGCACAAATTTTTTTCAGTCACAACCACGTACAGGATTTTTTTCTGACAAGTTTCACTTGCAGGAATTTTGTGGTAAAAGTCACCCCCTTCCGGCTATTTCTAATGATCCGTCCCTAATGTTCAATGTACCCCGATATTAGGGTAATAAGAAGTTATGTTTCCAAGTTATTTTTAAAAAGGACGTTTAGGGTGCCAAACTTTAGCAGTTTATAGGAAAGAACAAACGTCACACTCTGTGTACGTTTTTCAAAATTTTTCGGCCTATTTCAGCGTCAAATTCTCCTAACCTAGTCACGGCTATCGTGTTGCGTGACATTTAGCAATTGGACCGTGAAAACTGTCAATATTGTCATGATGTTTACAGCGAGATGTTGTTCTGCCATGCAACAGCGAACAGTGCTCTGTTATGAAACATTGTCGGATAAGGTGGATTTCTTACAGTATCAAATTTGACTGGTGTTAAGGATATGGCAAAAATTACAGCGCAATGAACAAAACGCAGCCAAACATCACGAAGGATTGTTGAATGAGGACACTGAGGTAAGCGAATTTCAAAATGTTTATGAATGCTCGACTGGTTTTTATTCAGTTTATATTAACATTTCGCTCAGACAAATATTTGCCTCATTCTGCTAATCTTACAGTACCGCTCAAATGTTAGTTGACAGTCCCTCGAGCCTCGATCCTCGAGACTCGAGCCTCGAGACTCGATCCTCGAAACTCGAAAATTTCGAGTTTCGAGTCTTGAGGCTCGAGGATCGAGTCTCGAGTCGAGAAAAATAATGAGCTTGTCGCTTGAATGATTCCTCGAGAATAAAATTGCTCAAGCGGGCCGCACTCTCGAAAGTTGTACTATGGTCGAAGCCAGCGTGCCGGCTACTCATCTCTGCTGTAGCAACGCGCGCTTGGTCGTTTAATATTTCGAACCGTCCCAAAAAGTTCGAAATAGGAGCTCGAAACCGTCGATAGTGAATGAATTGAGGGCAAATCGAACCAGAAGTAACCGAGTTGGAGTTAGCGCGGTCCCGCCGAATCAACATGGACAAATACAACCTGCGTTCAGGCGATCATCGGACAAACATGAAGCACGTGTGCAATGTCACGTATACGATTGTTTGTGTTATGATTTAGGATACAAATATTAAACCTTAAAGTTCACTCTGTCATTTAGTTTTCTTTTGAAAAACGCAGTTACGTGTGTATGAAAGAATCTAAACCGGATACTTGCGTGCGGGGTTGTGTTACATTTATTTACGCTGGAGTTTATTCGAAAGGTTTCAAATTACTTTTGACATATGCAAATTTTGCCAACTTTTATAACTGCGCCGCTTTAAAAAAGAAAAAATTGTATAACTTCTCTGATGCTGTAATAATAATTAACGCCGATATCTGTGTTATAAATGAAGACAAGTTTCATTCAAGAAGAATTTAGGTTTTAAGAATTTTATGCCAAATTCACAAAAAATAAAACACGCTCATTTCAAGCTAGACGCGATGGCGCGACATAAGTCTGTCTTGCCATTTATTTACGGAAGGCTTCACGGCTTCGATGTTTTTCACTTGGAATGTTTCGTTTGCCGTAGAATTTTTACAACTCAAATTTAAGAACTGGTTTTGTTTACGGAAACTTTTGTCTAAATTTCAGTAGCGACCACAAAGAGACGTCTTAAATTCAGGATTCTGAAACTTGCTTGCGCGATTTTGTCGGTTCTATTCTACGGCTCAGCTTACAAGATTCGTGGCATGCATTTACATCGTTTCGCATCGAATGCTTCAGATGCTGAATTACAGAACATTTTGTGAAAGAAAATAAATTTGTAGTTTTATTTGCGAAAACTCAGGATGAACTTGTAAACCAATAACTGAAATATCTTCGTGGTTGAAAACATGCACTTACGGCGGGTTGACAAGGGAGAGCACAAGTTTGAACTACAGGTTCTTTTCACGTCCTTTTCTAAATTTAATTCGTCGATCACGGCTTTCAAGGACGAGTTTGTGTCAGTACTTTTAGGTAAGTAAACGGAATTACGATCGGCGCGAATATATCGTATTGTCGATTAATATACAATCTTCGTTCACTGTCCAAAATCCATGCGCGCCATTGGTTAAAATAGATCACGTGATTTTGCTTTACCTGTCGTCAGCAAACTCAGACAGTGCAGTATTGACAATAATGCACGAAAATCGTGCATTATTGAAAGCTTCAAAGCTTGTAGAAGTGGAAGAAAAGTATATTCCTCAAATTATCAACGATCCAATACCAAACAAAATCGAAGAGGATAACAACTTGAAGCGCTTTCATGTTCAAAGGTAAACTGCAGCTCAATAAATACATTTTTGTGTGCGATTGACTTGCTTGTAGTTGCTTGATTGTGAAAGCCATCGACTTGCATTGAACAAGCTTCTCGCTGACTGTATTTATGAACGACCACAGCTGATGAACGATTTTATGAACCATTTTAAGTTTTATTTCTGTACGGCTAATTTGTGATTTTTATATTATTGATGTAATCCCGTGTAATTATGTACTACTACACTTCTTATTTTTAAACATTAAGTTTGTTGTTTGAAGTTCGTTTATAAGTCGATGATCGCTTGCAGTTCGATGCAGTGTACTCAGATTGTATATTAAAAGGGTTAGAGTCTGTTCGTTCGTGTTTTGTTGACAAATACACGCACTTGCTGGCCTCACAATGAACTCAAAATTTTCAATACTGCACTCGGCTACGCCTCGTGCAGTATTGAAAATTTCTCGTTCATTGTGCGGCCAGCGCGTGCGTGTATTTGTCAACAAAACACTCACAACAGTCTCTAACCCATAAATGTTACATGTCGGGGAAGGTTTATATTTCATGCGCTGAAGGTGGACGCGAAACACTTGTACATGAGGTGCGAGCGGCTTTTATTCTTTCCTCGAGAAATAAATCGTTTCCTCGAAAGCTTTTCGAGTTATGAATATTCGAGACTGCCTTGTTTCTCGATCCTCGAGACTTGATCCTCGAGACTCGATCCTCGAGACTCGAAGCTCGAAATGTTCGAGTTTCGAGTCTCCAGGATCGAGTCTCGAGGATCGAGTCGAGACTGTCAACTTACATTTGAGCGGTACTGTACATCGCCCAATAAACGCGAAGAGGGATTTGTATTGTCAAATTCTTTGCGAATGCAAAGGCGGCAATCTTTCGAGTGTTGACCTAATTTGCATATTGGATCATGGCAGATAGTGTAATTTCGCTAACTTCGGGCATGCTCTAATTTACTGCTTTAAAAGATCCTAAAAAAACTAAACGGTAAAAAACTAAAACCATCCTTAAACTTGCCTCAGGAGGTTTTTCTTTTGAGATTCATTGCGTACCACATGATCACTCTTCAGAGAGGATTTAGGTACACTTATTAAAAAATATATATTAAATTTGTCAGCAGAGATAATGGACCGCTTTCACTATCATTCAATTACAGAAGCATCAATCAAACTGAACCTGTGTGGAAATCATTTCAAACTGTCGCCTGACTGACTTCACAATGCCACAAATTGTGTCAATTTGCGAAAATGTTTTGAAGAAAATACTGCAAATTGTTTTAATCTTTTTTCTCTTAAACAAGTAAATATTACAGTAAATGAATATCCTTGGCATGTGTATCAGACTTGGGTCTACCAATATACAAAGTATGGGCAAAATCATATTTGGGCTCTATGACCGCCATTTCTTTGATTCTTACTAGCTTTAACACTTAATAGCTCTTGTCATGATTGGTGCTTTGCGTTCTCGGACATTACAGTGTGGTGTCATGTCTTCATACCATGGAGGGGTTTCAGGGTTGTTATACATCATACATACATCACTTTTATTTACCCTCGGATTTATGGTAACATGTATTTAATTTCAAGCAGGTGGCTATTAAATTTCACTGGCAGTGGCATTTAGACAAATTTTGTCTTCATTTTTTTTGTCAAATGCCAATGAAAATGTGCTGGGAGACTGAAGGTATCTAATGTGTTGGATTGTTACAAATGTAATTCATTTCAAAGTTTTGGGATAACCAATAAAAAGAAACACCTCTCCTTTGTTTGTTTGTCAATTTTAGAATACACATGCACTTCACATACCTTCACTTTCAGTTGCTTCATAATGAGAATCACTTTGTGGATGCTGGAAACAGTGTTCTGGAGCATTGTACTGATAGTTGAATGCCACCGAATTATAAGCTCCATCTTCACGGAGTGCTTGCTGGAAACGCTTCATTTCCTCTTCTAAAAAATTAGAGAATAACATTGCCTACTTAAATCAGAAGATACACACTTGTCTCACTACTATTTTTTTTCTTTAACTTACAGTGAACTTTGAGCATTGCCATATCAATCTCATCATACGTTCAACATTAACTTCAAAATCAAAATAAGTTGTAGCATTTTCGTCTCATATCATGCGACACAAGGCAATCCAATTCAAAGTACTCTTATTGTTACTTTATTCCCACAATTTGTGAAATGAAAGTCATGGAAGATAGTTATCAGGAAAATAAACAATGCAAAATTTAATACCCGGCTAATAAAAGCATTTTATAAACTAGACATCAGTATACAACTGTTTACTTTGTTCTCATCCTGCATTTATGTTTCTGGGTTTATGCCCTCTTGATCTTACAACAGAGAGAACAGAAATGCTGACCTGTGAAGTATGATGTTGTGTTTCATTGCAACAAACATGTGGTTTTTAAGTTTTGTTTAATATTTAAAATTAAATTTTGTAAAAATTAATATCGCTACTTAAATTGCCAAATTTACATACAAATGTACCGTAGTTCCTTCAACAGGTTTTTCCTGGCAAATCACAAAATTTTAGGTCTCGTGAAATTTGCCTCTTGCATTTTTGTAAAATTATGAATAATTAAGTTTGCCACGAAATATTATCGTATACTGTAGTTTTGTCAGTTGGCGCTTACCTTGTTGTAATTCATGCTCTGCCGAGTCTCGATGGAGGTCTATGTACCTTTCTTCGTCACAGCGCATCTCCATCTCCTCCTCTTCTGGTGTGAGTGAGGGAGCCACTTGAGGTGGTTTGAAAATAAACTGAGCCTTGTCAGTAAAATACAGACGTGCATCAAACCTGCAACAAAGCAACATATGACTTGTCAATGTACCGCAACCAACATTCATCAGCAACAATGTTATTGACCCCATGCAATAAAAGATGTTTCTTTTTTTTAGTTTTTACAAAGACCAAGTATTTCTCAAAACCTTTTCTTCTGCTTTTCGTCCAGGTTATATGAAAGTGTATTTCATACAAAGTCTGTGTGACCTTTTAATGTCATGTGAGCAAACAAATGTAGGCACATTCTTAAGAAATTATATTTAATTTTGTAAACGTACATGTACTACTTACGTGCATCACTTTAGTATCCTGATCGACCCAAGTAACTTACCGTGATCACTTCCTAACTGCTGCCAACAATGTTCCGAAGTTTTTCGCCGTGGTGGGGAATAAAAAGTATTGTCTAAAAAGCTTTCATACCCTTTGACTCGGAATCCATACATTGGCAAATATATGTGAAGTTCAAAAGTTCTTATCGTCTTATTAACTTCTGGGAAATATATATCACATATATCTCCAATACCCTTTGAGGGTAAATCCGGAAATGGCATTTCTGAAATAAATCGTGGAGTATTCCTCCATCCACAACAACAACACAAGAAAACATGAAACGTGATTTCAACGTCAACAAGCAAGTTTTATTTAGTGTAATGTAACAAATATTAAACAGACCTGTCGATAAGAAGGGATTCATCGCCCATCCATGGTATTAGGCTCTTTTCTTCATCAAAGGACGCAGCCTTTTCACTGTTCTGAAATAACTTGCACGCGTATCCGAACACGAGCAAGTCATCTTCCTTTCTTCTAGTCTTCGGCACTTTCCGCAAGTTCGCCTGACCATTTATACCGACTTCATGCGGGTCAAACAACACCGACATTGTCCAAATCCTAGTCAGGAGTAACGTAACCGTTCAAATCGCATCATATGAGTATAAGAAGAACTATTAAAATCCATGTAATTTCGAATAAAAACTGATAAACCAGACAACATCGAACAACATGGCCGACCACAGTTCCGCTGGTTGTGACGTCATTACTGAGGTCACTTGTAATCCCATAGTTCTTTGCTGAGGAGGTTCTCAGGTTAATGGGTACCCTGGGTGCCGGAGGTTTTTCTTGGGGCAACCCTAAAACATGGAATCCGGAAAACGGAATCGGTTGACTTGCTTTAGGTCGCGCGGGACCCTTTCTCATTAATAAATAGCCAAATTTCTTGACGGAGTGCTATCTTGTAAAGCTTTAATTCACTACATTTTGAACATCGATTCCTCTAAAATTTAACAAGGATATCCGGGGATGATGCAATTACATCATGATTGTCCTTTTACTGAGAGATGACCTTTGTCTGTGATGTTACAAGCCCTTAAAAGTTTAACTGCAGGTAATGCGATTTTGTGTCCAAGTTTTCAGCTAGAACAGCGCACCAAATTAAATGATTTTATAACCTAGTGATAAATCTTAACCTCTTTTGTGCTATGGCTAGAACGAAATTTTCGATTTCAAAAACTGCTACAAGTTAATGGCTTCTAAGAGAGCAAATATGTGAAATCTAAACTTTGAAACGTGCTATCTTCATTTTGAGAAGGAAATTTAAAAATTCGCTCTAATCATAGCACAATAGAGTACACCAAGTTTATGTTCCTCGCGAATCAACTCTTGAAATTGTATATCGGCGGAGAAAACTTGGACACAAAATTGCAGTTTTTGAGGCTTCCGAAGACCTTCCGAGTCAATGTTTACAACAACGTGTGATATATTCAAAGCTGTGAATCTAATTATGATAATTCCCTATGTTCCAGCGCACGTGGCACAGAGCTGAGAACAATTACTAGTAATTACTTGTACAAAAGAGTACCCTTGCAATCATTAGTATGTATTTATTTAAAGAGTATGCACTAACGAATTTTCGCGATTGCAAGAAAAATTAGAGGAAAAGTGTATTAAATTTCGCGATTTTGTTAGTGTTTCATGGATCAGTCGTCAAAGACTATGGAACCACTGGAAATACACAAAGGTCTTGCTCAATGTAACTACAAGGAGCCTGCAAACGGAAACTTTAGTGACTGTACTAAAGAGGTTTTGAACTAATTTGCAAGCTCGAAACAATAATCAGAGGAAGGGTGCTAGTCAAAAACAAGACGGAAAGATATTTTTAAAGGTAGATAGTTGCAGTTCCAAACATTTAAAATTTTTATTGTTTCACGTAAAATATGGTATTAAATTTCGCGCAATGTATTTTTCGCGCGTACTAAATTTCGCGATTATTTTGAAATCGCGAAAATTAGTACTCGCGAAAATTAGTAAGAATAAGGTATATTTTTCTGTGGTCAGATGTAATGGCTCTTTAATTTACGAGACCGTGCACTAAATGAGACTTCGATTGCTCTCCCAGTACGCACTTAGTTGAGATTCTATAACCACAGCCCTCTAGCTGCTCTAGCTGCAAGAATTTCGGTCAACAGAGAATTCTTTTTCAAAAATTAAGATCTAGAATTCACATTTATTTTATTCGGTACTTTATTTTTATCAGGAACAAACTATGCAACGTATTTTGTTTTTTCAGATTCCGGTTTCCGGACTCCGGATTCCGATTCCGCATTCCGGATTCCATGTTTTAGGGTTTCCCCTTTTGTTGCGCAGCTTCCCGTGTCGGTCATGAAAAATCCTTTGGTACCCTAGGTAAGAATTGGCTCACTGAGAATTACAAACAAGAAAACAATGCGCTGCGCAAATGAGTTAAACATTCTTGTTGCCTTTTCAACCGTGACATTTTGAAAAACGTTTTTACAATCGGAATATTTTATTAATCTAGTTGTTAACCGTGCGTAGCCGGTTCATAATCTGGCCGGCGTTTTTTTTTTTGTCGTTTGTCCACAGGCAGACCACCCTATGTGTTCGTGGTTAATTATTGTTGTTGACATGAGACGAACAAAAGAAATTTTGAAATCTATAAGGGCTACTGCAATAAAGCTTTAGAAATAAAATATGTAAACTACATTTCGCTCTAAATATCTCAATAACGTTTAATGAAATGTTTATCGACTCATTTGCTGTATTTTTTCGCCTGCGCGGGCCGTTTTAAGCGCTTTTTTTTTCAGTTAAAAAAGCGCTTAAAACGGCCCGCGCAGGCGAAAAAATACAACACATGAGTCGATAAACATTTCATTAAACGTTATTGAGATATTTAGAGCGAAATGTAGTTTACATATTTTATTTCTAAAGCTTTATTTCAGTAGCCCTTATAGATTTCAAAATTTCTTTTGTTCGTCTCATGTCAACAACAATAATTAGCCACGAACACATAGGGTGGTCTGCCTGTGGTCTGCCGTTTTGTCGGTAAATCGTTCCAGACCCACGCGGCCCAGCCGGCTCCTTGGTTCCGGTCACGCAAGATTTAATGTGTACTACCGATCACTCGTTTAACATGAACATTCTTCTCTTTATTTAGAGTGAAATGTATATTTTTCTGTCATTCAAGTGTTTTACCAGAAGAGAGGACTGAATAATCACATAGCGAAACCAAAGACAACTTGGGCATTTCCAAGCGTTTTAAAACTACCACTACGTCAGACACATGCCACGCGATCGCTCGCCTGTAGCTATAGTAAATAATCATTCACTTATTTTAAAAATATTTACGAATAGTCTGCGCTCTGTTTGTGTGAAATATTTATTTTTGTGTTATTTAAGCGTTTGGCTCGGAGCGAGTACAAGTCGTACAATTTACCCCGAACGTGTTGAATATTGCAAAACAACGACTTGTTTTCTGAATATTCCAATTCTTGTATTGAGTTTATTTTGGGAATTGAAACGAAAATTTCAAGCTCAGCAAGAATGTGTCAAGGCACGGGATACACGTAATCGCGCCAAGGGAATTACCCGTTGAATCATCGCGCAGTCAAGTATGCTCTGTTTATACTTGCAAAAGCTCGTCCGTCGACGCTAAACGGAGAAATACAACGGGATGTCCCCAGTCTACTCTTTAGTTTGGCGTGAAATGGACTTCTTTTTAATGCCATTTAGGAACTGGTTTGGTTTTATTTTATTGAACATTCGGAAACCGGCCAGACATGCGGTGAAGGAAATTCATGTCACGCACACTCTGTGACTCACGCAAGCACGACTTGTGTGTTTCTCAAGTGACTGCTTTTCTAAAGGAAAGATTTTTACTGTGTGGCGCCGTCCCTTTCTAGCCAAAGAACTGAAAGAGGTTGTCAAAAATTAACCGCACGGTTATAAACTGCGTGAAGTTTCTGGTTAAAAGTAAAGTAGAATCCCGATTTCTCGGACCCTCGGTTTCCCGCAACTCCCGATTTCTCGAAGTAATTTTCGTTTCCCTTCGATAGAACTTCTCGGTAATTTTACCCCCGATTTCTCGAAGTAATTTTTGTTTCCCTGGAGGTTCGAAAGATCGGGGTTCTTCTGTTAGCAAAACAAACAACCGAACGTACGGTATGATTAGGGTCTCATGGTACCTTATCTGTTTCACAATGAGTTATAAATAATTGGACCTTTTTGTATTCTCAAAAACCTTTCATTCCAGGAGTTTAAGGTGGCTCCATAGGGTTTCTTGACCGCGCGAAGAATGGGTACGAGCTTGAAATGCCGGCAAATCAAAACAAACATGGCGGCTTCACGCGAGCGTGAAATTTTCGGCGAGAAAACGCGAGACTTGCTTCCTGCCAATGAAACAACACCCGTGCTTTCCTGTGTTGAGCAGATAAAAGAGTTTACAACACCCTAAAAAGGTGTTTACAACGTCCGCGGTGCTTCTAGCCGCTTTTGTAAAGTTCGTACGATCGAAAGCAAAAGAGAAAATAAAGAATAGTCTCCGCGATTGTGAGATACTTCGAGCAGAATTTCAGAGGTTCTGCTACATAAAGGATTAAGGTATGTCTCTAACTGACCTTTGGGTTAACAGATATTCGCACAAAAACCGACAACAACGGGGAACGCTCGTCTTTACACATCAACTCGTATGGTTCGAAAGTTTGCGCATGCTCAAATAGCGATCTTGGACAATTTCTATTCTGATGACGTAATTGTTATTCGGGCGAAAATAGAAATTTTCCCCTGGTATTTACTAGAGTTTCCTTCGGTGAAATTCCTTAAAATTTGGCATAGATGTGATACCTTTTTAACTGCCCCTTTTGCCGTTTTTTGTAAGCCAGTTTTTTTGCTTAGTCAAAAAAACACAAAATAACCAAGAACGCAAAAACGACCTGGACAACCCCTACTTTTTTGTTTTTAAAAGTTACTTCTCATCACATTCAATCCGTTGGGAGAATTTAAAAAATTTTCACCGAAGAAAATTAAAGAAATTTAAGATCAAAGCCATAAAAACACCAAAAAATAGGACTTTTTGAGTAGATATAGCTCAAAAACAAAGGCCGTTATTTTAAAAAAGAATAATGCACAACATATTTTAGTCCTTGTTTTTAATATTTCGGCAGCTTTTATTTAACTAGTTTAAAAAATAACGCGAAAATGATCTCTTGATGGGTATCACTTGTGCGCGCGCCGTAATATCTCAAAACCCTATGGAGCCACCTTAAAAAAGTAAAAAAAAAAACCGCATCAGTTACATTGCTTTTGCGTTTTCGGCACAGTACACTTTGACAGTTACGCCATAAATTTCACAGTAAAAACCTTTATTCTCGTTTGCTTGAAGTATACATATGGTTTGGCTTACCCTGGTATGTACGTAATATATTTTATATATTTCAACCATCCCATCCAGGTGCACTAAAAGTAAAAGCATGATCACTTTGCCTACACTCATTACAGTCCGCGTTTTAGTACGGGTACGTGAATCGAGCGTAAGAGACTGTTTTGCAGTGTACACTGTATCGGTCTTAGCTTGAGTCTCACTAAAGGTCCAAATCAGCTGTCGTAAAATGGACCAGAGGGGTCCAAGCTCGCCAGTACACAGGCTTGGCTACTGTGACAGGCATGCCAAGAGTATGTAGTTTCCAGTTCATATTTATCCCCTCTGTCCCAGATTGATGGTAAACTGTTCAAATCTTTCCAGCTCCTCTTTTGCTACTGTGCTGGTATTGTGTGACAATATCTTCAGGAAATCGTCAAGCTTCACGGGACGAGGTTGAATCTAGATGTAAATCAGTAATTAACAGTATAAGTGTCTGATACTATTAATCACTTGTATGATTATAAAGTACGGTAGCATTATGGTTAGTCGACTTTCGTAAAAAACGTTAATGTAGTAAAATAAGATATTCGCTAGTAAGTGGACAAGCTGTTCAACAGGAGATGGATTTGGTAAAAGTCGACACACCTTTCCTGATGGAAGATCTTTCATGGAAGAATTAATGCACTTATCGTCAGTCTCTGGGCAGGGCACATAAAACAAATCTGAAAAAAAAATACTGAATAAGAAGTATGAATGGTAAAAAGCCTGTAACAGATGTTTGAAATTGTCAGCAATGAAAGGGTTACTAGTAACTACTTGGCCATGTTTTCCTTCTCATTCAGATTGTATTCAAATCTGTAAAGTGCAGCAAGAATAGTAAAGAACACAAGATTGCCATATTTAAGAGTAACAGGGGATGCCTTCTATTGAAGTGTGAATCTCTGTTAAATTCCTGTTAAATCTCTTATACGCAGAAATGGGGTTATACAAATATATTCACTTAATCTTTTTCCTAAATGGACCATTTTCGTATTCCAAATTTAATTGGAACTACCTTGCAACGGAAGCTGATACAGGAGAATCTTATACTCCCCTGTAATTGCCCCCCATTGCAAGGTAGTTACAGTCCAATCCCGAGAGTACGAAAAGCCTTATTTTTATATTTTGTACAAATAAAAAATTGCGGCCCAATTTATCTGTAATCTGTCGGGATGAGAAGAATGAAAGGGCAGTTTGTTTATTTACGAGAAGTGAATCTTATTTGCAAGTAAGGAAAGTGGTCGCTTGTCACGTTTATTTTAAAATGTTTATTTGTTTCTGTTTTGCTGTTCTTCTTAACGGTTTTAGTTGTATCACAAGTTCAGTTATATCGTACAGATACATCTAAGGGACGTTTAGCATTCAAGTCAGAGTCAAAGTAAGTAATGAGCCACGGGAAAGAACCTTTGGGGCAGAGCACGTTGATCAGACTTCTTTTTCCTTCAAAGGCGTATTTCCTGTTGTCGCAAGAAAAAAGTGTAGAGAGCTAGAAAGCGATGAAAGACGTGGGCTGCGTTGCAATGCGTGAAGGATCACCTTGTTCTCGGTAGTCCCGAGTTCAACTTCTCGGCTAAGCTTGTAAATAGTCAACTGCCTGCCAGGTGGGATGTTTAACCATGTTGTGTCGTGTTGATTTACAATATTTGTTCAGTATTAATTTACATTGTCCCTTAAAAACCTCATTGGGGGAGTGGTCAATCAATTAAGAAATTGATTGATTGATTGGCTGACTGACTGACTGACTGACTGACTGACTGACTGACTGACTGACTGACTGACTGACTGACTGACTGACGGATTGACGGATTCATTCCTGTTACCTTCATTGAGCTTCCAGTTAGTGGTGTTTTCAAGTTCACGTATTGGTTCAAACATGGCATCTGAAGTGCAGTTTGACAGATCACTGCCTGAGAAACCCTCTGTTCTCTGACCTAGCACGCACCAGTCTTCTGTAGTCAATGATGCAGGGGTGGCTGCCAAGTGCATCTTTATCAATGTGATTCGTGCCTCTCTGTTAAAAGAACCAAGACAACCAATACTGTGACTGATTTTTTTCTCTTTTTAAAGTCTTAACAGTTATTCACCGAAGTGAAGGTGAATTGTGGTGGATATTTACTGAGCCGCGAAGCTGCGAGGTAAATATCTACCACATTCACCGACACTGAGGGGAATAGTTGTTTTAGTATATACCACACAAGTTTAATAACTAGTGGACCAAAACATCACTTTCGGTAAACAAAGCGACGCGCGAAGGCAGTTTGTTTCTCTTTAGCTGCTGAGTTAACCAATCAGCGCGCGCCAAAAGCAATATTCACTTGTGTGGTATATACTAATGGTGAATAACACTTCAGTGTCAGTGCAGAACAGCTGCCAAGTGCAACTCTATAGATGTTGTAAGTACTTGTCAATGATGAAAACAACACAGCAAAGCTATGATCATGACTGAATTTTGCACTTCAAAAACCAGACATTTTAGCCTTAAATAAAGCATTATTAATGTCAGCATTAACCTCAAAGAACACATTTTCAATGCTGTTCACAATAACGTTTAGGTCATTGGTCGTAATGACAACTGGTGACAATTAGCATTCCTTGAGGCTTTCTCTGTTAGCTTGTATTAATAATTTACAGCCAAGCATCCATGAATGTATCAAAGCCTCTAAATAACTAGATCCCTTTTCTTTGATTATGCAATTTTCTTTTATTACGTTATATCATCAGCTCGCCTGATCACCTTGTTGTATATGCTGCTTACTTGTAAAATTTAGTATTACATAATTATGATTCCGAAATGTCGTATATTTCCCCGTCTCATCTTGCAATAAACGAAAACTTGGTTCTTACGAAGATAACGTTACTCTGTCTCATTTTCTTTTTGTTTTACTCAAAACTGTCAGACGGCTGTGGATTTTAAGCTAAGCGAAAGTAATTTTACCCCCGATTTCTCGAAGTAATTTTCGTTTCCCTTGGATAGAACTTCTCGGTAATTTTACCCTCGATTTCTCGAAGTAATTTTCGTTTCCCTTGGATAGAACTTCTCGGTAATTTTACCCCCGATTTTTCGAAGTAATTTTCGTTTCCCTTGGATAGAACTTCTCGGTAATTTTACCCCCGATTTTTCGAAGTAATTTTCGTTTCCCTTGGATAGTACTTCTCGGTAATTTTACCCCCGATTTCTCGAAGTAATTTTCGTTTCCCTTTGAAAGAACTTCTCGGTAATTTTACCCCCGATTTTTCGAAGTAATTTTCGTTTCCCTTGGATAGAACTTCTCGGTAATTTTACTCCCGATTTCTCGAAGTAATTTTCGTTTCCCTTGGATAGAACTTCTCGGTAATTTTACCCCCGATTTTTCGAAGTAATTTTCGTTTCCCTTGGATAGAACTTCTCGGTAATTTTACCCCCGATTTCTCGAAGTAATTTTCGTTTCCCTTGGATAGAACTTCTCGGTAATTTTACCCTCGATTTCTCGAAGTAATTTTCGTTTCCCTTGGATAGAACTTCTCGGTAATTTTACCCTCGATTTCTCGAAGTAATTCTCGTTTCCCTTGGATAGAACTTCTCGGTAATTTTACCCTCGATTTCTCGAAGTAATTCTCGTTTCCCTGGAGGTTCGAAAGATCAGGGTTCTTCTGTTAGCAATACAAACAACCGAACGTACGGTATGATTAGGGTCTCATGGTACCTTTTCTGTTTCACAATGAGTAAATAATTGGACCTTTTTGTATTCTCAAAAACCTTTCATTCCAGGAGTTCAAAAAAGTAAAAAAAAAACCGCATCAGTTAAATTGCTTTTGCGTTTTCGGCACAGTACACTTTGACAGTTACGCCATAAATTTCACAGTAAAAACCTTTATTCTCGTTTGCTTGAAGTATACATATGGTTTGGCTTACCCTGGTATATACGTAATATATTTTATATATTTCAACCATCCCATCCAGGTGCACTAAAAGTAAAAACATGATCACTTTGCCTACACTCATTACAGTCCGCGTTTTAGCACGGGTACGTGAATCGAGCGAGAGACTGTTTTGCAGTGTACACTGTATCGGTCTTAGCTTGAGTCTCACTAAAGGACCAAATCAGCTGTCGTAAAATGGACCAGAGGGGTCCAAGCTCGCCAGTACACAGGCTTGGCTACTGTGACAGGCATGCCAAGAGTATGTAGTTTCCAGTTCATATTTATCCCCTCTGTCCCAGATTGAAGGTAAACTGTTCAAATTTTTCCAGCTCCTCTTTTGCTACTGTGCTGGTATTGTGTGACAATATCTTCAGGAAATCGTCAAGCTTCACGGGACGAGGTTGAATCTAGATGTAAATCAGTAATTAACAGTATAAGTGTCTCGTATTTACGATTGTCTGATACTATTAATCACTCGTATGATTATAAAGTACGGTAGCATTTTGGTTAGTCGATTTTCGTAAAAAACGTTAATGTAGTAAAATAAGATATTCGCTAGTAAGTGGACAAGCTGCTCAACAGGAGATGGATTTGGTAAAAGTCGACACACCTTTCCTGATGGAAGATCTTTCATGGAAGAATTCATGCACTTATCGTCAGTCTCTGGGCAGGGCACATAAAACAAATCTGAAAAAAAGAATACTGAATAAGAAGTATGAATGGTAAAAAGCCTGTAACAGATGTTAGAAATTGTCAGCAATGAAAGGGTTACTACTTGGCCATGTTTTCCTTCTCATTCAGACTGTATTCAAATCTGTAAAGTGCAGCAAAAATAGTAAAGAACACAAGATTGCCATATTTAAGAGTAAAAGGGGATGCCTTCTATTGAAGTGTGAATCTCTGTTAAATTCCTGTTAAATCTCTTATACGTAGAAATGGGGTTATACAAATATATTCACTTAATCTTCTTCCTTAATGGAACATTTTCGTATTCCAAATTTAATTGGAACTACCTTGCAACGGAAGCTGATACAGGAGAATCTTATACTCCCCTGTAATTGCCCCCTATTGCAAGGTAGTTACAGTCCAATCCCGAGAGTACGAAAAGCCTTATTTTTATATTTTGTACAAATAAAAAATTGCGGCCCAATTTATCTGTAATCTGTCGGGATGAGAAGAATAAAAGGGAAGTTTGTTTATTTACGAGAAGTGAATCTTATTTGCAAGTAAGGAAAGTGGTCGCTTGTCACGTTTATTTTAAAATGTTTATTTGTTTCTGTTTTGCTGTTCTTCTTAACGGTTTTAGTTGTATCATTCAGTTATATCGTACAGATACATCTAAGGGACGTTTAGTATTCAAGTCAGAGTCAAAGTAAGTAATGAGCCGCGAGAAAGAACCTTTGGGGCGAGCACGTTGATCAGACCTCTTTTTCCTTCAAAGGCTTATTTCCCGTTGTCGCAAGAAAAAAGTGTAGAGAGCTAAAAGCGATGAAAGACGTGGGCTGCGTTGCAATGCGTGAAGGATCACCTTGTTCTCGGTAGTCCCGAGTTCAACTTCTCGGCTAAGCTTGTAAATAGTCAACTGCCTGCCAGGTGGGATGTTTAACCATGTTGTGTCGTGTTGATTTACAATATTTGTTCAGTATTAATTTACATTGTCCCTTAAAAACCTCATTGGGGGAGTGGTCAATTAAGATATTGATTGATTGATTGATTGATTGATTGACTGACTGACTGACTGACTGACTGACTGACTGACTGACTGACTGACTGACTGACTGACGGATTCATTCCTGTTACCTTCATTGAGCTTCCAGTTAGTGGTGTTTTCAAGTTCACGTATTGGTTCAAACATGGCATCTGAAGTGCAGTTTGACAGATCACTGCCTGAGAAACCCTCTGTTCTCTGACCTAGCACGCACCAGTCTTCTGTAGTCAATGATGCAGGGGTGGCTGCCAAGTGCATCTTTATCAATGTGATTCGTGCCTCTCTGTTAAAAGAACCAAGACAACCAATACTGTGACTGATTTTTTTTCTCTTTTTAAAGTTTTAACAGTTATTCACCGAAGTGGAGGTGAATTGTGGTGGATATTTACTAAGCCGCGAAGCTGCGAGGTAAATATCTACCACATTCACCGACACTGAGGGGAATAATTGTTTTAGTATATACCACACAAGTTTAATAACTAGTGGACCAAAACATCACTTTCGGTAAACAAAGCGACGCGCGAAGGCAGTTTGTTTCTCTTTAGCTGCTGAGTTAACCAATCAGCGCGCGCCAAAAGCAATATTCACTTGTGTGGTATATACTAATGGTGAATAACACTTCAGTGTCAGTGCAGAACAGCTGCCAAGTGCAACTCTATAGATGTTGTAAGTACTTGTCAATGATGAAAACAACACAGCAAAGTTTTGATCATGACTGAATTTTGCACTTCAAAAACCAGACATTTTAGCCTTAAATAAAGCATTATTAATGTCAGCATTAACCTCAAAGAACACATTTTCAATGCTGTTCACAATAACGTTTAGGTCATTGGTCGTAATGACAACTGGTGACAATTAGCATTCCTTGAGGCTTTCTCTGTTAGCTCATATTAATAATTTACAGCCAAGCATCCATGAATGTATCAAAGCCTCTAAATAACTAGATCCCTTTTCTTTGATTATGCAATTTTCTTTTATTACGTTATATCATCAGCTCGCCTGATCACCTTGTTGTATATGCTGCTTACTTGTAAAATTTAGTATTACATAATTATGATTCTGAAATAGATCCGAAATATCGTATATTTCCCCGTCTCATCTTGTAATAAACGGAAACTTGGTTGTTACGAAGATAACGTTACTTTGTCTCATTTTCTTTTTGTTTTACTCAAAACTGTCAGACGGCTGTGGATTTTAAGCTAAGCAGATATCAGAGTGAAAAGCATAAACGACTGAGAATGAGAACTAGAGAATTCTATCAATGTATTTTTTCGGTCAGTGCAGCTATATATAACTTACTTATCTGGTAGAGGAATGTATATTCTTTTCTGAAATCTTCGTAGGAAGGCAGTGTCTAGTTCCCAGGGACAGTTAGTAGCACATAACAGAATAAAGTGTTTAAGTGATGTACTGTGATCAGCTTCCTCCATCTACAATACAATGCTCAAAAAGTTAGTTTGTAAGTGGTTTGACGCTGACCTTTCTTTTAGTTTAGTTTCCAAGACGTCTCGGCTAGTGTTTAAGCCTTCAAAAGGTTCTGGTCAGCTAATAAGAAAGGAATTCACCCAAGGTTTTGCTGATATCTAGCATTTCAGGCACGTAATGCGTGCAAAAGGCTGCAAACACATTGCATTTCACCCATGACCTGTCATGCTAGTTATTGTCATTTTAATGAAAGGTTTGTAAGATCAATTCCATGCAAATACAAGGTAGAGATACATACACTTCGTCTTCACGAAATGTTCAGGAAAAGCAAAACTAATTACTTCTACGAGCATTTGTTTTAACTTTATTGAAGTAAACATTTCAATCGTGTAAACGCCATATTAAACCTCGGTAAATGACGGCAAAATCAAAAGAAAGCCAAACCAGGTTTGTACGCCTAATCAGGTATGGTTTATCTCAGTTACCAATGGTAACCGAGGAAAAGCAGACAGGTGTCGCGACATCTTGGCGCAAAGTGTTCCAAGTGAGCAAAACAGAGTAAAATTCAGGTTGAATGAAGCAAAGATCATTCCCGTAATTGTCGTTTTGTTTTGACGTGACGTTGAGGGGTTTTTTCCCATTAGCAGCTCAGCTGAACTGTGCCGAAGACACTTACGAAAAATCAAAAATTATTTATCACCGAGCTTAAAATTTACCATCTTTATTATTTACTACAAACTTGATGATTTCGACATTGCTGATCCTAGCAGTATACAGGACGCGTGTCACATATCAACCTAGTAAATGGCCCAGCTCTCAACGAGTCTCTCGTAGCTCAGTTGGTTAGAGCGCCCAACCGGTATCTGGGAGGCCATGGGTTCGATTCCCGTCGGGGACTCAGATTTTTTCTTTGTCCCACGCTCGTGTCATGTTGAACAATTTCTTCATCAAAGAAAAACTGTTGGGCACTATTGGTCGCAAGCAGAAGACAAGTCAACTAGAAGTCCATGGAGGAAACGAGCACAAGTCAAATTCAAAGCTTTCCTCGAGTAGGAAGAAACAGCTAAACTGCTACGCGGAAAATATCTCAAGCGACACGTTTCCTGTAATAGAAGTTGCTCGTGTTAGTGTAACGAAACGTGTTCCGAAAGATGTGGAAATTTTCTTTCCACCATGCGCTCATCTACATAAATGCCACTGAGGAAAGTTGAGGAGGAACAATCGAAGTATTCGACTCTTCCATTAACAAAGCAAGGAAATAATGAATAACGGCCAAGGTTCCTAATATTTATCGACACGGCATACATAATTATTTTCTTGCTTTATTTGCAAACGAAAGAATACAATGTTCCTAGCAAATTTTTCGGAACGGCTCACTGTACTTTCCGAGAAAGCTTAATTTTCCACGTAAACCATCAGTTGTCTACTACCTGCCTTACTTTTTTAGCTCTGTGAAAACAGTTTCCCTGATATAACAATCCGCGGTTAGCATAAACCGTACGTAACCTCTCTCGTTTTATTTGCTAGGGCAGATGCAGGCATTTAAGTGTCCATCCATAAGAGAACCAGACAGGATGTGATACAGCTCAAATCACCGATTTCGCCCAAACTTAGCATAAATAATGGGTATGGTGAGCTATTCACTGTGGCAAAACATTAGCTCAAAAAAATGGCCATTTTTCCCAAAACAGGGCGATGTCGGAGATAGTGAAACGGGATTTCCTCAGGCCGCTCGTTTTTAGTGCAGAATGCACTTTTGTGATGGTTTGGTGGGCTGTCGTCTGCTAAACCCCTAACGCGCTAATGTGTAAACTTTTAATCGACAATTAATTAATTAATATCAATTAATTAATTATTTCTGTGAAGGGGGTAGGGGTGGGGATCATCAGACCGGGTGCCCTTGGTAAAACGGGGAGTATATTTACGATACTTACAATTGAAGAACTCAAGGTATATATTTGTTTCAGAAAGCACTATGCTCTCCTTGTGGTACTATTCTTTCTGGAACAAAATACTTTGTGCTAAACGCATGCGCAGATCAGTGTACGTCACGAACATTGCGTGTTCCTTCTGCAGAAGGATTCGTGGAGACTCCGTGGCGCCAAGTTAAAACCACAAATTAATTGAATTAGACACTAAGGCGTCAAAGCAGTTCATGTGAAATAATTCTTGATATGGCAACGCTGTTTTCTTAGAAAAGGTGATCTAACATCTCATAATTGATAATATCTGTGTTATAATCAATGACGCCTTGTTTGAAGAAAATAAATCATGTTACCATATCATCATGTTACATCCGTTGTCGACAGAAACAAAAGTATATTAAATGTTGCATGTTTTTGACAAAAACAAAAGTATCTCGTTTAATTGCTGTTTCAATATCAAACTGAAATTCAAGCTATCGAAAATTAAAATAACAGGGACGTGATTAGAAATTTTGTATTAAAGCCTAACGTGGTGTGCTTTTCAATGCGGTAGAATTCCTGTAGAATCCGTGGCGTTAATTTAATTAGACTTAAAAGGCATCACAGCGATCTGCGTGAAAAACAACAGTATCATATTACATACGTCACTTCCTTTCCTTTGATTTGTTCTCCATCGATTGAACTAACCTCCGTTTTATTTTGTAAAACCTCTGCCTCTTTAGTGTTTGAACATGCTTTCGTGACGGTTCCGACATTTCTTGAAAGAAATCTTCACACTACGTGCTTCTCGGCTTCATGCTTAAGTGAGCGTGTGACGTGTTCACCAGACCGTGGCGAGAGCAAGACCCAGCGCACGAAATGCTTTAGCGACAATTTTGGGGGAAAAGCCGCAATTTTTAGCGACAATTTCGGGGGGAAAGTCGCAATTTCGACATTTAATGCTTTGCAATTCATAGTTTGCAATTTTTTAGGTCTTTTTCTAAATGCTGAAGGGGACAATGCGGTATGTTTCTTGTAGAATCCGTGGCGTTAATTTAATTAGACTTAAACTCGTCATAGCAGTCTAAGAGAAAAACAAAGGTATCACGTTACAAACTTTTGCACGAAAAGCACAAATATCACGTTTGCTGCTTCAATAGTCTTTTATAAATCCAAGTTAGCGAAAGTTGACATAAAAAACAATGGGTTTAAATGATTGAAAACTTTCTTTACTAAAAAATTGTGCTCTTAGAATGTCAACTAATCATGCGCTTGTGTGACGTTTCAATGACGGCAACCTTTTTCCCGGATGTATGTTGTCACGTAATTTTTTAGTGCAGAATGCACTATTGTGATGGTTTGTTGGGGCTGTCGTCCGCTAACCCGCTAGTGCGCTAACGTGTAAACTTTAATAGTCAATTAATTAATTAATATCAATTAATTAATTATTCCTGTGGAGGGGGTTGGGGTGGGAGCACCTGACCATACCCTCCAAGTAAAACGTGAAGCACATCTACGTTACTTTTATATGAGGATCTCCAAGGTATATATTTGTTTCAGTAAAACCTTTGCTCTCCTTGTGGTACTACTCAACGTAATTTACACCAAACGCATGCGCAGATTAGTCTACATTGTTTTCTGGAACTATCATGAACATCGCTTGTACTGCGTGTTTGCGGTAGGCTGCAAACTTCTTGGCGCCAAGTAAAAACCGCAAATTAATTAAATTAGATTTTGAGACTTTCACAGCGCTTTCGTAATTAGGTATGCAAAAACTTGCACCGGGATTTTCGGCGTGAACACCTGACAACCAGGAAACAAATATCCTAGCTGTACTGCGTTTTAAAAAACCTGTCGAAAAATATGTTTTTTGATTAGATTTGTTTCTTTAGTTTTTGAGAATCGTCTTTCGTGCAGTCTAAACCGTAACTTAATTAAATTAAACAAATGTCATCGATGCCGCCGTAAAACAAACAAAAAACAAAAGTTTCATGTTATCGCATTTTCAAGGAAGAGAAAAGTATTTTGTTTCAAACGAACAAAAGTGTCGTGTTACGGTTGAAAAGATTAGCGTAAGGAACACCTGGGAAAGTAGCCTGTGAACTGTTTTTTCCGAAAGTAAAATAAAGCAAATAAACACGAACATATATAAAACATCATACTTTCAATTGTTCCATATTGCATTCTGCACTTACCAAATCATCGAGATTTTTTCAATTTCTTTTCAATAATTCAAAATAAAAATTACAATAACGTGACCAAATGAGAGTGTGTGACAGGTTAAAGTCTTTAAAAATAATTATAACGTCATCTAATTTCTAAGAAAAAGAGCCTGACTTGTTTTCTGAGAAAAGTTGAGGGCGATGTCGGTAGATATCAGTATGTCGTTCACCGTTACAGTCATACTAGCAGTAATTGTGTCAGTTTCATTGCTTTACTCGTGCACGAAGAGATTTCTCGCAAACAAAAAATTTAAAAAAGAAATACCTTCCGATCCTGAAGAAACACAAATAGGTTCCAAGGAAAATTTGGGGCGGAAACGATCCCGCATAACTTCACAAGGAAACCAGTTGTCACACGCAAGTGAAAATAATTTTTCACGCAAGACCGTACCTCAAGAGAATATGAAGAATCGTTGGACAGGCTGGGGAAATCGAAAATCTTGAAACTTTGCCTGAATAACACCTTTGGGGAACTATGTTCGAAAATATTATTCTCATCTTTTAGGAATTTATGGTTTTCGAGAAATTAAGAAAAAACGAAAATAACGGTTTTAGCTCATTAAATATGCAAAAAATATGCGTAAAAATGGCAAAGTTCTCGATATTCCTATAAGAGCAATTTTCAATGCTTTGAATCGAAATAAACTTAGAATAATAGCTTGACCTTTCTTCTACCAGGCAGTATAAACTTTCATTTTTTTCCGGCTATTTTGAGGTTTCCTTCGCCTTTTAAAATATTGCTTTATCAAGCACTTCGGGAAAGGGCAAAAATTGAGAAACTTTGGAGGCCGAAAAAGCACCTTGATATGTCCGATATCGAGACAAACTAAACACTGTGCAAAAGCGCAATGTCTCTTCTGTTATAATATCAAATAAAAAATCTGGGTACTCAAGATTCACACAAATGAGAAACGAAAGTTTGCGACCTCCTCGTGTCTAATTTGCATAAAGCTAATTTTTGAATTCGTTCTCCGCTAAGTGATCTGGTCCGCTAAATTTAAATTTGGGAGCTATGATTTGCACAAAGAAAGCAAGTTTAAACTTTATTTGATTTTGTTGATGTCTTATGCCTATCAACAAGTTATATAGACGCGAAGAAAGAAGAAAAAACAGTAAAATTATCGACCGAGCTCATTGCGTGACCTGCGTCACGGTATGAATTTTCTTGTCAATAATTGAATTAAAAAGATCGGAGGAAAGATTTGTTTGTTAGGACTCTTACATTTCAAATTTAAGATTAAAGATTAAGATAATAGTATCATTCACTTACCTGAAATTAGGAATGATTTGTATATTTTATTTACTCGCATAACTTACGTCAAAAATATAAATCGTGTAGTTATTATTAATTTGGAAGTTTACTTTTTACGAACATAAACGTAAATAATTATTAAAACTATGATGGACATATATCGCGGTTAGATCCGTTCAGTTTTCATTAATGGAAATAAAATACGAAAAGTTTCTCATCTTGTTTTAAAACAACTATATAAAAGGTTTCGATCGTGCAAAATCCATTCATTCATTCAGATGTACATCACAAAATTAGATTAAAGAGACGGAACATGTACACAGCTACAGGACCCGGCGCCAGGACATTTAACACAAAGCACGAAATTATTCGGCTGAAATTTAAAAATAGAATGACCCTTTACAGTTGTGCCTCTCTTGTTGGTGGGGCTTGGTCCAAGCCCAGAAAATCCAGAATTTGTCCAGTTGTCACAAAATTTTCAGCAGGCATGAGTTAAATTTTGCGTTTGATTTTTCCATCGCCTGTGCTCATTAAAATCAAGCGTCCGGGCACGATTTCAAAACAAGTGAAATCTTGGGTTGTAGAATGCGTGTTAAGTTAAAGCATAGTTAGTAGAACAGTCAATAAAAACTTATTCTCTGCCTTTGAAGGCGCATTTAATACTTGTGATAAAATTTTACTTATTTGCTTGTAACTTGAAACCCGAGACGTCGCGAAACCGCAAAACTTTGATAAGCCTGCGGTATTGTTGGGCTCTTTTAAAAGTGCCCAACAGCAAGCGCTTGTTCTGAAGGCTAGTAGGGTAAGGTCAACTGTCATTTTATAACTTAAAACCAATATTAAATTTACAATATTAAAGAAAGTGTTTTAACTAAAAAGTCTAGGAAATACTATAGTAATCATGTAGGCTATTATTCATTAAATTTTTACTTGGAAGTTGTTACTGTGGGCTTAAACCTAAATTAAAGTAACAGAAAATTAATGCTTATGTGATCTAGCGCAAACTATACCCGTCTCTTGTAAAATAAAGCAGGGTTGCTTGCTATTCCGCGATCCTCCCGAGTGAAAAAAGGCTTATGGCTCGCAATTTTCATTGGTATAGAACATCTTGCTCTCCAGTCCGCCAGCGAAAGAGCGTGTTCTTGTATTTATGACAAACTGTCATATGTTCTTGGCATTCTTGCGCTACAAAAATCCCAAGGTATTGGATAGTTAAGCTTGCATTACATATAGTCAGTTACCCAAACATAGATGTGGTTCAAAGAAAACAAAATTACCTTACCTGTACGGGCAACTAACAATTTTCCTTCGCTATCCATGCTTTTAGTATCTGTCAGACAAGATGTAACAAAATTTGAAGTGTGCTTTTGCATGGTAATTTACAAACTGGACAAATTCTGGATTTTCTGGGCTTGGACTCCTGAAGCCCCACCAACAAGAGAGGCACAACTGTAAAGGGTCATTCTATTTTTAAATTTCAGCCGAATAATTTTGTGCTTTATGTTAAATGTCCTGACACCGAGTTCTGTCGCTGTGTACGTGTTCGGTCTCTTTAAATTGAATTATAAATTAATTTAATTTTGTGATGTGCATCTGAATAAATGAATGAATGGTTATTGCACGATCGAAACCTTTTATATAGTTGTTTTAAAACAAGATGAGAAACTTTTCGTATTTTATTTCCATTATAAATGACAACTGAACGGAAACTAACAGCGATATATGTTCATAATATTTATGTACGTTTATGTTTATAACTGAAGTCAACTTCCAAATTAATAATACTACGCAAGTTACGGCTTTGACGTGAGTTACCCGCCAGAGTAAATAAAAGTTACAAATCATTCCCAATTTCAGGTAAGTGAATGATATTATTATCTTATTCTTTAATCTTAAATTTGAAATCCAACTGAGTCCTAACAAACAAATAAAATTCAATTGTTGAAAAGAAAATATATAGCGTGACGCAGGTCACGTAATGGGCTCAGTCGATGATTTTACTGTTTTTTCTTCTTTCTTCGCGTTTATATAGCCTATTGATAGGCATAAGACATCAACAAAATCAAATAAAGTTTAAACTTGCTTTCTTTGTGCAAATCATAGCTCCCAAATTTAAATTTAGCGGACCAGATCACTTAGCGGAGAACGAATTCAAAAATTAGCTTTATGTAAATTAGACACGAGGAGGTCGTAAACTTTCGTTTCTCATTTGTGTGAATCTTGAGTACCCAGATTTTTTATTTGATATTATAACAGAAGAGACATTGCGCTTTTGCACAGTGTTTAGTTTGTCTCGATATCGGACATATCAAGGTGCTTTTTCGGCCTCCAAAGTTTCTCAATTTTTGCCCTTTCCCGAAGTGCTTGATAAAGCAATATTTTAAAAGGCGAAGGAAACCTCAAAATAGCCGGAAAAAATTGAAAGTTTATACTGCCTGGTAGAAGAAAGGTCAAGCTATTATTCTAAGTTTATTTCGATTCAGAGCATTGAAAATTGCTCTTATAGAAATATCGAGAACTTTGCCATTTTTACGCATATTTTTGCATATTTAATGAGCTAAAACCGTTATTTTTCGTTTTTTCTTAATTTCTCGAAAACCATAAATTCCTAGAAGATGAGAATAATATTTACGAACATAGTTCCCCAAAGGTGTTATTCAGGCAAAGTTTCAAGATTTTCGATTTCCCCAACCTGTCCAACGATTCTTCATATTCTCAGTCGGAGCCTCTTAACTACCATTTCACAAGGCAGTGTAACTACAAATGTGGATTCTGCTTTCATACAGCCAAGACTTCGTTTGTGCTGCCCCTAGAGAAAGCTTAACAATGATTAAAGATGCTTAAGGAGGCAGGTAAGTCCGACACGAAACACAGATTTGCCGGTGTCAGCCTCAACTTCAGATGGTAGTCATAAAACAAATGTTTTTTTAGCTCAGAAGTTCAACGATTTGATTGAGCTCTGTTAATTATATCGGGCCCGCTTAAAAGGTTTATAGACGGTTGTCACCATGGTTTGAACTGATTTAGGCATTTTTACGGATGTTCACTATGTACATGTAATAGGGAATTTCAGCTACAACTACGTTATTAAAAGCCGAGGACAAAAACGATAAAAAACTTTTTAAATAAATTTTACATACTACGAGTATCGCCAATCCAATATGTCTATTTTTGTCATAGTATTAGAAACATCTTCAGCCGAGTATGTAAAACAGTACACAGTTTCAAAAACAATATAGAAAGGTCTAGAAGCATCGCCGTCGTGTTTCACATTGTGCAAATGTTGCTGGATTTATGGTCGCGCAGGACCCTTGCTCATTAATAAATTCATTAACCAAATTTCTTTACGGGGTGTTATCTTGTCAAGCTTTACATGTAATTTGCTGAAGTTTGATCATCGATTCCTCCCAAACTTACAAAGGATATTAGGGGATGATGGAATTACTTCATGATTGTCGTTAACTGCGAGATGACCGTTAACTGTGATGTCAAAAGCTTTTAAAAGGAAGACTGCAGATAATGCGATTTTGTGTCTACGTTTTCAGCTAGACTAGAGTCAGAATAGCATACCGAATGAAATGACTTCATAACCTTGAGATAAATCAAAACTTCTATTGTGTTCTGACAAGAACGAAACTCATGAATTCAAAAACTGCTAGAAGCTATTGGCTTCTAAGAAAGTAAAAATGTGAAATCTCAACTTCGAAACGTGTTATCTTCTTTTTGAAAGCGAAGTATCAAAATTCGCGTTTGTCAAAACACAATAGAACACACCAAGTTTATGTTCCTCGCGAATAACTCCTGAAATTCTATATCGGCAGAGAAACTGAACTTGGACACAAAATTGCTGGTAGTTGAGGCTTCCGAAGACCTTCCAAATCAATGTTTACAACAAATAATTACAACTGATAATTAGCTACGTTCCAGCGCACGGGACACAAAGCTGGGAACAATAACGTGTAATTACTTGTACATTATTTCATTAATATTTCGCTTGTTGTCGGCTACAGTCGACGCAGTTCGGCTGAGTAAATACATACATAATGATTGCAAGGAGCTACCAAGATGTATAAAGCACGTGCAGAGTTCCTGTGCTACTTGTTAATTATTTTTCTTGGCAACGTTCTCGTTGCCGTTGTGGATGCTAAAGGCCGATTTACACGGTACGACTTTGTCGCATGCAACATCCTTACGACAGGCCTACAACATGACTTAGGAGTTGTAGGTTTGATTGATCATGACTAATACACCACACGAGTACTACGAGCAACATACGGGCACATACGGGTACATACAGGTAACATACAAGTAACATACGGATACTTACGAGTAACATACAGATGCATACGAGTAACATACGAGTACATACGAGTAACATACAGATGCATACGAGTAACATACCAATACATGCGCGTGTGCATACCAGTTCCTTTTTCAATTCCCTTTATTTTGTTCTATTTTTCATTTTTATCAGTATGCTCCCCCACCCCCCTTCCCGTCAATAAGGTTACGTGACGAGCCCAAAGGACAAAACGTATTGAAGACGTATCAAGAATTTGAAATGTTATAAGGTCAATAGCTCAACTTCTTGAATTCACTTACATACGATCTTACCCGTAACATACGAGTCACATAAGGACACATACAGGTGCATACCAGTTCATATTTCATTTCACTTTATTTTATTTTGTTTTTTTTATTTTTCATTTTTTTGTTCCTTGTTCTTTGCGCTCGTCACGCAATCTTTTTGGAGGGGAGAGCGATGGAGAAACACGTTACATCTAATGACCAATAATTGATTTTTCGATTATTATTCGATTATTATACTCGTATGTTACCTGTATGTACCCGTAATTGCCCGTATGTTTTGTTTTGCATAAAATAAAAATGAAAAATAAAATGAAAGGAAATGAAATAGGAACTGGCATGCACCCGTATGTATCCGTATGTTACTCGTATGTATCCATATGTTACTCGTATGTATCCGTATGTTACTCGTATGTTACCTGTATGTAACCGTATGTACCCGTATGTTCCGTGTGTTACTCGTATGTTACTCGTGGTACTCGTGTGGTGTATTAGTCACGATCGGTTTGATTTACACGACACAATTCGTGTCGTAAGCTTGTCGTAAGCATATCGCAAGCATGTCGCATGCAGCAAAATCGTACCGTGTAAATCGGCCTTAACAACTCTCTATCATTATCATAATCTGATTTAGTGTTAAATTCCAAACGGCTCAAGCATTCCGCCTAAAATAATACTGAAGACTCACTTTCGTGAATACCGTTGCAAACTTGTCGGGAAATACAACGTCTGTTTAGAAAATTGAAGTCGAAAAATTTTCGTGCAATTATTTATTTAACAATTTATTTATTTATTTAATCCGAATATACAAATGAGATATGCCAGTGCAAGATACCAATAATGCCAAATCTGGGGGACGTTCCTGAGCTAGGAAGAGCTACGCCGAGTGGTTTTCTTTGTCTGTTTTTCAGATATTTAGTATTTAGGGCAGTATTATCATTACTGCGCAGAATTTTACGCGTAATTAGCAAAATGGCCGCTTTTTTTCTATGCAGCTTGGCTCGCGAGAGTGCTAAATCATCGTTAAACGAGTACAGTGACCTATCATTTTTTTCTCTTAGTTTGAGTGTAGCGATCAAATTATTTCTATAAAATGAATACATATCAATTTCTATGGCAGAAAAATAAATTATCACTGTAAACGTGTCCTTCAGTTGCCATCACTCGTAAAAGATAATTGTGGCTTCGAGAACACTGCGTGCTTGGAACATATTTAATCACTGTCGATAAAAAGTGCCTGCATTTATCATGTTGCACACATTAAATTTTTGCTCGACATCGATGTATTACATTTATTGTTGTATTTTACGCTCTGTTTTCAGTTCCCCTGCTTTTTTTGTTCTCACGAAGCGTAAACTCAACGGTTCAAATATGAACGTTTCTGGAAGCTGATAAATTTATGAAATTATGTGGTATATACAAGGTCTTCCTGCTCCTAAACGAATACGGTGACCCCCCTTTTTATTTCAAACTTTAAGTTCCCTTAAGGTAAACAACCAACAAGCAAAGTTTGATTGACAATTTATGGGCAGTTCTACAGTATTTTACTTCAATGATCTTAAGCGGGGCAGTTACTTGCCAGAAGATAATTAGGAGCAATTCTAATTACATGCCAATCTTTCAAAAACCGGTGTCGCTTTTCAGGAAAAAAATGAATAGGTAATTAATTAATACAGTCACGAAAAACGTCAGAATAAGAAGCCAACTTAGAATCACCAGATGTTTTTTAGAAAATACACGAAACTGTGTTCTTTTATAGTGTTGTCGTCTCTACTGTTCGATCAGCTTCCATTTTTTTTCCTGGAGCGAAAACGAGAATTATATAGTCATTTCTAGATGTAAAAACAAACAGATTGACAACGCTTAGTCTTCAGTAAAAAATTGATGATGAACAATACCGGCAAAAACAGCAACGGATCGGCAGACCATCATTCAGACAATGAAGACAACTCTACGCCTGGAACAATTATCATCATAAACTGTGTTCTTAATGCTCCACTGATGCTCATATCCATTCTGGGAAACGCTTTGGTATTGGCCGCCATAATAAGAACTCCTTCCATTCGCTCAACTTCAATGATTATGCTCTGCAATCTCGCTGTTTCAGACCTTCTTGTTGGTATCACTGTTCAACCGATTTACATTACTAGGGAACTAACGAAAGACCGTTTCGTATACCATGTTTGGCAGATGATAGGGCCTCCTCTAACTGGAGTTTCTCTCTCGACAATAACAGCCATCACTGTGGATCGATTTCTGGCTCTTCACTATCACATGAGATATGCTACTTTAGTGACTAAAACCCGTGTTAAATATACTTTAGTAATTGTATGGTTGATTAGCTTTCTTATATCAGGTTTTCACTTTTGGAATCCGCATGTACATAGTTTTCTTGGAGGCGCTGTTATTATTATTTGTCTTATGATTTCAACATTTTCTTACATCAGAATTTATCTCATTGTTCGTCGGCATCAGTTACAAATGCGCACTCAACAACAGGCAGTGCAAAATTTGAATACTGAAAACAACTTAAACATGGCGCGATTGAAAAGAAGTGCAGTGAACACTTTCGTGTTTTTCATTGCTTTGATGATATGTTATTTTCCAGTTTAGAGACAAAGGGATTCAATACGCAAATTTTTATTGCTGGCGTCTTCGCGAGCTTCGAACAGCAGTTGTAAAGACAGCAAGGCAGATGTTATGTAAACAAACAGAAGAAAACTAGAAGCTATGTTCTTTTTGAACGAGAAGTAATATAAACATCATGATAATACTGAGAGACGTGCATGGTCTTCGTCTTTTTTCTCAATTGTCACTTAGTTTTATAGCTCTTGTTGCTGTTAAAAATAAAACATCCATTATCGAGCATCAAAAGATGGATTGGAAAAACAACTACTATTTTCGAAATTAAAACCCACGAAAACACATTTTGTAACGTATTTGCGTATTTTTAACGTAGTTTTTGACCTAGTCGCTAAAAATAAGTCCCGCGAAATATACATGCCCGTTCCATTTTCGTGAAATTAAGTTTCCGCGAAAATAAGTAAAAAAGGTAATTCGTCATTCCATATCAGCTAAGCGAAGTACACATTAAACAAAAACCGTCTGCAAACATACGTAAGGGGACGTTTAGGCTTATATTATTAACCCAACAAAAATAATAAACTTCATGATTTCAGTTTTTTCACAATTTCTTAGGTAACATTGACTCAAAGATGTTTTGCTTTTTTTTTTTTTTGGTTTTCATCCATCGGAAAGGTGCTTCTTGGAAAAGCAGTAAATAACTGTATTATCATAGAATAGTGTCAGACAATTTCCATCTAAAGAGGCGCAGTAAATTACCAAAAGTTTAGTCAAATCCTCTCTGAGTTACATTAAGGAACAACTCTTATAGTATTACTTCAAAGTGCCAATCTTGCCAAAAGCCGGTGTCACTTTTACGGAAAAATTAATAATGGACACCTTAAACGAAAAACATCAGGACGAGTTAACTTAAATAAATCACCAATGTTTTAGAAAATGGACTTAACTGAGTTGTTTTGTGTTAGGCTTCTTTACTGTTGGATCAGCTTTGTTATACTATTTTTGCTGAAACGGAAAAGAAATTATTTAGTTTGTCATATTTAGGCGTAAAAACGAAAAGGTTGACAATGCTAAGTGTTTATGTTCAGTTAAATGATGAACAGCACTAAAGCCTGGTTTTCACTAGCGACGCAAGCACAAGCACAAACGCAAGCGCAAGCATAAGCAGTTTGTTCCAAGTGAAAACGAACGTCTACATAAGCACAAGCACATTAGCATATGAATACGATGTTTACTAGTTAGAAGGCTTCGTTTTCGAATTCGTTTTTCGGCAAACATTGCGGCAGAAACTCAGGTATACTGTAGGCATCGAGTGTTGTTGTCTCCTCTACTGTTGTGACGAAGAAAGCGAAAGTGACTACAAGAAACGCCAGATGAAAACGAAACATTTGGGGTTATAGACATTTTAAAAGAAAGCATTCATCTCCATTCTTTCGCTACTTGTGCCTTGGCTTGCGCCTTTTTGCTTTTGTCTTTAATTCCCTATAATCATCCGAAAAACCTCGGAAAATTTTTATCAAAATCAACCACGGCCTCCGCCACTTTGCTTCAGTGCTCAGAAGCGCGGGAATCTGAAACGAGTGATTTAATTGGCTAGACACGGCCAAACGTAAACAACTTTCTTGTGCTTGTACGGTGTTTCGTTTTCACACGAACGCAAGCACAAGCGCAAGCACAAGTAAAGGTAAGATTTTGATCCTCGTGCTTGTGCTTGCGCTTATGCTTGCGTCGAAGCCGTTTTCACGGTTAAATAAGAGCTGTTATGCTTGATCTTGTGCTTGCGCTTGTGCTTGCGTCGCTAGTGAAAACCAGGCTTAACAACGGATCAGCAGACCATCATTCTGACAAGGCATGTCTGTGGATGCTCATATCCATTGATGGCAACGCTTTGGAATTGGCCGCCATAATAAGAACTCCTTCCATTTGCTCAACTTCAATGTTTATACTTGCGCTCTGCATGGTAATCAAAAGAATGCGAGTGCAATTTAAAATTGCTCGAGATTTGAATTTCATGCGTTTATTCATAATTATAAGGATCGCGCGCGCCTGAATTTGCACTGCAGTGCAAATTAAAAGTTATGATTAATTTATCTGCTCTTAGCCAATCACAATTAAGTCTTTTTCTCAGTCATATGTTAAAAATGTTCATTCAGCTGCTTTTTTAAACCTAGCAAAGTCCTTAGGTTGTGTTTAAAATTTCAGCTTCTTATTTGTAGAAAGTCGTATCAAGATCTACATTCACTTTACTAATCTCTTCATTCTTAGGAATGGAGAAAATCAACTTCTCTGGCGGAGAACCTTTTATCCACAAACGAGGTGAGTTTGTTGGCGAGTTGACGCGCAATCTCGAGCCCAGAGTGACCCCCGGCTCCTCGGTCCGTCAGCGGTTGGTCAGCGGTAGGGTCACCGGGACTCACTCTGGAAAACTGAATTGATTTCTTTTTTTCTATTGGTCCTCACAGAACAATGGAAATCAACACGGAAGTTTGAAAATCTTCCCCGGAAGTAAACATCAGCACCATCAGTGAGCAAATCTTCCGGCGGCGCTGGAAGTTCATCGGCCACATCCTCAGAATGGATCCAAGCAAACATCCCAAGACGGCATTAACATGGGCCCCAGAGGGAAGGCGAAGTCGTGGCAGACCGAGGGAGACTTGGCGAAGGACTGCCGAAAAAGAAAGAGCGGCCTTGGGTTTCGGCTCGTGGAACGAGGCAGCGACCGTGCAGCATGGCGGAGGAGAATGTCCGGCCCTATGCCCACTTAGGGCTTTGACCATAAGTCGAGTAAGTCAAGTTATGGTGGATTTGTGGGAAATCTCGTGGAAAAGGCCCATTTCACATTTAAAACTACCAGCCCGGCCGGCCAGCTCTGACAAATGGAAAGTGCCCTAAGTCTACGTCAAAGCATATAAGGAAGATAAAGCCATGTTTTATACTGTCATTAAATACTCCGGTTATTGTAATTAGAACACTTGAGAAATGTAGAAAGATTGAAGCGCAGACGAGTGTTTTCTAAACTTCTTTCGTGTTCTCTTATTCTCGTCGTATTTGATTAAAAGAAATCTCACGGAAGAAGAGAATCAACTTACAGCAAACAAAAATCCACTCATGGTAAAACGAAAATCAACTTCTTGCAAAAGTTAATTCAGTCACGGTAAAAGAAAATCAACTTATCACAAAAGAATCGCAACTAACGCAAAAGAAAATTCAAGTATATTATATGGCTTTGACATGTTTATTTGTTAAATAAGACTGTAAAACGTGTTTCCGATTTTTAAATATTACATGGTGTTTTTAAGGGTGAATTTCTGGACATAATGGCTGTATCCTGCGACAGTTTCGACGAGGAAATAAATCGTCAGATAGGGCGCCATCAATCCGGGAAAGGAAACTTGAAGTGTTTGCAGAACGTACGGGATTGGTGCAGAAAATATCACGTGGCCGTCAAAATCAACACTAGTAAACACTTACAACGTTGACGAAGACATGACGCAGTGAACATCCAAGAACTCGGTCCAGTTCGTTGGAAGGTGAGAAATATTTGTAACTGAAAATAATACAGTTCAATCTCTCTAATACAGACACCGAAGGGACAGCAAAGTGTCCGTAATAAAGAGGTGTCCGTATTTTAGAGCTCACCACTTTGACGTCACTTTTGACTTTAAGTAACTCGAAATGTTCTGCAATTAACACTAAGCACAAATCCGTAAACGTCTAAGATGAATAAAGCGTTTAAACGTTGTTGTTTTTGTAATCACAAACAGGAAATTGCATTACGAACACAAAATATCATCGCCTGATTACCGGAGTGTCCGTAATAAAGAGGTTAAGTTTATATGAATTCGTTCCCTGCGGCCGAGATTAGTGTCCGTTGTCAGCATTAGAGAGGGTCCGTATTATAGAGTTTTTTCGAAAGAAAATATATGAGAATTTTGTTGGGACATCGGAGATTGTCCGTAATAGAGAGGTGGCTGTATGAGAGAGGTTCCACTGTGTTGATAATAATTTCAGTAACGACTATGACACGATAACGATATAACGATTACAATAACGGAAACGATTGAGACGATACCCACGATAACGGTAACGGTAATAACGGTACTGATAACGGTAGGTAATTATAACGATAACTACAGTAGAACCTCGGGTAACTCGAACTCGGACAACTCGAACAACCCCGCTAACTCGAACTAACTTCCATTTCCCTTTTCATTAATTTTTACTCGGTTAACTCGAAAACCCCGCTAACTCAAACTAAATTTCGTTTCCCTTGAACAGAATTTGGGTCAAATTTACCCCGATAACTCGAATTCCGGTTCTTGCAACTCGTCACGGTTGCCCATTGATTAGAGCAACGAACAGATCACGTATTTGACAGCCATTTTCCACTCTTATAATAAGAATGTATGGTCGTGTTAGATCTAATCACCATATTAGATCTAGAGCCATTTGACAGACCCGCTCTGAGCTAAAAAGTAATGGAGTAAATAAAATTGTAGACATCGTGAAATCCCGAAATACGAAATGCCGGCGTTTTGTTTGTATAGGTAATCACATGATTTCGAGTGAAATTTGGGATAAATCAGCACGAGTAAATTTTTCAAAGGCTAACAAAATTGCATGAGCCCGTAGGGAGAGTGCAATTTCTGGTCTTTGAAAAATTTACGAGTGCTGATTTATCCCAAATTGAAAAATCATGTGATTACTTGTTAATAATACACATACAAAAATTTCACTTGAAGTGGCCGACAAACAAAACGTGTTCTCAGTGGCTTACCTTTCCGATTCGTTCTTAAACATAACGGAGTTGCCGGGCTTTGTAAAATCCAGATACCGCTAGGGAATTTAAAAGCTTGCTAACCATTACAAATTAGACAGCAAAAATGGAAATAGTTTGGGCTTGAGGGTCCTAAGCTGTTCACTGTTTTAGCTGTTCACTGTTTTTATCTTAAGGAATATTCTTTTTACATTTGTCTGAACTCAGGTATTCCAATGTCTTCTCGTTGACGGAGAAAACTGTGGTACAGATGCTTTACGACATGCAGAAAAGTTTGTAATTTTTGATGAGGACTTCAGTCGCTTTGTCGAAAGGCATTCCAAGTTGTCTTGCCTCGTTCCGGAATCAAATGAAAAGGTATTAGACTGATTGTGTAGCATAGAATATATATGTATACAAACGTAGTTTAACATTTGATACAGTAAAAACCCGCATGTAAGAACCTAGGGATTTTTAGAAAGAACTCTGCTGACCTGTTTCAGCAACTCAGTCTTTATTCTTCGTGTGTACTCTTCTTCACGCAGACTTCTTTTTCTACAGATACTATCAATTTCATCTATGAAAATTACCTATAAAATTCAATGAAATTAAAATCAATTTTGTTCAACATAATGTTCGCTAAAGGCTATAATACATTATAGCCTTTTAACTTTTTTAAACAAAATCAATTTTACATTGCATGTAATAACAAAAAACTCAACCTCTCTTGAGACCTTAAGACATTTTTCCACATACTGGACAATAGAGACAAACAGTAATCATGTTTTTGAAAAAAAAGACATATTTCCAGTTATTTCTCTTTGAACTGGGAACACCAACAAAATAACTCTAGTACTCACTGATTGAACTTGCTGTTTCCTTGCATTTTGGAATAGCTCTTTAATAAGTCTTAAATAAAAACACAGTATCAATATCAGAACTTTTTTTTCTAGACCATCGAAAATCCTGACCATGAGCTGGAGGATATTGAGAGCCCTATATCAATTTTTGACACATACTTTTCACTCTCTCCGACCCAGCTGGAAACTAGATCAGAACTGGACACACTGTAAAATATAGAGTTGATCTCTGAAGCTACTGCTTGAGCCAGCCTTGTTTTACCTGCAATATAAAGCAATGAATCAAACCATATCAATTCTACTTACCCATTTTTATTGTTGATGAGGACAAAGCGCCAATGTTTGAGAGACAAGAACGCACGTCACAACGAAAGAACTTCAACAGCAGTTTTTAATGCAACCAAGATGGCTGACATATTACACATACAGAACATGTGGCGCGAAAACATGCGCGCGCATACTACAATACTAATGCCGCAGGCACTGCCTGCTGGCGCAACCTCTTCTCACCTTTAAATGGTAGCGAACTGACAAACTGTAGTTGTACACAGGCTTGAAATACATGGGCAATAAAAATATGAACTTAAACGAAGAAAACTGCATGTCAATTAAGACAGACTAACCAAATGTCTCAGTCTCTAGTAGTACCTTGTGAAAGTGTAAACCTAAAACTAAACTGTGGATCTAAAGGTACCACACGCAGGTTAAAATCTAACATAGTCCTGCAAGTGTGAAGGAGGTCTGCGCTGCCTTTGAGGTCTTGAAGCTGGGTGATCAGGAAAGTTGGGAGGAGACAACAATGGTTGATCTGTGACTGCAACACTTGTGCTTGACTCGTCTTGTACAGCGACTGGGGAAGGTGAGCGACTGATGGTATCAAGTGGTGTGTCATCACTGGTGAAGGACGGGACTTGTTCCTCGTCAGACGGAATGGTGATGAGTTCTGGAGGTGCAGGGGGAGGTAACACAGGATGTACCGGGGCTGGGGACACCGCAGCAGTTACTGGAGGCTCGACGTCCATGTCTGGAGGGGCTGAAGGACCTGGGAGGCTGGGCACAATGATGGAAGAGGGAACGGAATAGCACTCGGACAGCTTGACTTTGTAAGAAGTGGCTCTGAGTTGTGAGCCACGAAACTTCTTTACAAAACACCAAGGGGTGTCGATGGAGACAACGACATAGCGATCACGAGCGCGTGACTTGTCCTTATCAGAGAAGAGGTAGACAATATCTCCAACTTGTAGAGGTGGCGTGTTTGCGACAAGACCGCGGGGGTTCTTGGACTTCTCGCTATAGGCGTGGTTAGTAGAGCGATGTTTGTGCCTATCGAGTATGAGTTGGTAATCAGACAACGGCAACTGCTCATGGGTAAATTGGTTGCGTTGGGTCCACAACTCGAGAGAAGAAAGACCCGAGAAACGAAGGCGGGAGTTAAGACGTGCGGTAGCCAGAGCGAGGCCAACTTCGCCTACTGGTCCTCCACCTGGTTCTTGTCGGAGGAGCTCTTCTTCAAGTTCGCGGACTGCCTTCTCGGCGACAGGGTTGTGGTTCTTATTCTTAATACGGCCGACATCGATTGAGACGTTTAAATGTTCGAGCGAGTCGTTGTTGCTCAGGGATGAAAAACCAGGAGCAGGATCAACACGTATAACAGCTCTAGGACCATCAAGAGGGTGTAAACCGACGATTAGTTTTGTGAGGGCATCGCGTAGAGTGTCATGCTTTTCGTCCGGTATCAAGCAAGATGCAGTAAGTGACGTGGAGCATTCTCTAAGAACAAGGATGAACTGACGGTGGCGCTTGATTACGTCAGCCGCAAAGGAGATTCCTATCACTTCGGGAGGGTCATCAGAGGATTGGGATACCAAGGTGCTCGGAAACGACTGGAGTGAAGCGCACGTGTGGCAGGCAGATGTAACGCAGGAAATGGCGTCGCTCATGTCGAGGGCAAAGAACTGTCGTTGGAACACCATTTGGAGTTGATGGCGGGAAGGATGGTTTAGTTTGATGTGGAGGGCAGTTAGAAGACCATCCAGTACAGAACGGGGCACAACAATTGCTTCGGAAACAGGAACGAATGGCTTGGAGTGTTTGACTACGAGGACTCCGTCACGAGCAATGGAGGTGCAGCTGAGATACCGCTTAACGTCGCGAATATTGGTGATCTTCTTTGACGGGCGAGTGCCTTGTTTGAGGTGGGCATGCACCCTTCGGAGGTCGGGGCAGTCGTTCTGGATCTGTAGCCATGCTGACCTTGTGGTGAACGGGAGGTTGGACTTCTTGTCGAGAATGTCCTGAATCGAAACGCTACGCACGACTGAGTCTTCCATTTCGTGGACGAAGGTGCAAATTTGGCATTTAGGCTCACTGCAGTCGGGGGCATTGCGACTGGTGAAGTCAGACGGAAGGTTGGCCTTACCAGCCAAATGTTGAAGACTGACTTGGTAACGGCTTACAGTCGTGAGGAAGGAAGTTACTCGGGGGCTGGCCGAGAATTCACCGCGACATAACTTTTCAATTGCTTGAACGCACGGTTTGCTGTCAGTTAATACAGTCGTAGGCTGTTGCGACTGAATGATGAATGGAGCGAAGTGTTTGACAGCAGCAGCAATAGATAATGCCTCGACCTCGCAGGGGAGCCAGGTGACTTGGTGTTTCCGCAACTTGGCGCTGTAGAAGCCAGCAAGGGAAAGATGACTTTCACGGGTAACATACAATGTAGCACCAAGGCCTCTCTTGGTGACTGAGCCATCGGTGACTATCCAAAGAGTGTCAGAAGGACGTGGTAGGACTATGGATTTGTGTCTGGACAGATACTCCTGGGCACGCTTGAACCTGAAGGTGAGGTTCTCATCCCAAAGCAGCTTGTCGTTAGACTGGAGGCCCGTGAGGGTGCTCTCGAGGGGGTCCACTATGTCCGAGCAGTTTGGGAGTACGCGACTGAGGACTTTATAGGCTCCAATGAAGGAACGTAGGCCTTTCACACTTTGGGGAGGAGGGCATGATTGCAAGACGGCAATACGATGAGGGCTGGCTGATAGACGGCCTTGAGACCAGATCCAGCCAAGGATGGTGGTAGACTTTGGACAGATGACAGTCTTCGTAGGGGACAAACGGAGGTTACAACGATCAAGCGCCTCCAGTACCCGTCTCCAGTTGGTCAAGAGGGTTTCGGGTGTATCGCCGCCACAGTACAGGTCGTCTGCGAGTTTAGCCACGCAGCCTTCTTGAATTAAGTCACCCAGAACACGACACATCATTTCCTCGAGTGCGGTCTCGGAGCCAGGCATCCCCATTGCTGATCTTGTGTATACACGGATTCCACGGAAGGGGGTGGCTACACCACAGTACTTTAGAGAAGACTGGGAGAGAGGTATCTGGTAGAATGCTTGGGTGAGATCAGTTTGGATCATGTAGCGCCATGGTGTGATAGTGCGCAGGGTTGTGTCGACGTCTGGCATTAGAGATGGCTGCGGTTTACTGTAGCGTGCTACGTCGGCAAATGCGGTCACGAGTCGGTGACCACCTGAAGGCTTTTTTACAAGAAATGAAGGATTAAGATACTCAACGGTTATGCCCAGATCCTCGGGGCGACGGAAGACCTGGGCCTGTTCCAGCTCGTCAAACTTAGCTTGGAGTTCTACCAGTTGGTTGCGAGAGTACTGAGGTACGCGGCCTTTCCGTTGTGGAGGCTGTACGGGGCCTATATTCACAGTTGCTTGGATGGGACCAGCAGCACCATTGTAACCGGCTATGTCGGGGTTGAAGACTCTGTCGTATGACTGCAGCAGCTGTTGAAACTTGAGACGGGTTTCATCTGGCAGCAATTTGTCGGGGTCTAAGGACACGGAAGACGAGAAGAGAGGTAGACTGTGTGGCTTCACTGGAATTGACTTAGTGGTGGATGCTGGGTTGGGGGTCGGTGACGGTGTTTCTGCTGTGGGTAGAATCTCGCTGAGGTGCTCGTGGCGACCTATGGCTTTCGGCTCGTTGGAAGTGTTGGTTAAGCGGATTTTGGATCCGACAGCTTCTACAACTTGAGGTTCAGGCCAAATGCAGGTGGGTTTGGTGTGTTTCGATATTGGGGTGTCTGTGCGCGGTTGAAGTGCTAGTACGCAATCGTCACCTAGGTCGGAAGGGACGTCCAGCTCCAAGTATTCACCAGGCCAAACAACGGTTGCGGAGGAGGAAGCGCGTAGGACGTAACTTTGTGCACGTCGCACAGCATGAGAGCCAGTTGAATCACTATCGGGGTCATAATGTATGACCTCAGAGTCCTGAATACGTACTTGGCACAAAGCGGGACGGACGGTGATGTCGTTAGCAATAAGGAAGGGTGTGCCAGCCAGGACGTCTACGTCTAAGTCGTCAACAACGAGGGCGTCAAGACCGAGTTGTTTGTCTGCTCGGGATAAGATGAGGTGAGTTTCCCCGGCTACAGCTAAGGGAGTCATGCCGTCGGCTTGTAAAGCTTGCTGGGAAGACTTTACAATGGTTGCACCAATTGAACGGGCCACGGATGACTTGATCATACTAGTCTCTGCACCTGTGTCTAGGGTCAGTCGGAGTGGATGCTGTTTGTAAAAAGCCTTAAAGTGGGGTGACTGTTTAGTGCTGACACGGCGTGAAACTGTACGAGCTGTAGTGTGTGGAGGGGGGTCGTCCTCGTCGGGGAAGGCTGAGGGCACATAGTCTGAGTAGTCAGGTTCCTCGTCGTCAAGGGTAGAGGTAAGGCGAGAACGAGAAAGGTAAGTACGGTCCTCCGGAGGTAAATATGAGCATGCACTTAAGAAGTGCTGGTCGTTGCGACCAGCTTGTTTACATAAAGGACAGGACCTCGGTCGCCTCGGAGGCCATGGTTGTGCAGAAGACTTAACGGAGGGGCGAGGAGGTGGCTGCCTGAACCGTGAAGAAGTGGTTCGGAGAACTTTGGTGTCGGCGTTGGAGCGAATCTCATCGAGAAGAGAGTCTAGCGCCTGCGAGATTTCAGGTTTTAAGGAAGCAAGTGTTCTTGATCTTAACTCAGTTCCGTAGCGCTGCTTGACAAGGGCAGGTAGATCGTTATGAATGAGTCTTAGCCAGGTTAAAACCACGAAATTCTCAAGTGTGGGTGACAGTTCCTCATCAACAGTAATGACTTCCCCATGGTGGGTTATGTTGCCATTTGCAACAAGCAAATTATCTTCAGTGAAGGACATTAACCGTTGAAACAAGTCTTCAGGGCGTTCATCAACTTCGAGTTTAATGTTAGAGAAATCTAGAAAATGAGCACCCGTGGACTGAAAGCCAAAGTGGGACCTTATTGCTTGCCAAATGGACTTGACTGAAGTGGTATTCTTCACAATGGTATTGCGTGAAATAACGGGGCAAAAATTTGCTATCTGACCTAACATGAGTTCAAGGTGTACGTTCTTCTGTGCGGCGGTACGTCGGCGAGTTGATGGGACGTCTTCCCCATCGGTAGTGAGCCCTCTATTGGGGGCAGTGGACGACTTTTTCTGCCATGTAAAATTGTCTGCTAAAAACGGGGCGAAATTAGCGTCTAAAGACAGGGAATACTGAAGATTCTGGCGCCAGGCTTCAAATGATGTGATACTTTCATTCTTTGTTAGGGACCACTGTTTCGGGGCTCTATTTGAATGCATGTTTAACACAGTAACAGTAAGGAACAGTGAAGTTATACTTTCCTTACGATGAGACGGCTGTTCAGAGTTCACTCGACCATAGGATAGGTAGACTCGTTGTTGCTTGGACCAGCGAGACGACACTCAGGCTCTTGAGGACGTGGATTAATCGTCGCTGCCACCACGCCAATGTTTGGGAGACAAGAACGCACGTCACAACGAAAGAACTTCAACAGCAGTTTTTAATGCAACCAAGATGGCTGACATATTACACATACAGAACATGTGGCGCGAAAACATGCGCGCGCATACTACAATACTAATGCCGCAGGCACTGCCTGCTGGCGAAGGGTATTTAAAAGGCCATGGCTATCTGGACACGTGTATTTTGTTTTTAATATGGCCAAGTGTTTGGCTATGATGGATAGCATTTAATATGGCCAAGTGTTTGGCTATGATGTATAGCATTTAATATGGCCAAGTGTTTGGCTATGATGTATAGCATTTAATATGGCCAAGTGTTTGGCTATGATGTATAGCATTTAATATGGCCAAGTGTTTGGCTATGACGTACAGCATTTAATATGGCCAAGTGTTTGGCTATGATGGATAGCATTTAATATGGCCAAGTGTTTGGCTATGATGTATAGCATTTAATATGGCCAAGTGTTTGGCTATGATGGCTATGATTGGCTATGATGGATAGCATTTAATATGGCCAAGTGTTTGGCTATGATGTATAGCATTTAATATGGCCAAGTATTTGGCTATGATGGCTATGATTGGCTATGATGGATAGCATTTAATATGGCCAAGTGTTTGGCTATGATGGCTATGATTGGCTGTGATGGATAGCATTTAATATGGCCAAGTGTTTGGCTATGATGTATAGCATTTAATATGGCCAAGTGTTTGGCTATGATGGCTATGATTGGCTATGATGTATAGCATTTAATATGGCCAAGTGTTTGGCTATGATGGCTATGATTGGCTATGATGGATAGCATTTAATATGGCCAAGTGTTTGGCTATGATGGATAGCATTTAATATGGCCAAGTGTTTGGCTATGATGTA